>NW_006792985.1:3721549-3763835 GCF_000442215.2 Lipotes vexillifer | reverse complement strand
CAAAAAAAAAAAAAAAAAAAAACAAAAAAAAAAACAGTTCACTTCTAATATGGTAGCATCAACAGATGTAATCCACATAAACAAAAGCTCTTTGAGGGTCTCAATCATTTTTAAAATTGTAAAGGAGGCCTGAGACCAAAAAGTCTGAGAACTGCTGTACTCAAGTGTTTTTTAAGGATACAGAGAAAAAAACGGGAAAATGTCAAGGGAAAAGTGGTCAAGATGTAGTAATTACTTCAGTAAATAATCATTAAACACTCACTATGTCCAAAGTACTGAAAAGAAGCTGGAGGAATAAAAGTTATCCTCAGGCTGTCAAGCTGGCTGTCTGATTCAAAGTCAGACACAAATTGTTATCTGTATTGACAAGTAAGTTAGCTTTCAATAATTCCTAGTGATGATCCAAATTATCTGCTCTTTTAGCTGAGTGGATGGGCAAAGCTTTGAACATCTCTCACTAAGAAAAGCATAGCTTTACTAACCCATGGAGAAAATCTGAACAGACAAATAATGAGTAAGGAGATTGAATCAGGAATCAAAAATCTCCCAAAAAATAAAAGCCAGGAACTGATGGCTTCACTGGTGAATTCTGCCAAACATTTAAAGAAGCATAAAGACCAATCTTTCTCAATTTTTTCAAAATACTGAAGAAGCAGAAACATTTCCAAACTCATGCCAAAAGGCTTTTTTGTTTGTTGACATTAACAACTGAACCTGTAAAATTTATATGGAAATACAAAACATCTAGAATAAACAGAGCAGTTTTTAAAAGAACAAAGTTTGAAAACTCGTATTACCTGATGTCAACACCGTAGAAAGCTAGAGAACTAAGACAGTTTGGTATTTGCAAGACATTAGGTATGTAGATCAACTACACATTATAGTCCAAACAAGAGCCTACATAAATATTGTCATTTGATTTTTGACAAGGATGCCAAGGTAACATGTAGTAGGCAGAATAACAGCCCTCTAAAGATTTCCATGTCCTACTTCCAGGAATCTGTGGAATATACTTTACATGGCAAAAGAAACTTTCCAGACATGATTAAGTTAAGGATGTTGAGATGGGAAGATTATCCTGAATTATCTAGGTGGACGCAATGTAATCATGAAGTAAAAGTGGAGGCAGGAGGGCTGGGGTTAGAGTGGAAGTAGAGGTCAGAGTGATGTGAGTGCTGACTTTGTAGATGGAGGCAAGGCACACAAACAGTTTATCGAATTCTCCAAAAGGCAAGGAACAATTTCACCTTTAGAACCTTAAGGAACACAGTCTTGCTGATTTTGATTTGATTGTCGTGCTGTAAGATCTATTTCTGACCTCAAGAACTGTAAGACCACAAATTTGTATTGTTTCAAGCCACTAAGTTTGCAGTAATTTGTTATAGCAGCAAAAGTAAACTAATACATAACCAATGGTAAAAAAAAAAAGTGTTTTTCAACAATGTTTCTGAATCATCTAGTTATCCATATGGAAAAAAAAATGAACATTAACCCTTATTTCATACCATACATAAAAATTAATTCAAAATGGATCATAGGCCTAAGTGTAAAACCTACACCTATGAAGTTGCTAGAAGAAAACATAGGAGAACAGCTTTGTGACCTTGGAGTAGGCAAAGATTGTTCAGTTAGAATACCAGAAGTATGAAATATAATGAAAAATATTGATAAATTGGACTTTATCAAATTTCTGTTTATGGAAGACACTATTAAAAAAACAAAAAGACAGGAAGAAACTAATCTGCAACATATATATCAGATAAAGGATATGTGTCCAGAATATACAAAGAACTCTTACAACTCAATAGTAAGACAATATATGCCACATAATAACAAAAAATGTGTAAAAGATTTGAAGATATCCTTCACCAAAAAAGAAACAAATGGCCAGTAATCACATGAAAAGATAATACACGTTGTTAGTCATCAGTAAAATACAAAGTAAAATCACCATGAGATACCATTGTATACCCATTACAATAGACAAAAAAACCTGACAATAGCACATGCTGGTGAAAAGCAACTGGAAACCTCATACACTGTTGGTGGGAATGTAAAATAGCCGAATCGTTTTGCAAAAGATTTTGGGAGTTAAAAAGTTAAAACACACACTGAGCACATGACCCAGTCATTTCTATTTACTCAGGAGAAATGAAAACATATATCCACACAAAGGCTTAGATAGAAATGTTCAAAGCAGCTTTGTATGTAATAGCCCCAAACTTCAAAGAGTCCAAATGTTCAGCGATAGCTGAAAGTATAAACATGTTATAATATACATATTACTCAGCAACAAAAAGGAACTAACTTGATACACACAACATAGACACACCTCAAAATCATGGTGAATTAAAGAGGCAAAAAAAGAGTACATACTATATGATTCCATTCACACAAGAGTCTAGAAATTCCAAGCTAATATATAGTGACAGAAAACAGATTAGTGTTTGCCTGGGAGCACAAGTCCATGACTCCAGAGTTGTGTTCTGAATTACTCAAACATATGTCACTGTTTGTTTAATGAACAAATGCTCATATAAAGTGGAGAATCTCTAAACTAAAAGTTTGGGGACTAATTCCAGAATGACCACTGACAAGTCAGGTAGCCTCTGTGCAACCCATCAGAAGAATATCTAACGCATTAGAGGTTGGTTGTATTAGAGATCAGATGAGATGACTTATGAAAAATAATAGCAATTATAAGGTCTGATAGAAATTTAATTTATTCTTATTGTTTTGTTATTAACAGCTAGAGAGAAGTCATGAAATTGGGATTTCATAGCTCATCAGTGAGAGTCAACCATGGGTGTATATTAAAATCAACTTTGGAGTCATAGACACACACACACACACACACACACACCCCACTTGGATTCCACAGATGTTGATTCTGAAGATCTGGGGCATAGCTCTGAAATTTTTTCTAATGCCACTGATGATTTGGATGCTCAGTTTAGGCTAGGATTCAAATCCTAAAAGATCAGTTAGATGGAGCTTCATTGTGACCACTGATATCGGGGTCACCCGATATGTCTGCCTATCTCTTTTACTTAAAGTCACCTTCCTAGTTTGCCCAGGCCAGAAGCAGTTCATGCCAGCTGTCTTGGCATAATTATTCATAGCCTCTCTTTCATTCTCTAAAGTGTCACGGGCTGCACAGCAGATTAACATGAATTGGTATTTGCTGGTTAGGATCAACAGGGTGGGTATATCATTTCCACCTTAAAGATGAGGCAAATGACTTGTTGTAATGAAGGGAGCCCAAGACCAGGTCAGCCAAGACCCAACATTTATTTCATGTTCACTATGTGCCCAGAACTTTATAAATGTGTTCCATATATTATCTCACTTAATTTTCCAAAAATGCTATGAAGTAAAGTATTATTACAGACGAGGAAACAGGCATGAGAGGCTAAGGAACCTGCCTGACACCACTCAAGAAGCAAATGGAGGAACAGGGTTTGAACTCACACAACCCAGTTATCTGGAACCTATGCTCTCAGCCTGTACCCCTTGGCCTTACCACATGCAGCCACATTGAGGAAACTGTTAAGTTTTCTTCCTCGGAAGGAAGAAAGCAAACCTCTATCTATCAGGCCACCACTTCCTCCCCACCTCTGCTCTCCCCACAACCCCAGCATGACCCACTGTGGGGAATTATTACTGTTCTATTTTGAACTGGCTGCAATTCATTCAGCCTCCTGACTGTGTTTGTATCAAAATAATTTCCACCACAGCTTTCCTCTGGATATGGTGAAACCAGCCCCAGAAGCTGAGTGTTTACGCATAAGAGTTTATTTTTTAAATAGAAACCGGGCTTCTGTTTTGCTCATCCTTTGAAGGATAATAGCGAAGAGGGTGTGAAAAGCTCTTTATCAGTTAATACAGTGGCCCTAGGTGGAAAAAAGAAGCACTATTCAAGTTTTCTGTGGCTTCTGACTCAGTTTTAATGGAATGTAAGTACAATGCCAGAGCCTGATAAAAATAGAAATTCTCTGGTGTCCAGGCTCTTCTCCAGATGGTGCATGGGAATCCAGATAGTAACTCATCACTGAGAGGGCCACTATTAATTAGTGGGAAGATGTCAAGCTTTACACAGGGCAGTAAGTGAAAATTAGAGTTTAGAGTAGAGCTGTTGCTATTGGCAGAGAATCGGGGTTGCTCCCTAAGTGTCTTTGGGAGCAAGTCCCTGGATTAATTGAGAGCTCAGCCACTATATAAAGCAGCCACATGCCTTGAAGGATGAAACAGGAAGAGACAGTGTGGTTGGCCCTGGTTAGATATGGCCTGAGGGAAAGTCTTAGAAAAGGAGAAAGAACCCACCAGGTATCCACAGAAAGGAAAGTGACATTCTAGACCCCACTTAAAAGAAGTGAAAGGAGAGCAGGGCAGAGCCTTCCGCCTCAGGTCACCGGAGTGGATGGGAGTAGGGGAAGCAGACCTTGTGAGCACTGAGAGAGGATGGGTGAGTGGGAGGGGACCCGGGGTTCGGATACGTGTGGACCATCTCCTTCTCTGCTGAGGGCCTGCAGAGCTTGACTTTGGCCTTGTTCATAATGTAAAACTTATGTAGGGGAGACACTACAAAAGAAAATGTGTTCAATGAATGAGCTTAAAATTCCCAAAACCCACGGCTCAACAACGTCCTATAACCAGGTGCAATCAATGTAAGAAGAGAGAGACTTATAATAGTTTTCACAACAATAATTATTTTCCTTCATAAAGATTACAAGCTTACCTGCCTCCCATTAAGCACAGCCTCCTAAGAGGAATTAGCTTCCAGCCTTGGGCAAGCCACTTACCTCTCCAAGTCTTCCTTCTTTATCTATCTAATGAGGATGATCATAGCGCTTTTTCACAGGATTTCTTTTAGCAGTGAAATAACAGTGTACGTGCAAGAATCAGGGAGGGTGCTTAAAATATTAATGTAAGTAATGAAAGAAATACAAATGATTGGTACCATTAAGTTAGAATCAGAGCAAAACGACTCTTTCTTTCTGATTTGACTGCAGGGTATCTCTCCCCTAGTCAATTCTTACCAATCTTCACTATTAAGAGTCAGTGTCATTTACAAGCAGCTCATGCAGCTCAATATCAAAAAAAACAAACAACCCAATCCAAAAATGGGCAGAAGACCTAAATAGACATTTCTCCAAAGAAGATATACAGATTGAAAACAAACACATGAAAGGATGCTCAACATCACTAACCATTAGAGAAATGCAAATCAAAACTACAATGAGGTATCACCTCACACCAGCCAGAATGGCCATGATAAAAAAATCTACAAACAATAAATGCTGGAGAGGGTGTGGAGAAAAGGGAACCCTCTTGCACTGTTGGTGGGAATGTAAATTGATACAGCCACTATGGAGAACAGTATGCAGGTTCCTCAAGAAACTAAAAATAGAGCTATCATATGACCGAGCAATCCCACTACTGGGCATATACCCCGAGAAAACCATAATTCAAAAAGAGCCATGTAGCACAATGTTCACTGCAGCTCTATTTACAATAGCCAGGAAATGGAAGCAACCTAAGTGTCCATCAACAGATGAATGGATAAAGAAGATGTGGCCCATATATACAATGGAATATTACTCAGCCATAAAAAGAAATGAAATTGAGTTATTTGTAGTGAGGTGGATGGACCTAGAGTCTGTCATACAGAGTGAAATAAGTCAGAAAGAGAAAAACAAATACCGTCTGCTAACACATATATATGGAATCTAAAAGGAAAGAAAGTGGTTCCTAAGAACCTAGGGGCAGGACAGGAATAAAGACACAGAAGTAGAGAATGGACTTGAGGACACGGGGAGAGGGGAGGGTAAGCTGGGACGAAGTGAGAGAGTGGCATGGACATATATACACTACCAAACGTAAAATAGCTAGCTAGTGGAAAGCAGCCGCATAGCACAGGGAGATCAGCTCGGTGCTTTGTGACCACCTAGAGGGGTGGGATGGGGAGGGTGGGAGGGAGACGCAGAGGGAGGGGATATGGGGATATATGTATATGTATAGCTGATTCACTTTGTTATAAAGCAGAAACTAACGCACCATTGTAAAGCAATTATACTCCAATAAAGATGTTAGGAAAAAAAAAAAAAGAGTCAGTGTCCCCTACCTGAGAAGCTGTTGTGGAATGCTATGCTACAGCATTAATCTCAGTGTCTGTTCTTCTTAATAGGCAGTGAATCCCTTCAAGAGAGGGACTCATTAAGGTGTGTGGTCTGCCAGCATGTCTAGTGAATGGAGGTGCTTGGATATTCACTGAATAAAGGAATGAATGAAAATTTGTGTTGGTGAGAAACATTGGGAAGAGTACTCCCTTTGGTGGGAATGTGGCATGAACAAAAGGAGCATACTTATCATATTCAGGAAGAGGCAGGGGAGGGTGGCCTGGCTGGAGGACAGGGGTTGGGGATACTGAGGAATAGATCCGCCAGAGAGGCCAGGACCCACCTGCTTTTGCTCCTCACCTGTAAATTCTATTCCCTTCTTCCTTTCGCTGCCTCACAAGATGGCTAATTCTCTCCATCATCACCCCCCTCTCCTCTCTGGACACAGACCCAGTTCCCAAGCCCCTTATGCTACGTCCTCTGCAATTCCTAATTTTTTTAAGTTCACACTTGAATGGCTAATACATTTACTTGCTCCAAAAATTAGAACAATATAACGAGGTATGCACAGAGATGTCATACCCCTAGGCAACTCTGATCAGCCCGGTTTGGAAACCATTGCTGGAGAACTTGGTAAAGATGCAGAGATCCAGTCCTTTCGTATGGAAATGATCCTGGCTTTTGGAGGCTCCATGAGCTCTCCAGCTGATTCTGACACACAACGGACTTTGAAAACCACTGTTCTAAGAGAGATGTGAGGCCAAATATCAGAGTCTTCCGTGGTTGGTTTGTTTTTAATGCCAATCGTTAAATTTTTTTTTTTTTTTTTTTTTGCGGTACGCGGGCCTCTCACTGCTGCGGCCTCTCCCGTTGCGGAGCACAGGCTTCGGACGCGCAGGCCCAGCGGCCATGGCTCACGGGCCCAGCCGCTCCGCGGCATGTGGGATCTTCCCGGACCGGGGCACGAACCTGTGTCCCCTGCATCAGCAGGCGGACTCTCAATCACTGCGCCACCAGAAAAGCCCCAATTGTTAAAATATTGCACAATCTTTTGAGACCTTAAAGTTCTCTTCTGTATTAGCCTTTTCAGGTAGAGTTCTTATTACAATGATTCTGAAAATAATAGTAGAGTAACAAGTTCTCTGTAAAAATGGGTTTTTATTCATTGGTTTGAACCCCTGTAAAATCACAAATCCCACAAAAATGGAAAATAAGTTGTCAAAAAAAGAGAAAAGACTCCATCTATGCCATTCCCCCTCAGCCTTACAGGAAACCATTTTTATTACTTTCTTGTTTACTATTCCAAAGCTTTATTTTCTGCAAACGTAAGAAAGTGTGTCTATATAGTCTTATTTGCTTACATTTCCTCCACAAAATGTAGCATACTATATATACTTTTACTCCTTTCTTTTTCTCACTTAATGCATCTTGGTACTCATTTCTTTATCAATGTGTAAAGATCTTTTCATCCTTTGTCCTAGCTGGATAGTATTCCACTGTGTGTATTTAGCATAGCTTATTAAACCAGTCCCCTATTGCTGAATTCTTGGCTTGACCCCTCCCTATTTTTCTTACTACACACACTGTGGAAATGGATGACCTAGTAATTTTGAAGAGTTTTTGAATTTGGTCTTTTACTTGTTATTGCCTTTGTCCCTTGGTGATCTCAACCATTCTTAGAACTCCACAGGTGACTTCCACACTGGTGACAAAGCCCTTTTGCGCATGTATGCCCTCTCCCCTGTTCAAGCTGCTTGCAGAATATTACAATGTTGCTATCTCAGAAATATCTCAACTGCAACTCTAAAACTGCCCTCATTTCTCCTCCGCCCTCCTCTGCTTAGTAGGTTTTCCTACTAAAAAGGTATATACACTGAGATGTCATGCTCGCTCTGCTACTCACTAAGATTTAAAACCTCTGTTGCCTGGTACTTCTTACCTCTACATCCAGCGGGGCAAAGAAACCTCATTTTTTTCCCCCTTGTACAACATGTTGGACATACGTCCTTTCTTGTTAACTCATACCTGGAGACATTTTAAAAACCAATATATAATTAGTTTTTCCACTATAACCATGCAGAGAGCTTTGTGGGGGGCAGATCACCACAACTTTGATGGGATTACTTCCTGTCATCACGCATATCCCCCTGCTGGTGAAGAAAGTTTATATCGCTGCTTGTAATCACACTTAGATGTGAGCTCTGTAAGAGTAGGAACCTGTCTGCCTGTTTACCATCCTACCCCTCTCATGTCTCATGAGGCGGGGCATATGGAATGTGCTAAGTATACAACTGTTGAATTTGTCTTTACAAAATAATTTCAGTGGGAGTTTCCAATCTTACCTCCCACTAATCCTCTGACTGAACTTTAAACCAAAGCCACCTTGAACACTGTGAAAGATGCCTTTTGGGCTTCCATGTCTTGGGTTATGCCATTCTCTCTGCCTGGAACAGTCTTTGCTCTTCCTCATACGCCACTCTGGCCACATACTGAAAACCCATTATCCCCCAAGGTCCAGCCTCTCTGAGAAGAACTTTCTGATTACCCTAAAAATATTGAGGCCCCGAAGGAAGCAAGCTACTTAGCAGAGGAAACTGAACCATAATTCTGGTGTCTCAGCTTCCATGAGTCAAGAAACAGTAAAAGACTCTGCTGTTGGAAGCTACTCATTTTTATTTCAGTGTCATCTGGTCCTAGACCGATACTTGCCTTACAATTTTTATTGAAAAATAGGGAGGATCCCATGAAATAATAGATAGTAACCATTTGTAAAAACACAAAATCTTATCTACTTTAGTGATGCACAAAGGACACTTAAACTCAAATAAATAAACAAACATGTATTCAGCTTTTACCTCTACTATATGCTGGGCACTGTGCTATACATGGAATGCAGGGATGATCTGTTCCCTCAAAGAGCTGAGGGACAGTCATGGCCACTGAGTTAGCCTCATAAAATGCAAAGTGATGTCACCTACTCAAAGGAAAATGAAAGAGTGACAATCCTGAACATGGCTTATCTCTGTAAAAGACTTGCTGTATAATTTTGGGAAAGTCTCTCCACCAATTTGGTCCTCAGATTTCCTAGATGGTTAATAGAATTTCTTCCTTAGATTATTAAACTCTTTCCTGTGTCTCAGCTTGCAAATTTTATCACAGAAGTTGAACTCTCCAAGAAGGAGATCTTCCCTTGGAAACTGGCTGCCCTTCTCTGACTATGCTCCATTGGCCTGTACACATCTTTTTTTGTTAACCATTAACGCTTTAAACTCAGAGGTCAAGTCAATAAAAGCCAACATCTTGTAATGTGGCTATCGCAAGTACCAAAGTAACTTTTTTTTTTTTTTTTTAAACAAAAGAGTAGTCATGTAGTTCTAGTAATTCAGGTAATTTCCACAGTGGGTTAATTTCACATTGAATTTCTGAATTCCCTCTGCAGTTTCTACTGAATGTAATTGTGATTGCAGATTTTTCTACTTGCTCCATCCTAGGAGTTGGTGACAGGCAACAAGCTTAAAACAGCTGCTCCATTTCAACAGGGAGAGAGGCTGCACATGTACTCTGAATGAAACCATATGTTAGAATCTCCTAACAGTGTGTTAAGGAAGGAAATGGTGGAGAATATTTCAAGAAGCTCAGTTAAAGGTAACTGAATATTTATGGGATGATCTGAAGCATCTTAAATAAGAAGGCAAGCCCTTATTAACATCTCACTCCTAAGTCACACTGGCAAGGCAGACCTGGCATATTCCAGCCGAAAGGATGCACAGTGATTTTTCCTTGCAGAAAACCAACTAGTTCATTAGAGAGACGGCATGGAGACTTTAGCAGAGACCAGAACTTATATTTCATTTCTACCTTCCAAATCCCACATACCCACTCCTGTGAATCATATATGGACAACACATCTTTGTTCCTTGGATGGCAGGTTTTGCAATTGTTTTTAATACGTGTGCTTCCTACTTGACTGACCCCAAAGAGTTTGAAAGTAAAAAAAAAAACAACAAAAAAAAGAGAGTTGCCTTAATTTAAACTATGATTAACCAACTATTTGACAAGTTACCTGAAAATAAAAAAAATCAAGATTCATCTGGCATGGCATTTTATTCTTTCACGATTTCCTCCAAATGTGCTTCTGTGCTCAGTTAGGTTTTGGAGTTAACGTGAGCTAACTCCAGTGCACGAGAGTATATAAGTGGGGCTTTACTTCAAATGTCTTGCATTAGAAAAAAATTGAGATTTAACTTAAAATTTGTAAAGTGCCTAGATCTTAAGTATCCAGCTCAATGGTCTTATATGGATGTGAACACACAGGAAATTGCTAACCAGGTCCAAATACAGAACATCTCCATCACCTCAGAAGGCCTCCTCATGCCTCCTCAACACTCCCCATAAAGATAGTGGCTCTTCAAACCTCTAATTCTATAGCTTATTTTACCTGTTTCTGAACTTCATATAAACAGAGTCATGCAGTTTGTTCTCTTTTATGTCTGACTTTGTTCACTCAACGTTGTCTGTGTGACTCACTCATACTGTTATATATATATCAGTAGTTTGGGTTTTTTTTTTACTGCTGTATAGTATTCCACTATATGAATACAACACAATGCATTTTCCTATTTAATAGGTGATGGGTATTTGTGTTGTTTCTTGTTGTTGGGCTACTCCAAATAAAACAGCTATGAACATACTTATAAATGTATTTGGGAGACAAAAAGCCCTTTTTAAAAAATGTCTGGTTTGATAAATTAGATATATTTAATGTACTTTCTCTTGGGAGAAAAAGGCAACGTGACCTGCTGCAATAGGAAGCTGAGAAAACAGGACTCTGATCAGATGAATCCAGAGGTAACCTCTGCAAAACTGTGTCTTTTCTGCCTTAGATATGCCTACTCCTGCCTCTTCCTCCCCTTCTGCATCCACTCCTAAGGATGGCAACTCTTACTCACCCATTCTTGTTCTGGGGCATTCGCCATACCTTCTCCACATGCCTTCAACTTACATCTACTCAGAAAAAAATATAATCAAGTGACTAATACTTAGGCTTAAATAATAATGACACCACTCTCCTGATGATACGTGCATATTAACAGGAAACAAAGGAAACATAGTGTAACTACAATTTTTAAGCATTAATTACAACCATATACTTCTAGAAATTGTGAGCCGAAGGACAGGTAATGAAAGATTATACTCACTTTAATAGTTAAACATAGTAGAGGAAGGTTTTTCAGTGAAAGCTGTTCAGTTGCTCTGAAAAAGCAAAAACTGATAAATATTGGCTTCCTCCTATTATATCCATGGTAGGCAACCTACTCCAAGCCACCAAAAGATCAGGTAAAATGATTTTCAGTAACATACCTAGTGCGAGGCTTTTAAAGGCAAGATTAGAAAGAAGGCATAATAAATATTTGGCACGCTTTGGCTTGCCTTTCTGAGCCCTACCCCTCCCAAACTTTCTGCCTCATGGATTAATGAAGACTTAGTGAATTAATGAAGACTCTCCCTGTAAGGGAACCGGTGGCTGAAAGGGATCTTAACTACCCTTGAATCCATCCATCTATCTGTGCATGCATGCATGCATTCATCCATCCATCCATCTATCCACCTGATGCTTAGATCCCAGACCAGTACTCCACAAGGTGGACATTCGGTCTGTGTTTCATTCTTTCCAGTCATGTAGGACGCACACAAACCAAGCAGCCAGCTTATTCCTGACAAAGTAACAAGGTCAACAAGTAGCTTTGATAAGTTAGCATTCTTGTGTTCTCATTATTTTATTCTCCGTTGCTATAACCATTGTTTCGGCCACTGTGCAATAGGACATGAACAACAAAAGGCAATTTCGTATGTAAAGGTCTTTTAAGACTGGAATCTAAAACCTAGACAAAATGAAGGGCAAGTCTTAGAGCTAAAGTTTTTCTATAAGATTTGGAGCAGGAGAATGATTTCTCTACAAATGACAAGGTCCTGATTCTCAGTTTTGCAGTGTGGGGCTCACACATTTGCTTTGTTTGGCCAGCACCATATTTCTAAAATAATGAATACATTGTTAAATTTTAACATTAGACTATTTCACATAAAACTTGAGTCTGGCTTATCTTAACAGAAAGAGGATGCTTAATGATTTTCATGATCCTTTTTCATAACTTTAAAAGAATATCTTTAGTGATTACTATCTGATATAGTGAAGAAACACTCCCTGGAATGAAATGGTTCCTTTAATTTGGCTTTAATGTATCTTCTTCCTGCCAAATAAATTAAATTTAATACCTTAAAATTAAAAAAGCATATATGTCACCATTTTATGTTTCTTTCCATCCATCCATCCATCCAACAATTTTTTCATTTTCAGACTGTGTTGGCCAAGTGATAATGGCTGTTATTTATGGATGGTAGAATTTTAGATGGCCTTTAACTTTCTTTTTGTATTATTCTGAGTTGCTGTCATTTTTAGTATTCAACACATATTTTTACATAATAATAGTCACTGTCACTTAACAAATTTCTTTAAAATTCAAATATATTTCTTTTCTTTTATCTCTTGAACTGAACTTTTAATGGATATGATTAGTGAAATCTAAATTAATAATATACATCATTTTTCAGATTATAAGAAAAACGTAAAATCCAGAGTTTCTCTGTTGGGTAGCTTTTACCTCTAAGACCAACCATTAACTCATTTTAATAATTTAGAAAAACATGTATTTTATTCCTTTTATTGGTCGATATCATTTAGACATATGGGCCAAAATGTCAAAAATTTTCACTACCAAATTCTCATCAAGACATACTGGATTAACTTCTATGATAAAATATGTAAAATAATACTCTTAAAGAGACTTAAAGATATAACATGTAGACTTCCATTTCTGGAAATAGGACAGACGAGATATATTGAAAACTTCCTGTAACAGAACACGTAGACATAATGGGTAAAATTTAATAAGACCCCCTGTACATACGTAGCTAAGTTATAAGATAGCAAAAAGTTCTCCAAGGCCCAACAACAAGAGGTTGTTGAAAACAGAGTGTCAACATAACACTGACCTAATGTTGCCTTATGGGCACTTACTGTTCTTGATTATCAAGAGATGTGAGTTTCAGGAACCACATGGGGACAGAACTTGAAGCTTTGGGTCTGCATAAGAGTGGGGGGAATATAAACTAAGATCCTTGCATGGAACCTGGAATCCTCAAAGGGCTAGGCCTTCAATGAAAAGGTAGATGACTAGGAACCTTATCAGTCTCAGCCTGGATCCTGATTGTGGGAGAGAAAAGTCTTTGTTGAGAACTGAACCATAACAAAAATTAAATATATCCAAACTTGGAGGTCGCAGCCAAAGCAGTACTTAGAGGTACATTTACAGCCTTAAATACTTCTATTAGAAAAGAAGAAAGCTGAAAATTAATGAGCAAAGTATCTGTGTCTGTTCTCTATAAAATAGACGTTGATGCAAGGAGTAAGTGCTAATGCTTTATTTGGAAGGTCTACCTCCAAGGCAGAAAGAATGAGAAAAAAGGGAAGTGAGGCAGGAAAGGTGGGAAGCAAAGAAAAGTGATGTGTTAGTACACTGGCCATTGATATATTAGAAGCCATGATGGGACTCAGCTGATTCCTTGACAGGTGTATCAATTTGGCCACCCTTTTGTGTCTGTGGATACAGGTGATACAGAGAAATAGTGCCTCAAAACAGAATCCTGAGAAAGTGTACCTTTTGGTGTAGGCCTGGGAGAGGGTAATAGCAGCCCTTGCAGGAAAGGCATAAAATACCACCTGGATCCTTCTCTTTTATATTTCCAGTGTAAACAAAAACCTTAAGCTGATGTGGGAAGGACATAAAACCCTCTCACCTTTAAAGCATCGGAGAAAACCAAGCAGGGTAAGCACAGTAAAACATAACAAAAATTGCTGATAACCAAAGACAAAGAGAGAAATTTTAACACAGATAGAGGGGAAAAAAATGTACATTACATACAGGAGAATAAAAATAAGAATTACAGAGCTCTTATCAGAAACAATGCAAGCCAGAAGACAAAGATGTGACATCTTTAAACTGCTGACCCCAAAAAATCATTCCAGAATTCTATACCTAGAGTAAATGTCTTTCAAAAGTGAAGGAGGGCTTCCTTGGTGGCACAGTGGTTAAGAATCCTCCTGCCAATGCAGGGGACACGGGTTTGAGCCCTGCTGAGGGAAGATCCCACATGCCGCAGAGCAGCTAAGCCTGTGCGCCACAACTACTGAGCCTGCGCTCTAGAGCTGTGAGCCACAGCTACTGAGCCCGCGTGACACAACTACTGAAGCCCGCATGCCTAGAGCCTGTGCTCCACAATAAGAGAAGCCATCGCAATGAGAAGCCTGCGCACTGCAATGAAAGAGTAGCCCCCGCTCACCGCAACTAGAGAAAGCCCACGCACAGCAACGAAAATCCAATGCAGCCGAAAATAAATAAAGAGATAAATTTATTTTAAAAAAAAGTGAAGGAGAAATGAAGACTTTCTCAGACAAATAAAAATTAAGAGAATTTGTTACCAATCTTGCACTATAGGAAATAGGAAAGGAAATTATTTCTATTTCAGGTAGAAAACTGAATCTACACAAAGAAAATGAAGAACACTGGAAATAGAATAAATGAAAGTACATATAAAATCATTTCCCCTTACTTTTAATTGTTAACAGACACCTCCAGAACTAATGTTTTACCAGCTATCTGGGTATCCCTTAGCCCAATCAAGTTGTCACATAAAATTTTAAAATAATTTAAATTAAAATTTTTAATTTAAAAATTTCCATGTTTTTGCATGAAAAGACATTATGGAAAAAGAGATCAATTCTCTCCAAATTAATCTGTAATGAAAATCAACACAGTACTGCACGGTCAGATGAAGGGCCAAAAATACCCAGAAACATGTGAAACAAAAGAAGGTGGAGGGAGGGCTTCCCTGGTGGCGCAGTGGTTGGGAGTCCGCCGTGCCCCGGTCCGGGAAGATCCCACATGCCGCGGAGCGGCTGGGCCCGTGAGCCATGGCCGCTGAGCCTGCGCGTCCGGAGCCTGTGCTCTGCAACGGGAGAGGCCGCAGCAGTGAGGGGCCCGCGTACCGGAAAAAAAAAAAAAAAAAAAGAAAGAAGGTGGAGGAACTCAGTTTCCTAAATATCAAGATATTATAAAGCTTTTATAAAATAAACCAGTGCTATATTGGTTTAGGAATAGACAAACCAAGGAAGAAGAATAGAGGGCCCAGAGACAATCATATATATATGGAATATTAACGTGTGACAGAGGTTACGTTGCAAATTAATGGGGAAAACACAGATGCTTCAATAAATGGCCCTGGTACAATTGGATATCCGAGGGGGAAGAAAGTTAAATTGGATTCCAATCTCATATTATGCATAAATATAAATTACAGGTGGGTCAAAGACCTTTTTTTGCATTCATGTACTACTAATTCGTGCAATAAAATGAATGAATCTCACATGTACTCTGCTAAATGAAAGAAGGCAGATTCAAAAGGCTACGTACTGTATGATTCCTTTAATATGACATTCTTGCAGTGGTAAAACTATAGAGATAGAAAATGGATCAGTGATTGCCTGTGGCTGAGGCTGGGAAGACATGTTGACTACAAAGGAGCATAAAGGAAGTTTTGGGGATGATCGAACTCTTCGATACCTTGGTTGTGCTGATGGTTACACAACTGTGTTTGTTAAAACTCATAGAACTGTGCAGCAAAAAGGAATAAATTATACTGTATATGAATTATGCCTCAATCAAATGCCCACAGGGAATTTCCTATTAAAAACATAACAACCACTATTAATCTCTTAGCATGTGCCAGGTACTGTAGCCCTCATTCCTATATGCACACTTTCATTTAATTTCTCACAATCATCTTATGAAAGAGATACTATAATTATTTAAGTAAAAAAGATTAGGAGAGACAGAATCATTCACCGGTTTCTTTTATTCTGTAAAGTTGCTTAAATTCCTTTTAAAAAATTCTTTAAATCTCCCCTTGAGGAGTAATTTCTTGATTAAATGACCTTGATCTCCCTTACTAAGGCATGTACCAAGCATTCTCTGCTTCTCTGCTACCACCTACTACCTAACCAAGCCATGCATTTGTGGTTTCATATGCATACATATGCTCACATGTGTCAATATATAAATACTGTTACAAAAGAGAATTGGCTTCATTACACTGACACTCTGCAATGATATAGTGTCTATAAGTAATTGGTGTATAAAAATTAAAATTTCTTTTGAGATAATTGTGGATTCACATGTAGTTGTAAGAATATAGACAGGTCTCTTATTACCAGGTTTTCTCCAATGGTAACATCTTGTAAAACTATAGTACCATATCACAACCAGGATATTGACATTGATACAGCCAAAATACAGAACATTTCCATCACCAGCATACCACCCCTACTTTGTTCCCAGCCCCAAGTGCTCCTTAACCTCTGGCTACCATTCATCTGTTCTCCATTTCTATAATTTTTTCATTTCAATAATGTTTATAAATGGAGTCATACAGTATGCAATAATTTTGGAATTGGCTTTTTTCACTCAGTATAATTCTCTGGAAATTGATCCAAAGAATGTTGCATTTATCAATAGTTCTTTCCTTTTTATTGCTGAGTAGGAATGGATCAGTTTATTTAACCATTCATTCACTAAAGAACATCTGATTGTGTCTGGTTTGGGGCTGCTACAAATAAAGCTGCTATAAATATTCCACTACAGGTTTTTGTGTGAGCACAAATTTTCACTTCTCTGGAATAAATGCCCGGGAATGTAATTACTGGGTTGCATGATAGTTTCATGTTTAGATTTTTAAGAAATTGTCAAACTCTTTCAGTGTCTGTATCATTTTACATTGCCACCGGCAATTCATGAGTGATCCAATTTATCTGCATCATTGCCAGCATCTGATGTTGTCACTATTTTTTATTTTAGCCATCCTGATAATTGTGTAATGAAATCTAACTATTGTTTTCATTTGCATTTCCCTAATGGCTAATGATGCTTTTCATTATCTTTCAAAAGTACATCTTTTCGTGTACTTATTGAGAGGTCTATTCATGTCTTTTGCCCGTGTTCTACTCAGATTGGCTTTATTACTGTTGTTTTGAGAGTTCCTCAGATATTCTAGATAGCAGTCTTAGGATTGCTGAATACACGATTTGAAAATATTTCCTCCCAGTACGTAACTCATCTTTTCATCTGCTCAACAGGGTCTTTTGCAGAGTGAAATTTTAAAATTTTTGTAAAGTCCAGTGTATTAATTTTTCCTTTTATGAATAATGCTTTTAGTGTCAAGTCTTGTCTAAACCTACATGTCAACGATTTTCTCCTTTGTTTTTCTACAGGTTTTTATAGCTTTGTGTTTTTTACACTTACATCCATGATACATTTTGAGTTAATTTTTATTTAGTGTGTAAGGTTTAGGTTGAGGTTCAATTTTTGCCTCTGGGTGTCTGGTTGCTCTAGCGTTATCTGCTGAAGAAGCTACCTTTCCTCCATTGAATTGTTTTTGCATCTTTGTCAGAAATCAATTGGGCATATTTGTGTGGGTCTATGTTTGGGTTTTCCATTTTGTTCCATTGATGTGTGTCTGTCGCTCCCTCTGCTTGGTTACTGTCACTATATAATCAATTTTGAAATCTGATAGAGTGATTCCTCTCACTTTAAATTTGTTTCCAAGTGGTTTTAGCTATTCTAGTTCCTTTGCCTTTCACATAAATTTTAGAAGAGTCTTATGTATAACTATTGATACAAAAAAAAATCTTGCTAGAATTTTGAAAGTGATTGTGTTAAACCTCTGCATTAATTTGGGGAGAATTGATATCTTTGCTATATTGAGTCCATGAACACAATATGTCTCTCCATTTATTTACATCTTCTTTGATTTCTTTCATCAGCATTTTATTGTTTTCAGCATGCAGATACTGTATAATGCACTATTAGATTTAAACCTGTCTTTGTATAGTATTGATATATTTAATTTTGATGTCCATGTGCTCATTACCAGTACATAAATATATATAGTTTTTGTTTTGTTTAACTTGTATCCTGAGACCTTGCAGAGCTCTCTTACTAGTTCTAGTAAGAGAACTAGTTTAATAGTTAATAAATAGATTATTTATTTAATAAATAGATTCCTTTAATAGATTATTTATTTAATAAATAGATTCCTTTGAATTTTCAGTGTATATATCATATCGTCTACAAATAATGACAGTTTCATGTCTTTTCTTTCCTTTTCTTGCCTTACTGCATGGACTAGAACTTTCAGCAATATGCTGAATAAGAGTAGTGAGAGTGAAGGGCTTCCCTGGTGGCACAGTGGTTGAGAGTCCGCCTGCCGATGCAGGAGACACAGGTTCGTGCCCCAGTCCGCGAAGATCCCACATGCCGCGGAGCGGCTGGGCCCGTGAGCCATGGCCGCTGGGCCTGCGCGTCCGGAGCCTGTGCTCTGCAACGGGAGAGGCCGCAGCAGTGAGAGGCCCGCGTACCGCAAAAAAAAAAAAAAAAAAAAAAAAAAAGAGTAGTGAGAGTGAAGATCACTGCCTTGTTCCTGATTTAAGGGGGAAAGCATTTACTCTTTTACGATTATGTTGAATGTAATCTGTAGGTTTGTTGTAGATAATCTTTATCAAGGTGAGAAAGTTTCACCATCTACTCCTAGTTTTCTGAGGGTTTTCATAATATCTGCATATTAGCTTTTGTCAAATGCTTTTTCTACATCAATTGATATGATCATGTGACTTTAGTGTGTTAATACGATAAATTACACTGATTGATTTTCAAATATTAAATTAGCCTTGCATCCTTGGAATAAATTCCACTTGGTAATGATATACAATTATTTTTATACATTGCTAAATTCTATTTGTTATTATTTTGTTAAGAATTTCTGCATACGTTCATGAAAGATACTAGACTGTAGTTTTCTTTTTCTCCTTTTCCCCTTCCTCCCTCCCTCCCTCCCTCTCTTTCTCTCTCTCCCTTCTTTCTTTCTTTTTCTTTTTTTTCCCTTCCTTCCTTCCTTCTATCTTTCTTTCTTTCCCTCCCTCCCTCCCTCCCTCCCTCTTTTCCTTCCTTTCTGGCACTAGCTCCAAAATGAGTTGGTAAGTATTCCATCCCCTTCTATTTTCTTTGGATATTATTCTTCATGGAAACCATCTGGGTCTGGAGATTTTTCTGACAGTTTTAAGGTAAGAAATTCAATTTCCTTAATAGTTATAGGGCTATTTAAATTATCTATATATATTGTGTGAGTTGTGATAGTTTGCACTTTTCATGAAATTAGTCCATATCTTCTGAGTCGTCATATTGATGTGTGTAGAGTTGTTTGTAGTACTACCTCATCCTTTTGATGTCTGCAGGATCTGCAGTGACATCCTGCTTCACTCCTTATATTGGCAATTTATGTCTTCCCTCTTTTGTTCCTGGTCAGTCTTACTAAATGTCTGTCAATTTAATTGATTTGTTTTCAAAGAACTAGCTCTTTGTGTTATTGATTTTCTCTATTGTTTTTCTGTTTTCAATTTCATTGATTTTTACTCTTATCTTTTTGTTTCCTTTCTTCTTCTTGCTTTGGGTTTATTCTGATTTCCTTTTTCTAGTTTCTTGAAATAGAAGTTTAGATTATTTGAGACTTTTCATTATGATGTAAGTATTTCCATCTAGCACTACATTAGCTGTGTCCCACACATTTTGATGTGTTTGCTTTTCATTTTCACTCAGTTCAATGTGTTTCTGCTGAGACTTCCTCTTTGCCCCATGGATTATTTAGAAGCATGTTTTTTAGTTTCCAAGTGTCTGGGTTTTTCCCTGTTGTCTTTCTGTTATTGGCTCCGTGTTTGATTCCACTGTGGTCAGAGACCACCTGTACACGTATGCTTTTAATTTTACACTTGTTGATGTGGGTTTTATGGTTTAGAAAATGATATATAGTCTAGGAGTCCTTGAAAAGTGTGTTATCTGCTGTTGTTGGGTGACATCTTCTATAAATGCCAATTAGACACTCTTGATTGATAGTGTGTTGAGCTCTAAATGCCTGCTGATTTTCTGTCTGGTTGGTTTATCAATTGTTGA
This sequence comes from Lipotes vexillifer, assembly GCF_000442215.2. Lineage (NCBI taxonomy): Eukaryota > Metazoa > Chordata > Mammalia > Artiodactyla > Lipotidae > Lipotes > Lipotes vexillifer. Next base: position 3,743,605 of record NW_006792985.1, on the reverse strand, counting down.
GAGAGGGGTGTTGAAATCTCCAAGTATCCTGTGGATTTCTCTGTTTCTCCTTTCAGTTCTATCAGTTGCTCCACATCTTTTGCAGCTATGTTGTTTGGTGCATACACATTTAGGATTGCTAAATGTCCTCTTGGTGGACTGGCCTATTTATCAGGAATTTGCATGCTCTGAAGACTACTTTATCTGATATTAATATAGACATTCTTGCTTTCTTTTGGTTAATGTTTGCATAGTCTGTTTTTTCCATTGTTTCACTTTCAAACTCATATATATCACTATATTTGAAGTGAGTTACTTGTAGACAGCATATAGACGGGTCATATTTTTAAAATCTACTCTGCCAAGTCTGTGATTTATGAGGCAAAAATCGACAACACAGGAAACTTATCACTGTGTTGTTCCTCAGGTCTGAAGGTCTCTAGCCGGTCTACCTTTTCTCCATCTTTCAGAATCTTATGTTTACTTTATACATAATGTCCAGGATTTTTAGTTAAAATTAGTGGAAGGGATAGGCAAAAGTACATATACTCCATCTTTCTGGAAGAAGTCACTAGTCACATTTTGTAAGAATTTTTTGTTGCTATTTATCCATCAGAAGTAAAATACACTATGGTGTGTTAGAGAGGAGATTCTGGAGTCAGACTAGCCAATATCCACCATGCTTCCACCATATATGACCTTGGCAAGTGAACAAATATCTCCAAGACCGACATTCTTCATCTGTAAGATTGTACTTACCTCATAAATTGTTTTAAGGGCTAAAGGAGATTACACATACAAGTTATTAGCATGTGGCTATTGAGAACTTGAAATATGGCTAGTATGATTGAGGGAGTGAAGCTTTTAATTTTAAGTCATTTAAATAGCCACATGTGGCTAGTAGCTACAATATTAGACAACACAGACTTAACTGTTATTAATGAGGATAACAATAACCCTCACAGGATTAAGGTAGAGTAAATAGAAATACAGAAAATAAAACTGCTTTGAAGACATTCTAGTATGTAACCTAAAATGATATTTGTAGTCAATATAACAAATCAAGGACTTTTTGGGTACAGAATGAGAAAGTTTTTTTCTGCCTTCCAACTGAGAACTGACTTGTTTTCTTATAGGCATGAATAGAAAAATAAATACTTGGACCTAGAGATGATCATACTAAGCGAAGTAAGTCAGACAGAGAAGGACAAGTACCATATGACATCACTTATATGTGGAATCTAAAATACGACACAAATGAACATATCTACGAAACAGAAACAGACTCACAGACATAGAGAACAGACCTGTGGTTACCAAGGCGTGGGGAGGGATAGATTGGGATTTGGGATTAGCAGATGCAAACTAGTATATATAGGATGGATAAACAACAAGATCCTACTGTATAGCCCAGGAACTGTATTCAGTGTCCTATGATAAACCATAATGGAAGAGAATATGAAAAAGAACATATGTATGTATGTATAACTGTCATTTTGCTGTACAGCAGAAATTAACACAACACTGTAAATAAACTATTCTTCAATAAAATTAAAAAAAAGAAAAAGAAGTACCAGCAAGACATGGACAAAGTGAAGGAGGATGGCAACAGGAAGCAAAATGTGTGGCTAGTCTTCTCCAAAGTGTGCCCCTCTCTGTGACACACTCAGACACCCGCACAGCATGGCAGCTTCCTTCCACAATGTCACCTGATGAGCTCCAACTTACATGGTGGCTCTCTGCTGGGGGCTGGGCACAGGTAGCAATTTTCTTCTGCTTCCTCACAAAGCATCATCTCACAGAATTCATTATGGAGATAGGTCCCCCACAGGGATGTGCTCTGGCATGAAAAACTTGTCCCTGATCAGCCCGAGCTCTGATTCCCCCCTCTCAAAAATGTGTACAAGGAAAGTAGATGAGGTTCATTGACAGATAGTTCATTATTTCCCCGTGACAGGTATAAATTCCTGAAGAAAAAGAACTTTTCTTCCATCTTGGAAATGAGGACAAGTGGGCTGGCTCCAGAAGCACTGGGAATGCTGTGAGGCTGCCCGGGTTCTCGACATATTTGTGCCACCAACTATGTATGTGGCACCAGGAAATTCAGCTCCTTTTCTTCCTGTGTAAAATGAAGGATCAGGGCTTCCCTGGTGGCGCAGTGGTTGAGAGTCCGCCTGCCGATGCACGGTTACAAAAAAAAAAAAAAAAAAAAAAAAAAAAAAAAAAATGAAGGATCAACTCAATGGCTCAAGATCCCCACCAGGACCACATTATTTACACCTGACGCGTACATTTTTGTGACTACAGGGAAAAGGAAACATCACTCCCTCATGTATATCACAATTACAGCTGTATAGATGAGGAACCAGAGGTACAGTAAGACCACGATTTGGTCAAAGCCTCATAAGAAGGTGGCAAAACTGGAAATGAAAACCTCAAACTCCAAGCCCTCGGGTCTTTGCCATATACCATGGTGCTCTGAGCTCATTTACTAGTTTTTTTTTGGCCTCACTGTGCTGCACGTGTGATCTTAGGTCCCCGACCAGGGATCGAACCTGTGCCCCCTGCAGTGGAAGCACAAAGTCTTAACTACTGGACCGCCAGGGAAGTCCTCTGAGCTCAGTTAGAAGACAGTACTCTTCAGGGCTGGAAAACGGAATGCCTAGTGAATATACCTGCTTCTCTCTCCTTCCCCTGCCTTCGTAGCTCAATCCCTATTTCTATTAACACCAGCCCCGGTTCAGATATGTAGAAAGGATGATAAAAGCAGAACAAAAGAAATAGGGAGCCAAAAAAAGTATGAAAGGTGCTTAATAGTTTCCATTGGTTCAGAAAGAAAGGCACTTAGAGTTTCCATGAGAGCCAGCATCTTCGTAGAATCATGAACAGTTAAAGAAAGGGAAGACAGGAAGGTGGAGTGACTTGTTTCAGGTGACAGAGGTTTATTTAGTAAGTGGACACTAATAATGGACAGCAGAGCCTGGGAATTAAGGCCAATTCGAGTTCCAATCTCAGCTCTGCCACACTCCAGCTGGGAAACCTTGGTCAGGGCAGCTTCTCTGAAATTTTATTTTTCTCATCTCTGTAAAGGGGGTTGTGATACCGCTTCATAACTTTATTGTGACGATTAAACAAGATAATGTATGTAACACAGCTGTCCAAGATAAGAACATAATAGAAGAGAAGATTTATTAGTTTGGACTAGAACCCAGATATTGTTTCAATCAAGTGATCTTCCTGTTATAACATGCTGCCCCTCCTCTTCCCTCCCTCCTACAGCAATGCCGGCTCATTCCCTTAAGCCTTCTAATTAGCTAAATAAAGAGTGTAGACAGGGTCTATGTAAAAATGCTCTAGGAGCCAAGTGAAATCCCCAGGGATGCGAAGAAACCTACATGGCCAATTACCTTAGCATCATTTCATTTCCTGGGAGTGACTAATACCCAGAGATGGTCACTTAAACACTAATCGCAGGAAAACAGGTAGAAATCATGTTAAATGAGCCCAACACTATTTCTGGGGAAAAAGACAGCAAGCCTCTCTGATCCACGAGTATGCTTGCTTCTTAATCTAGAGAAAGACGGCGGCTTCCATTTCCAACTGGACATAAGATTTCGATTGCATCGGTAATTGTTCTTAAGCTAGTGGGCAGATTTACAGCGTGGAACTGAATTATCATCACAAAAATGTGCCAGCTCCATTCTGTGAGCATTTGATTTTTCTGAATGCAAGCAGTGCATGAAACAACGATGCTTCAGAGAAGCCATCCACACCCACACCTCTTACTTTAAGCTTGCTAGACCTTCCAGGGCCTCGTTGCCCACTTCTGTGCTGAGAGCGGGGGAGGAGAGAGCCTCTTCTTTAATAAGAGGGTTTTAGGGCAACTGTAAGTCATCCCTCCCCAGCCCCTAGCTGGCTTTCCACCTTCCAACAGTACCTCTGTTTCCTTTCTTCTCTCTTCCTGCTTCTAACCCTACATCCATCCAACACCAAAGACAGAGAGTTGGGCTGCATTACGAAAGGTGTAAGGCAAGCAAGGAGGAGGATGGATTTCCTTCACTTCCCAAGTCAGCCCCACTTCCTTACCTGCAAGGAGATCGAAAGCCCTTCTCACTGGTCAGCCTTGGGTCTCTCATCCCCCAAAGGCTGTGTTTACCCCACCTGCAAGCTGTCAACCATTCTTGTCAAAATGTCCTAATCCCTCCTACTTAAGTCATTTATTCTCTAAGTCCAGGTCAAGTACCACCTCCTTAAAATTTCTTCCTTAGCCGCTTCAGCCCTCATACAACTCCTGTTGCTTCTTTAGAAAAACACAAAGCGTACTTCGTAATTATATACAAATTGTATTGTTGTGTAACGTAGACTCCTTGTCCTGATTTAATGATCCTGAAGGAAGGAGACCAAACCTCGCATCACTCTTGTATCCCCCCTGGGTGTCCTGGTTCAATGCTAGGCACAGACCTGGTTGCCTATTTGATACCTGCTTAAACCAGAAGACCCACTTCCAACTTCCACACGCTGGTGTTTGCATGAGGGCACGAACTTGGTAAGCCACAGAGACAGCTTTCCACGGTGCTAGGGTTCAATTCAACACAGAACATACTTTTTTGAATTCCCCCAGTGTTCCAGGTACGGAGCTGGCCACTGGTCAGATCAGAAACACACTCTGTGCAATGCAGTCTTCACCACTTCTTTCTCAGGAGATGGCCAACCCTACAAACTGACCTTACTCTCATCACGAAAATAATGGAAACAGGATGCCTTACAGCTGAGCCAATACCTCAGGTTTGTCAAGGCTCAGCTCAAGCTGGACTTCCTTCTGTGACTTTCCTCAGACTGCGTAACCGTAAGTCCCTTCACTTTCCCCAAGGAAATGAAATGAGGAATGTTAGAATAATTGAGTAAGACGATCGTCTCACGAGATGATCTTTTTTTTTTGCGGTACGCAGGCCTCCCACTGCTGTGGGCTCTCCCGCTGCGGAGCACAGGCTCCGGACGCGCAGGCTCAGCGGCCATGGCTCACGGGCCCAGCCGCTCCGCGGCGTGTGGGATCTTCCTGGACCGGGGCACGAACCCGCGTCCCCTGCGTCGGCAGGCGGACTCTCAACCACTGCGCCACCAGGGAAGCCCCACGAGATGATCTTTTGAATCTATTTCCAGTTGGTGGCTGGGTGTTCTGACTGGCAGGCAGCTGTTCAGTAGACTCCTTCCACCTGTGCTCTGCCACCCCCGAAGGCCGTGGTGTCACCTGCGATCAGGAGGCGGCAGTAGGGCCACATTACAACGTTCATGGCTCTTCTTCCATACAAAATATTAAAACTTATATTTTATGACTGTTGGTATAAAGATGAATATATTATGCATGAATACCTTTTCATTGACCTAAAAGTTTATTTTTTGATTCTGATCTTAAAGAAATAAAAACCTTCCATGAGGCCTTAAGAGCATCCTGGTTCCTAGGTACTATTCTTGTCCAGTCTGTGGTCATCTCTCCCTGGTCTGAAGCTCCATGGCGCTGGTCCGCCCATGCCCTTGGCAACCAGCTCGTGGGGACTTGCTCTGCCCACGTGATATGTACACATCAGACAAACAGTAGGGTCTTAGGCCTCTTGCTAGCTCTCCAGCATATTGCACAGTGCTTGGTCCAGAGCTAGGGCTCTATGTGTTATATTGATGACACAGCTGTGCACGATTGGACAATCTCCTTGACTCAGTAAACTTCTGTTTCCTCATCTGTAAAATGGAGCTCAAGATCTGAATCTTTCTCATGGTATTGCTGTGAGGATGAAATGAGATGATTCGTGCTTAACACAGAATCTGGCACATGGTAAGCACTGCATAAATGTTAACTTCATTGTCATTATGATTTAATATGACGATAACTCGTAGTTATAGAATGCTGGGGTTTTCAAAGAACTGCCACAGGATGATACTGTGTGGCCACAGTTTTCATGTCTCACTGCAGCCAAAGCTGGTTTATGGAAAATGTTGAGATTTAACCAAAAGGTTTTAGAATAAGACAGATGTGGATTTGAATTCCACTCTGCCACTCACCAGCTGGGTGACATGTGACATATTTAATCTCTCCGAGACTTCGTTTTCTCATCTATAAAACCAAATCATAATACCAGTTGCTTTGCAAGTACTAAAAAAAAACCGTCCCAGAGTACGGGATTGACATGTACACACTGCTGTATTTAAAATGGACAACCAACAAGGACCTACTGTATAGCACAGGGAACTCTGCTCAATATTATGTAACAACCTAAATGGGGAAAAATTTTGAAAAAGAATGATACATGTATATGTGTAACTGAATCACTTTGCTGTACACCTGAAACTAACACAACATTGTTAATCAACTATACTCCAGTATAAAATAAAAATTAAAAAAATAAACCCACTTAGTTCATTTTACTGCTCAGTTTAAAAAACAAAACAAAACCATCCGGGGTCTCCCTGCCACAAGGTTGCCTTACTTTTTTGTTGAGGAAGATTAGTCTAACGAAATCCCTCCTACTTGCCTGTGGTTATGAAAGCCTCTAAGTCCTCATGGGAGACCAGGAGATTTGGTACAAAGGTCAAGAATGCTAGGTCCTCTTCCCCGTCCCATCCCTGTTAAAATAAAAACACTGTACTCCTGGAAGGGGTGAACGCCCAAGTCCTTCATCACTCGTTAACACCTTAACATCAACGTGCTTCTCGTCTCCAGAGAGCAGCTCCAGCCGCTGGTGAAGGGAGGGAGGATTTCAGAACGCAGGGCTGGGGGCTAAAGCCTGAGATGCTGAGGACTGACTGCGTTCCTTTCTTTAGGCATCTGTTGTTTCTGGGATACTGACATGACCACAACATGATGAAATCCTCTTGGTTTTAGAGTGACTATTCTCCCTGTAGACCTCTTCTCTAATAAATGAAGTCGTGGGGTGTACATTTCAATTCTTTCAAGTCTTTGTGGTCAGTGGCCAAGAGTCAGTTGACCTAAACATTGGAAACACCTGAAGCCTAGTGAGCATTAATATTTGCTAGGGACACACCATAACCACACGCAGGGTATCCTTGGTTAGCACCCAGGGCCTGATGCCAGTCCTGCCTTTGCCACATACAAGCCACATCACTTAATCATGGGATTCCTCCATTTCTGTTTCTTCCTTTAAATTTGAACCATAAGCTTACGGTGTCTGGCACATAATTTTGCCAGAAGCATTGTATCTCAGCAGAGCCACGGTGCACAAACAATTGCTGGAAGCTGGGAAACACACCAGGAGCCATGGTGCCTTCCAGCTTCCACCTGAGCCGGGGATCAAACCATCACCCACCCCTACCTGTAGAGCCACAGGTAACCTGCCTGCCTCACTTGCTGGCAAAGCCAGGGTCTGGAGGAACCCTGCTAGATTCCCGACCAGGTGACAAGAGGGGAAATATAGGGCTGACAAGAAGATGACCACAAAACAAGGCAAATTCTAATGGCTACCAGTAGTATCCATTAAAAGGAAGCAACAGAAAAAAAAAAAAAAAAGGAAGCAACAGGAAGACAAGACAGTTCCAGAACATTCCAAAAAAATGAGAAAATGAAGAGATACCCATGTCTCTTAAGGCAAAGAGCAATATTGCAAAGATTCCAATTCACCCCTTATTTTTAATAAATTTACTTTTAATGGAATTTTCATCGGCACTTAAAATTATGTTATAAATTTCACCCATAAGAAAATATGGCAAGGAAAAGATGACAATTCAATAAACGGAGAAAGAAAACAACAACAAAGGAACACTAGGCAAAAGGCTAAAAGGCTCAATCACATAGCAAAGAAATGTAGCTACGTAATCTTTGATCCCACTTCTGAACATACACAGCCTGCATTTGGAGTTTATTGTCAACGTGGGCAAACAGCTAGTGTCGGGGCTCCGAAGACTACCTTACAGAACGGACTACCTTACCTTACGGAAACCTAGAAAACGAGAAGCAATTCCATAACACGTACTCCTGGTAAGGGTCTTCCGAGGAGGTACTGGAAACCCTCACCTAAGGTGCAGGCAAGCTGAGTCGAGGCAGATTCATTAGGGAATTAGTGGCTGTACATTCCTAAATGCAGACGAAGGTGGACTGGGTTTTGCAGGGAGAAGAAATGTCAAAAGCTTGAAGAGAACAAAGTGTGTGGGAACAAACCTCTAATAGACTCAATTCAACTATTTGTGTCAGAACCGCGAGGACCCAGCCCAGCCCTCATGAGGCACAATATTTGGGAGTGGGGCTGGGAATCTGTACATTTAATATGTACAGATTAAATACATAATCTCACCACTTTTTAAATCTCACCACTTTTAAATCTCACCATAATTAAATACAATTATGCTCACCAAAGCTTGAGAACCACCACTTTAGCACCTGCTACCCAGACACCAACGGCTGCTTTTGGGCAGGGCCCAGTGGTCCCATGGAGTGGGGAGCAGAGGCTGGGTCAAAGCCCAAGACCACTGTTAGCAGAAGATGCTTCATGGCCTGTTCCATCTGCACCTGCACTTGATCCTTGGAGGCAGCCATGGATACCCTGCCTTTTTTTTTTTTTTTTTTTTTTTTTTTTGCGGTACGCGGGCCTCTCACCATTGTGGCCTCTCCCGTTGCGGAGCAACAGGCTCCGGACGCGCAAGCTCAGCGGCCATGGCTCACGGGCCCAGCCGCTCCGCGGCATGTGGGATCCTCCCGGACCAGGGCACGAACCCGCGTGCCCTGCATCGGCAGGAGGACTCTCAACCACTGCGCCACCAGGGAAGCCCGATACCCTGCTTTTAAAGAAAGGGGAGGACCTGCAGGAACATGGCTATGAAATGAGGATGCCCTTTACGATCTCACTCTTGTCGACCCGGTTCCAAGCCCTGCTTGCTTTTGCTGTCTCCAGAACCTCCAACTTAGTCATTGGGACCCACATCTGGACCACAGGGAAATGGCCATGAAAGGATGAGGCTCTGGATGGTATTCTTTCAACTCAAAAGGGGAAAACTTAACAGAAGGTAAAAACCAAAGATGGTTTGGCTGGAGGAACAGCGGAGTCAGATCTTCCTCAGCGTGGCTACAGCAAGAGTTGGCAGAGACGATGCTTTTACTTAAGGAATTAACTGAGAAATAGCTGTTCTGCCAAAAGTCATCTCAGCTGCCAAAACCTCAATTATTTTCCTACCCTGAAATGATCTTAGGAAAAGAATCGCTCAAGCTCTGCCACAGTGTCAGCTACTCTGGACTCTGTGTTAACCCTTTCAGAAGATTAAAATAGGATTCTGCATAATGAGACTAAAAGGACCTTGACTGCATGGGAAAAGCTCACAAATGTCTAAAATACCACATCTTGTGTGATTCCATTTATATGAAGGCCAAAGGCTGGCAAAACGAATCTATGGGTTAGAAGTTGAGAGAGCAGTTACTTGGGCTGAGAGGAAGGGGGCCACTGGGGCCTCTGGGTTCTGGTGATGTTGGTTCTTAAGCTGGGTGCTGGATACCCAGGTGTGCTCACTTTGTAAAGATTTATCAAACTGGACACTTAGGTGCACTTTTCTATGGGTATATTATGCTTCTATAAAGTTTTTTAAGTTAAATATATACACACACACACACACACACACATATGTATATATATATATTTGATTCTGCAGCTTGGAAGCTGGTTGCTGCATAGCCTCCCAGATGGAGCTGGTTGGGGTCTTTCCCTCTCTCCCTCTCTCTCCCTCTCTCTCTCTCTCTCTCTCTCTCTCTCTCTCTCTCTCTCTCCCTCTCTCTCTCTCACACACACACACACACACACACACACACATTTTTTCCTCTTTACTTATTTTCACAGGATTAAATTATTTGAATGAAGCCCAAGATATTGGTCTTCATAAGGTCTTTGTTCTCACTGATGCATCCTTACTTCCCAGACTTCGGGAGACAGAGGTCTTTTATAAAGAAATATGCTGGGAAGATCAATCGTCGGGCCAGGAGGCGGGCGGGCCACGAGGCGGGCGGGCGGGGTCGCTGGAGCTGTAACCTAATCGTGTATCCTTGGCAGCTAAGGCAAGATCCCCTGCTGACTTGTCAAACTCTCACATGGACGTTAAGAAGATTAAGATAACAGCATGCCTAACATAGCTAATAAAAGAGACATAAAACAATTGGCAAAAATAGACTGAGTTATGAAATGCTTATTAGGGGTAATGATCCTGTGTCACAATAATAGCATACAGGGTCAGCTCAGTTTCACACACCAGAAATAGGAGAGGAGGTGCCAAAGAAGGCCAGCCAGGGGATATGCTTTGTGCCCAGTGCCCGACCAGACAGAGACACACCCGCCTGGCAACAAGCCCCCCACCATACTCCATCACTGATCACGGCCAGTTTGGAAAGGGTGTAGGGGTCATGGAGGTGCCAGGTCACATCCAACATCTTAGACATGGGAGGAGGTGCATCTGTGCCCAGATATCCTAAATAGATTTTTCTCATTTTAAGAATACTCACCTTGGTCTTCCCCCTGTCCAGCCTGGGTACATCAGCGACACGCCAGTTTTTTTCCTGTTTGTTTTTAGGGACAAGAAGAGCATAATTCCACTCACAGGGTACTGGCTAAGGACCCTTTTGGGCCCACTGTGTCTTCCATCCGTTTAGAGGAAGGAGTCACCTGGAGGCCTCGGGACTCCCTCAAGCCCGTCAGCCTTGTCTTTCCTTCACCAAATTCTCCTTCTTTCCAACAGGGAACAGACAGTGGGAAATGGGTGACAAAGGCCTGAACAAAGCCCTGATGGAAGATGAGCCCTTTGATCTTCAGGGGGGAGCAGAAGCAGCTGGGAAGTTTCCTCCGTTGCTGGTGAAATGATGTCCCCGAGTCTTAAGAAGGTTATCCAGCAACGTCTTTTAAAATTGAAAGCACACATACCTTTTAAACCAGCAATCCTCCCCTTGGGGATCTATCTCCTAGAAGCCAAAGCACCTGTGTACATAAGGGAGTAGTTGGCCAGAAAAAAAAAGAAGAGCAAAAGAATGACACTAAAAATTCAAGCAGATTGTGTAGGTCAGGGAAATGGATTGAGGTATAGACTGGGCAGTAGACTCCACTCCTTGGGAAGTTGACTCTGAGATGGAGGTTTGCGTGCAGGAGGTTTATGGGATGTGCCCTCGGGGTCACATCTGTAGGGCAGTGAAGCCAATCCCAAAGGAGCTGGGAGAGCTCTGGACAGTTGCCCCGAATTAGCATGAAGACTGTCATTGGACGTGGGCTGCTCCCACCAGCAGAGGTGAGACCGAACTGTGAATTGTGGGCCTGATCCGAGAGGATGACTGCTTCGGTCCCGGAGGCAAGGGACCCGATGGCCCAGCACAGCATCCACTGCATGGGATATGATCACATGTATGTGTATTTGAGAAACTACAGATATAGTGTCTGTGCAGATATATAAAGGAAAAGTGTAAGCAGAAGAAAAGAGCAGCCTCTTTGACTTTCAGAACTTCGAACGTTGACATTTCTGAAGCCTAACCAGACTCCATATCGAGGGGAAACAGAGGAGATGCCCAGCCTGGGCAGTTCTGGTGATTTCCCCTGACCTTGTCAGAGTGGAAACCAGGCACCCAGTCTCCCAGCTGAACCAACTTCCACTCCTGAGAACTCTGCCTGCCTTCTATTTTTGAATGGGTTGGAAATAGAACCAAGGGATAAATTTTATCTTCCTTTTGCTTGTCAGGGGTGGGTACCTTGCATACGGGTTTGAATTAAAGTCAAGTAGGAAATGCAAAGTAAAGACCTCAGAAGGACCCCCACTGTCTCCCTAAAGGGCAGAGCTATATACGGTGCTGTAAAATTGGAGCAATTGCTCTGACCCAGCCCGTACTAGGGAGCCCCGCGGTGACTCAGGTAAGCATCCTCTTGAGACTAATTAAGATGCTATAAAATGTAGGAACCTCATAATTAAACTAGAATCAGTCCTTCAATCCCACCTTCTCCTTCTTGCCCCGTATTATTAAGGCAAAGCCAAGAGAAAGCACTCATCTTGCATATTTCTCCCAAGATTGCCTTTCACAGTCATCTGAATGAGATTTTACTTCTATCAGCCAAGTGTTTGAGAAGCAATGGAGAGGAAGAGGAGGCTGACACAGAGCTTTAAAGTTCCATGTTTCTGCTGGTAAGAAAGAAAGCCTATCGTCCCAACAGGATATCTTCATTTATTTAACATTGTTCTAGAAATAATAGCTAATGCAATTAGCCAAGAAAAGGGTGAATTATATATATTGGAAAAGAGGACCACAGTTAGTAAGTGCAGATGATTTTTGTATACCTGGACAGCCCCGAAGACTTAGCTAAAAAATTACTAGAACCGTAATAAGAGAGCAGGAAGGTGACTGGTTAAACCTAAAAAATATTAAAATCTATAGCTTTCTTATCTACCAGCAATCATTAGAATTAGAATGCAATGAGGTCAAGATTCCATTCACAGTAACAATAAAAATCTCAAATACCTAGGGATATATTTAACAGGAAATGTATAGAATAAACAAAGGGAAAGCTACAAAAATTAACTGACTTGAATGAAATGATACATGCTTGGATGGGGAGTCTTTATATTGTGAAAATATCACTTTCATATATTTTAATATACAAGTTAACAGAATTCCAAATTAGAGTTTATTTAGAACTAGGCAATTCTAAATTTCATCTAGAAGAATAAATATGGATGAAAAGCCAAAATCAGATGAGGATTGTCCTATTCGATATTAAAATATATTTCAAAGTTACAGTTGACTGTCAAACAACATGGAGGTTAGGGGTGTCAGTGCCCATGCAGTGGAAAAATCCGTGAATAACTCTGCAGTTGGCTCTCTGCACGCGGTTGGCATCTGCAGATTTAATCAGCTTCTGATTGTGTAGTACGTAGGAGGTACTTATTTTTAAAAAATCTGCATATAAGTGGACCTGTGCAGTTCAGACCCCTGTTGTTCAAGGGTCAACTGTGCATCAATTTATAAATATTAATACCAGAATGGAAAGCAGGCTGTCTGATGATCATTTAGCCACTTCTGATGGTCCGGGCATGGAAGTTAGCATTCTCTCCTTCCTCAGCTGACCGTGGCCTCCTGTGGCTGGGATTTCTTCTCCTGGCTACCTCCACCCACGTCCCATTGGCCCTGTGGTCCTCGACACCACCTTAGGAAAAGCACTTGTAGCCCTACACTCTGGGCCTTTATTCCTTTTGACGATACTGGGTCAGACTCCGAGGTTGGGACATTAGAGCATGTCCTCTGGTTGTGTTTACAAGACACCAGACATCTTCGAGAGAAGGGACCCATCCAGCTGGAACAAACTCTTACATTTTCCACTTCCTGTCAGCCTCTTAAGGGATAGGTAAAACATGCAACCCTTATCTTAATTTTTCACTTGTTTTCTGGATTTTTGATGCCCCACATACTACAGTTTCTCAAATCTGTGTGAAGGGCCAGTTTTTTCCAAATACAACATGTACCAGTCCTTTTTTTAAATGTAAGAAAAATAAATTATAAAAAGGGAGAAAAATACCTTAAAGACTGAGCAAATACAAGCTCCTATTTTTATTATTATATTCAACAGACATAAAATTTCTGTCATCTTGCTATAAATGTCTCTAAATACTCTCTTCATAGACCAGTGACAACCGTCCCTGGCCAGGCACCCGGTCCACAGACTGCACGTTCTAAACCTCGTCACCACCAAACTGGCTACCACTTTAGACAAGGATTATTCACACCCTGCGTTCTATGTAACAAGACAATCTTACATTTGTGTAACACAACTTTTTATAGCACTCAAATCTTCTCCCTCAGAGGACTCTCCAGAAATATTATTCTGAGGTAATTGAGGCAGCTTTTAAACAAACCCCATTTGTCAGCCAAGAAATTCAGATCCTGGCAGAGAGATTCAGTGACGCGGCCAAAGTGGTTAGTGAGGAAGCTATATTCACTCACCTGAAATGTTCTGATTCATGATCCCAAGATCTTCCCACGCCCTACAGGAGCCACACACGTGGCAGTGACCTGGTTACTGGTCTACGCAACGCGTCTAATCTCATGGCCCTGGTCCACAGAGCATGTTTAGCACTCACGCTACAGAAGTCCCTCTCTACCTTTCTTGACCCCATATCCTCGAAGAGAAAGCCCACCAAATTGTCCAGAGCCCTAGGGCTAATGATACTGTTCTTATACTGCAACACTGTGTTAGGAAACAAATTTCAAAGATCCATAGTTCTCGAAAACAATAGCAAAATCAAACTGCAGCAATGGCACTAAAAACTAAAAACTCTCATTAAACTCTTTGAGAAGGACAGCAAATTATTTCGGCTCCGTGGCCATAACTAAGGTGGCTATGCTCACCTCCTAGTTGTTTTTCCTACCTGCAGGTACTTTATGTAACAGCAAGTAAGTAGCCTCTTGTATGCCAAATTTGCAAATTAAACTACAAAGAAATCTCAGAAATTTCAAACAAAATCTCTGCTCATTATTCAAAAGGGGATGCCTTTCTCTGTCTTCTGCAGGAGGCGCCAGCAATGGTGTTTGGTGTGGGTGATAGCAAAGGTGAATGCTCAGGTCACCTCAGGCTTCGTGCGGTTAAATGCAGCCCAAAAGAGCTGCAGGGAAGCACGTGACCAGCTCTGGAAGGCAGTGCAGTGCAGGGGCAAGGCCTTGGTTCCAGAGTCAGAGGGTCCTGGTTTGAATCCCAACCCTGCCACTCCTTATTGGGTAATGGGCCTAATAGAACAACAATTATTAAACAAAGGTATATGTAAATGGCTTAGCACATAAGTGCTGGAAAATACTTGTCTTTGTAAATAGGAAGAAAAAAGCAGGTAGAGTTCACTTCCTCTAACAGGCATCTGCCTGCATCTTTTCCAAAAGACCCTTCTGAAAGATTTTTGATTTATTTTGGTCCCACACAGATTCTGTAGTATTAAAATAGCTTCAGGTGGAGTGTGGAATCTACAGGAAACCACACAGTCAAAAGGAGAAGCAGTAAGAGTTGCATGGAAGTCTGCACTAGCCATTGGTATGCAAATGGTAGCTGGAGGGCTGATCAAAGTCCACAGTGGGGATGCTTTATTTGCAGTGGCTATTCTGACACCCACCCCAATGACCTAACGCACAAGGAGAAGATGTATCATCTATGGCTCAGTGTTTCCACCTTTTCTGGCTTTGATTCCTGTCCTAACACTTTATTCTCTAACAAGGCAACTCAGGACAGGGAAATAGAACTGTCTTTAAGTTACAACATACAATTAGGAAAATTCAGATTTTTTTCTTCTTTTTAGTTTTTTTGCTTGAGTTGTTCCAGTTGGCTGTAGACACTGATCACAAGACTCCTGTTTCTCGGGGCTATGTAGTTAAGCCAAGTAACCGAGTACAAACCAGGACGGGCTTTGGATCATACAGATGTTTCACACTGTTTACTTTTTTTTTTACTGATGTTTTACTTTTCTGGCACCAAAAGAAAACTTAGAGACTTTTTTAGTTTACAAGATCACATATAAGTGTTTTGGATAGTTGAATTTTTTTTCTTTTAAATTTAAATATTTAACAACACGAGGCTCGGGCAAGTCTTTGCCTGAATCTACATCTGAAGATTAAAGTTGGACCAAGTCATCACCAAGTCTCTGTGACAGGGAGAAAACCCAAACTCTTGGTTCTGTTATTTATATACAATATGCCACAGGATCTCTGAACTCTACATTAAGACCTGTTTTATCATCTCATGTAGAACTGACTTTGAGTCTCTTTAATTTAATTCAACAAATATTTATTCAGTACTTACTACTGTGCATTGGACATGAGGATTCAAAGCTGATTAAGACAGATTTAGGTGAGACCTGTAGAATATAATACAGAGCTTAAAAGACATCACCTAAACCAGGCCCATCATTCTTTTGGTGAAGAATTGAGGTCTACAGACATAGGAAACAAACTTATGGTTACCAGAGGGGAAAGGGGGGTAGGGAGGGATAAATTCGGAGTTTGGGATTAACAGATACACACTACCATATATAAAATAGATAACCAACAAGGACCTACCGTATAGCACAGGGAAATACACTCAGTATTTTGTAATAACCTATAAGGGAAAAGAAGCTGAAAAAAAAGATATATATGTATGTATAACTGAATCACTTTGCTGTACATCTGAAACTAACGCAACATTGTAAATCAACTATACTGCAATAAAAATAAATTAATTAATTTTTTAAAAAAGGTGGACTTCCCTGGTCATCCAGCACAGGTTAAGATTCTGTGCTCCCAGTGCAGGGGGCACGGGTTCGATCCCTGATCAGGGAGCTAAGATCCCGCAGGCCACACAGTGTGGCTAAAACATAAAAAAAATAAATAAGTATATTAAAAAAAAAAAGAATTGAGGCCAGGGGAGAAGGAATCTTCCCAGAGCCACATAGTAGCAAGTGTGAACCTTTAAAAGTCATGCTTCTGAACCAAGGTAATTCAAAAGTTCAAAATCATGGTTAAAATGTAGGTGCCATTACTTTTAAAGAAATGGTAGAAAATAAAAAGAAGCGGTAGAAAATAAGAGTAGTGTATGCATGTCCCGTATTCTGTAGATCTTGGGGCTTAGCTGTCAATCCATTTCCCAGCTGGACGCTACACGCGCAGCTGTCCAGCCGGCCACCCCTTCACATAAACTGCCTGCAGATTCTCCAATCTGTCGCCTCAGTTCTGAAGGCAGAGTCAAGGCCACAATGACTCTCACTATGTCCTCAGCTCTATTCTAGGTAAGTCAGTTATTTAACCCATAGTAATAAAAACCAGGTTTTCATGCTGAAGATTTTTGTAATCTAAGGAGATATCGAGACAGACTTGGATGCAGATGTGTGTATTGAAAATCTACATTTTAATTATGAAATGTGCATGCTAATTACATTAAAAAGATCATACTCATCAAGTCACTTCTCTTAGGAAGCCTTTTTGACACGCTGCCCCCAAATTGGAAAAGGAACCTCTTCCAACGGTACCTGTGTAATAATCACAGCCCTTTATTGGGCTCAGTTACTTAGGTCTCCACCTTGAAGTCAGGGTCTGCTTGCATCTGCCACCCAGTAGGCTCTCAATATGTTTCTTGCATAAAGTAAATAAAAGATATTTTGAGACCCTAGTCCACTCTGGGGTGGCTTCCCAGAAGAGGAAAGCTGGGATTTATTTTAAGAAATGGAAAAGGTTTGGTGGAAGGAGGCACATTTCTTCATTGGTTCCTTCGCTCTGCCTAGAAAATAGGAGCAGGGCGTGGGATGAGGGTGGTGAGAAGGGCGTGGGGAAGAGGAAAGGCATTCGCTGTTCCTATGATTCTCCCACGATTGGAAGGAAGTTCTCAGAGGCAGGCTCTTCTGCCAGGTT
This sequence comes from Lipotes vexillifer, assembly GCF_000442215.2. NCBI lineage: Eukaryota > Metazoa > Chordata > Mammalia > Artiodactyla > Lipotidae > Lipotes > Lipotes vexillifer. The sequence goes on along the minus strand of NW_006792985.1, from coordinate 3,726,255 downwards.
CAAGGGTGGGAACAGGAAAGGCATTCCTGACTCCCGGTACAATTTCTTTTGCACGGTCATGCCATATGTTCTCCATACGAGGCACCTTTGTACCGAGCTTTGCAGTGACCTTGGGAAATCACTTCCCTCTGGAAGCTGGGGTGAGTCACAGGAGGGCAGGATGCAATTTCTCCAGTTTGCAATTGGCCTGGACTATCGAATCCACATTCTAACCCTTATGAAACACGATTGCCCAAGAGTACTGACAGATGCAACATTGGTAAATCAAAGCGTGTGGCTCTAACTCCCATCCAATGAACACAGTTAGGTAGAGAGAGAAGTCACAGTTGGACGCAGCTGATCGTTTGACTTTGAGAGGACGGCTGACCCTGGGGAGCTCTGGGAACTTGGTCAGCACAGCAGCAAGGTGCAAGGGTGTGGGGAGGCAGTGGTTGGGTGGGGAAGGTGTGCATGCAATATTCTTCTCTCTGGTGTTTGTCCCAGGAGACCTGTCTGATATTGACACCTGAACTTTGTGACAACTGGGTTCTGCTCCACTGACGTCTATACAAAAAGCATGATGCAAACCAGCTGGGGTAAAAGCAGTTCCCATGGAACCCCCCGACTTTACTTTGGAAGGTAAAAGTGATATTTAGGATGACCACAGCTATGGTTTGTATCAGCGCACTTCCTGGGAAGTTTCTTTTTATCCTGAACTTGAACATTCCTATTTTTCGCCTTGCCCTGCGGAATTTGGCAACAGAAAAATTTTAAATCATATTGAAAATATTACCTTCCCAGTTAAATAGCTAAAACAGGAGGTCTTGATTTATTCAAACGGTACTTGTTAAAACAAATTTAACTCTAAATGGAGAAACTGTGTAAAGGTCAAGTTTTGTCTTGGTTACTTCGAAAAGAGTTGCTAAGCATTCTGTCCCCCATGGAGGCTGGGTTGACACCAGGAGGTGTTATTTGTGCTATTTCCCCATAGCCATTTTTCCACCTCTCAGTAACAAGAGGAGAATTACAGCTCTAGAGAGCAGACACATCCTTATGTGGGCATGATCACAGTTGTGGTCAACATGGTCATGATAGCAGGAATAGACTGGTCGCTTTAGCACACTAGCCTGAGAACACAGAGGACATTAAGGGCACGAGGGTTGGGCGCCAGAGAGAATCATGGTCCAATACCTACTCTGCCACTTACACTTGCTGCATGAACCTGGGAGTTACTTAACCAGCCTCTGCCACAGCTTCCTCATCTCTGAAATGAGAATCAGAGTACCTATTTACTATCGGCCCACAATAAACTAAAATCCAAAATTAAATCAGTCTCTAACAACTGTTTACCCTCATGGCAACGAGGACAAATGATCTTTGTCTGGCCAATAGAGCTGCCGACACATACGTGCGCACGCATGCACACGTATTCAACTGTATACATCTTTTTTTTTTTTTTAATGTTGAGCCTTCAGAGCAGACACATCCTTATGTGGGCATGATCACAGTTGTGGTCAACATGGTCATGATAGCAGGAATAGACTGGTCGCTTTAGCACACTAGCCTGAGAACACAGAGGACATTAAGGGCACGAGGGTTGGGCGCCAGAGAGAATCATGGTCCAATACCTACTCTGCCACTTACACTTGCTGCATGAACCTGGGAGTTACTTAACCAGCCTCTGCCACAGCTTCCTCATCTCTGAAATGAGAATCAGAGTACCTATTTACTATCGGCCCACAATAAACTAAAATCCAAAATTAAATCAGTCTCTAACAACTGTTTACCCTCATGGCAACGAGGACAAATGATCTTTGTCTGGCCAATAGAGCTGCCGACACATACGTGCGCACGCATGCACACGTATTCAACTGTATACATCTTTTTTTTTTTTTTAATTTTGAGCCTTCTTTTAATTAATTAATTTATTTATTTTTGGCTGTGTTGGGTCTTCGTTTCTGTGCGAGGGCTTTCTCTAGTTGTGGCAAAAGCGGGGGCCACTCTTCATCGCGGTGCGCGGGCCTCTCACTGTCGCGGCCTCTCTCGTTGCAGAGCACAGGCTCCAGACGCGCAGGCTCAGTAGTTGTGGCTCACGGGCCTAGCTGCTCCGCGGCATGTGGGATCTTCCCAGACCAGGGCTCGAGCCCGTGTACCCTGCATCGGCAGGCGGAGTCTCAGCCACTGCACCACCAGGGAAGCCCCTGTATACATCTATTTTTAAAAGCAGCTCTTCAAACACAAGTGTAATTACTGATTTTTATAATTAAATAGTATTGAATTAATTGCCCCTATGTTCATAGTAGTGTGATGAGCCCTGTGCAGCTCAAGTTAAACTGAGCCCGTCCTTGTCCTTACAATCTAAAACAGATGACACGGGCTTCCCTGGTGGCGCAGTGGTTAAGAATCCGCCTGCCAATGCAGGGGACACGGGTTCAAACCCTGATCTAGGACGATCCCACATGCCGCGAAGCGACTAAGCCCGTGCACCACAACTACTGAGCCTGTGCTCTAGAGCCCGCGAGCCACAGCTACTGAGCCCGCGCCTAGAGCCCGTGCTCCACAACAAGAGAAGCCACCGCAATGGGAAGCCCGCGCACCGCAATGAAGAGTAGCCCCCGCTCACCACAGCTAGAGAAAGCCTGCACACAGCAACAAAGACCCAAGTCAGCCAAAAATAAGTAAATAAATAAAGTTTATAAAACAGATGACACTGACATGGACAAATAATAAGTGTGCGTGTAGAGTTGCAAGCGTTTTAGAGAAATCTAGAAAGCTAGGGAGTAATACTATGCATAAATGTTAAGGTCTAATGCATTAGAAAAGAAAGTCAGAATTAAATCGATCTGAAGGAAGAATCCAGTGGAAGGGAAGTGGGGAAGACAGGAGAGCGAGACCAAACTGAGCAATTCCCCGGCTTCCTGCAACTCTCCTGATCTCAGAGGACAACGGCCACAAGCCCACCCGCGGCTCCCCTGCTCCCCCATCCCCTGGGCCCCCCAAAGTCTAAACCCTCTCCTCATGCCCCCTTTCTCATTCCATCCCAACAGTAAAGGTGTCTGGTTTTCACAGGTACCTTCCTCTTCTAATCCTCTCAACCCATCCCTGAAGAGTCCCTCTTTTGTATCCAGCTTCCTTTTCTTGGGGAAAGAAAGAATACTTGACTGTGATGCCCGTGGTGGTGACAGTTCCATCTGCTTCCTTCCCTTCCCTTCTCCCGGCTGCTGGCTCTTCTCCTCACGTTTATTTTCTTCCTCCACCTCCTCCTTACCAAGCCCTGGGCCCACCACGCTCCCGAAACTGTTCCTAGTTCCCAAAATCCTACCCCAGTCTCAGAGAGAGCGGGTAACATTCCTATTTAATCACATCTCTCGCCCCCTCCGCCATCGAGTTCGATAGGTCACCAATGACCTCAGATTACTAAACCCGATTTCTTTTCTGGTCCTCTCTCTCCGTGACGTCTCTGCAGCATTTGACATTGGCACCACTCCCTCCTAACTGATGTTTTCTCCTTGTTTTGTTCCCAGGCTGTTATGCTATGCTGAGTCTGCCACTTTTCTGAAACCTAGGGCAATTTTTCTTCTTATGCCTCATTCTCTCAACTTCATGTACGTCCTAAGATTCATCCCTAGGCCCTCCTCCTTGAGAGATGACCCATTGAATTAGCATCACCATTTACCCTTCCCATCCCAGGAGCTACCCCATCACCAAAATGCCGATATTTGCTACTGATGTCTAGATCAGTCCAGTTAACTGAACATCCTGAGACGACAGAAATTGTTCTATACCTGCAACTGCCCAATATGGTAGCCATTAGCCATATGTCACTAATGAGCCTTTGAAATGTGTGAGCCTGAACGAGGAACTAAGTTTTTATTTTTATTTTATTTTTATGGAACTGTGTTTGCAGCTGACATGGCATTTATATCTGGTATGGGGTATTTCCAAAGCACTGAGAAATTTAGGGGAGAGGGGATGTATGAAATGGGATTTAGAGTGGAACCACATGGGAAAAATGTTACATGTGTTTTTACAAGAACTAAGTTTTTCATGTTATCTAAAGTCAATGAACTTTAATTTAACTTCAATGTACCACATGTGGCTAGAGTTTACTGTATTGAACAGCACAGCTCTTGATAGTTTCACTTAAACACCATGATTTCAGACTGAACATGATCAAAACTGAAGGCCTTGAAGAAGATATTCATCCTCCCAGTGTCACTGTCCTTGGCACTACAACCCCACTCCACACTCAAAGCACAAATGCTACGTTTTGTTTATCCCACTCTGATTCTTCACATGCAGCCTCTGATTCCCATAGATTCTACCTTGAAATAGCCCTATTCTCTGTGCCTCATGGCCTCACACCTGTTCAGGTTCTCATTCAAACACGGACAGTCAGCCTGGGTCTTGCCCCCACTGTTGATCTCATCTTATTCTAACACTTGTCCACCATGTCACCTCCCTGCTCTCTACCCACAGTGGCTCCCCAGTTTTTCTTAATTCAAGGCCAAAATCCCTGTCTGGTTTTCAATAAGACACGCAGGAGAATGGCATCCGCCAAGCCTGGTCAATGTTGTCTTCGATGGCTGTCCCTTGCGTGTGCGCACTTACACACACACACACACACACATGCTCAACCACCCTCCCCAGGGGGATGAGCTCACTAGCGCATAAACATGCCATGTTCACTTCTGCCTTGGAGCTTGGCTTTTCAAATCTTACCTTTC
>NW_006792985.1:3716842-3721539 GCF_000442215.2 Lipotes vexillifer | reverse complement strand
CAACACCCAGTTGAAGACTCTTTCCCTCCACAGAAATTTCCATGATTATCTAATCCCTGCCTGACCTATCTTGCCTCTGAATCCTAGAGCTTGTTCTGATAACTATCGTTTCATGGATGTCATCCTTCTCTTCCCAGTTAGACTTGAAGGCAGTGGGCCACCTTCTCCAGTATCCTCCATTGGACTTAGAACTGAGCACATAGCAGATGCTGGGTGCTCCGTAAACACTTCTGATTAATCAACAAGTTCAGGAGAAGAACTGGACACGAAAACATCTGAGAACTCAGCAAACATTAGACTCACATTGTTAATAATCTACTCCCTGCTCCCTCTCATTTTCTGCTTATCCCTCTACTTGTCCTGGCTTTTTCCAGCTTCAATTCCTTTCATATAACTACTTTTTCCCTTCATCCAGGAAATTATACGAGCTAATCATGACAGGGTCAGGGTAGACAGTGCAGGGTTTTCTGTTTTCTCCTGGAGATGATGGCCAAGGCTAATGTCTTGTTTACCAAATGATCGACATGGTTCTATTGAGGAAGTTAACACACCATAGAGGAAAAATCATGACGGACCTTCTGTTACTAGCTTGGTGGCACTGGTTAAACTCTTTAACACCTATGAGTTTCATTTCTTGGGCAGGAAAAACAAGGATAAAATTACCTCCTCACAACTTTATAGGGCAACTGTGGAGCTAAGGAAGATAATACTTGACTAATGGGCTAAGGATATAGGGTTGGATGTACCAGAGGAAGAATGAATGCACCTCGTGGATGGCCAAGGCATTTTTCATTTTAAAGGGTGTTCCAGAAGGGCAATTTTAAACCAAAAGAAAACTCATAAAAGTGGAAAATTCCAGACTCTGTAAACTAGTCTGAAGGAAGAGAATAATCTAGAAATCACAAATAGCCCATGATGAGGTGAGGGGGTATCTGGGCAGGTCTGCTGCCTCTCAGGAGTGATGATACAGAGAAGAACTATAAAAGGGAAAGGAGCAGTCCCCACACAGGAGCCAGACCAGACATCAGGAGAAAACTTCCTTTGGTTTGCCACCCACAGGCGCTAAGCAGGACCTTGAATTCATGGCAGAGCTTTCCTTTTCAGTTTCTCTTGCTGCATAAAAAGAGGCTCAGGAAAACCACTCCAAACTTTTTTGACTACCAAGGGTCACTTTCTTATTTTTCCCAACAGCACCTGTGTTTTGAAAAATTTTATATGAGATAGAGTAGGTAAACATTGACTAACACAGATCATTGTGCCATAGATGTTAGTTACAGAAAACACATTGTGATTGCTTCTCCTCCTGTTTTTCCACTCAAAGATAGAAAATTGTCAGTTTTGAGCATCATGAGATAACCAGTATTGCCCTAATAGAATGCCACAGGTCCACCATTCCTTTTCTTTTGGAGCCAGATATGTTTTGGAACCCAGGATGTTTCAGATTTTATAAAAGTAATACGGATCACATACTATACATTGAATAATACCATCAGAGAGGCAGGGGTACCCCACAATCAAACACATGCATCTTTTTGCAACTTGATGTGTGAATTAAAAAATCTAGATAAAATATAAATATTATATAAAATTTATTTAAAATATAGATTTTATATTCTATAATCTCTATATTCTGAAATTTATATTCTCATAGATCTCATAGAATCTACAGATTCATGTGAGTTCAGGTCAGGTTCACTGCCAAATGAGTTCTCATTAGCTCCAAATTAGTAATCTAGAACTTTCCATCTTTAGAATTTTTGAATTTAGGAATTCCAAAGGAATCATGCACTATTTTATGTAGCATTAATATTTTTTTAAAAAGAGGTAATATTTTTTAAAGTTTCCATCAAGCTTTAGGAAATGTAAAAAATACTGGGTAGCAATCTCAAAACTACTACAAAGCTACAGTAATCAAAACAGTGTGGTACTGGCATAAGACAGTAATATAGACATATGGAATATGGAAAAGAAAGTCCAGAAGTGACCCATATATCTATAGTCAATTGAATTTCTACAAGGATGCCAAGATCACTCAGTGAAGGAAAAGATAGTCTCTTCAACAAGTGGTGCTTGAACAACTGGATTTCCACATGCAAAAGAATGAAGTTGGAACTTTACCTCACACCACACATAAAAATTAATTCAAAATGGATCAAAGGCCTAACGGTTAGAGCTAAAACTAAAAACTCTTAGAAGAAAGGATAGGGATAAGTCTTTGTGACCTGGATCAGGCAATGATTTCTTAGATATGGCACCAAAAACACAAGCAACAAAAGGAAAATTAGGTAAATTGGACTTCATAAAAATTAGACATTTAGGGGGCTTCCCCGGTGGTGCAGTGGTTGGGAGTCTGCCTGCCGATGCAGGGGACACGGGTTCGTGCCCCAGTCTGGGAGGATCCCACATGCCGTGGAGCAGCTGGGCCCGTGAGCCATGGCCGCTGGGCCTGCGCATCCGGAGCCTGTGCTCCACAGCGGGAGGGGCCACAACGGTGAGAGGCCCGCATACCGCAAAAAAAAAAAATTAGACTTTTGTGCATCAAAGGACACTATCATCAAAGTGAAAGGACAATCCACAAAATGAGAGAAAAGTATTTGCAAGTCATATATCTCATAAGGTTCTAGTATCCTAAATATATAAAGAACTCCTACAACTCAACAACAAAAAAGACAAACAGCCTAATTTAAAAATGGGCAAAGGACTTGAATAGACATTACACCAAAGAAGATACACAAATGGCCAACAACCACATGAAAAGATGTTCAACTTCTGTAGTCATCACTGAAACACAATTCAAAAGCACAACAGATACTACTTTATGTCCAGTAGGATGGTTATAATTAAAAGATGAAAAGGAAAATAAGTATTGGTGAGGATGTGGAGAAATTGGAACCCTCATACATTGCTGGTAGGTATGTGAACTGGGGTAGCTGCTGTGAAAAACAGTTTGTTGGTTCCTCAATAAATTAAACATAATAGGACAATATGACCCAACAATTCCACTCCTAGGTATAGACTGAAAGAAACTAAAAAAGGGTATTCAAACAAAAACTTTTACCTGAATATTTATAGCAGTGCTATTCACAATAGCTAAAAGGTAGAAAACACTCAAATGTCCATCAACTGATGAAAGGATAAATAAAACATGGTATGTACATATAATGATATTCAGTTATGGAAAAGAGTACAGTACTGATACATGCCACACAGGGATGAGGCTTGAAAACATTATGCTAAGTGAAAGAAGCCAGACACAAAAGGCCACACAGTGTATGATTCCATTTATATGTACTATCGGGAATAGGCAAATCTATACAGACAAAAGCAGATTGATGGTTGCCGGGGGCTTGGGATGGGGGAAATGGAGTGCGAGCGACTTTTAAAGGGAACAGAGTTTCATTTTGGGGTAAAGAAAATGTTTTGGAAGTGGATAGTGGTGATGATTGCACAACATTGTTAATGTACTAAGTGCTACTGAATTGTATGCTATAAAATGGTTAAAATGGTAAATTTTACCAAAATTAAAAAAATAGTGAGTAGACAACTATTACTTTTTTAGGGACCTTGAGGCATCTGGAGACTGTTTTTGTTTGCTTTTTTTTTTTTTTGGAATCACTAGCCAAGATATTGGAAACACAGTTAAAAAAAAAAAGTCTGAATCATAATCAAAATTTTTTTTTTTTTTTTTTGCTTTAAACGTGGTGTTTCTAAAGATTTTGATTGATTTTAGGAATTCCCTTAATATAAACTATGGTTTATCAGTCTTGGCAATGTTGTCGTTTGGGGCTGGATAATTCTTTTTGTGGGGCCATCCTGCACATTGCAGCATGTTTAGCAGTATCCCTGGCCTCTATCCAGTAGATGCCAATAGCACCTCTCACCCCAACTGTGACATCGTGACAACCAAAAATGTCTCCACACATTGCCAAATGTCCCCTGGGAGTCAAAATCGCCCCTGGTTGAGAACTCCTGCTGTGAATTCTTTAGGAACGGTTTGTTATTCTGGGAGTTCACCCTCTCCTAGAGTTTCCTTAAAAAAAAAAAAAAAATCCATTTCTGAGATTGTCCTTTAGTTATCTCTTGATGACAGCAAGATCATTTTACAAAGCAAATGATTGCAGATGGCAGGTAACCTTCAAAAACATTTCTCATCATATGGGATCAAACTACATGACCAATTTGTAAACAGCAGGTTTCTCACTGGCAACTAAATGCCCCAGCGATAAGCTAAATGCGGAGAGTACACAAAAAAATAAAGAAAGTGTGCAATGTTCCCTTTTCAAACCCTTTTTGGGCAAAGACTACGGCTCTGCCAGCATTCCAGAACAATGACAGCCGATGTGCCGTTTGTCAACTTTCCCTCCTCCTTTGAAAATGCAAACCGAACTCCTTCTGATACCTTTACTGAGTCTGGAATCAGATACTATTCCAGAGAGCAACCTGTGCTCCAGACGCCCCCAGCGGCCACTGCCAGTGGGAAGGCGAGGACTCAGTGTCCAGAAATCAGGGCTCCCTGGCCGCTTCCGTGCGTGCAGCATCACTTTCATCCATTTCATATCTTGGGCTTCTGAGTAGGATATCATTGGAACAAGGAACTGTGAAGCTGAGAAGCTGGAAATCTACTGGTCCCATGCAAGCCCTTTTTTCTACAGATGAGTAGCTGGAACCCAGGGCTTTTTTTTTTTTTTTTTTTTTTT
>NW_006792985.1:3708709-3716718 GCF_000442215.2 Lipotes vexillifer | reverse complement strand
TGTGGGAATCCTCCCAGACCAGGGCTCGAACCCGTGTCCCCTGCATTAGCAGGCGGACTCTCAACCACTGCGCCACCAGGGAAGCCCCCCAGGGCTTTTAACTCATGGCCAGAGCACTATCCTCTGTTCCAGGGAGAGCAGCCAGGTAGCTCCATCAAGATGTCATTTCCTCCTTGTTGTGCCTTGGTTTCCACTTCTCTACATGAGCCTGGCGATTTCTATCTTACAGGCTGTTTCTAGGAATTAAATTAGATGCAAAAAGTGGCCTGCAAGCACCACTGATATGCACTGAATGCTTGTGTCCCCCACCCCAAATTCATCTGTTGGAGCCTTACCCCTCACTGTGATGGTATGTGGAGGCAGAGCTTCCAATTTGGGAGGTAATTAGGTTTGGATGAGGTCACAAGGGTGGAGTCCCCATGATGGGATCCGTGTTCTTATAAGGAGATAAAGGGACCAGAGCTGGTTCGCTCTCTGCGGTGTGAGGACAGAGCGAGAAACTAGCCGTCTGTAAACCAGGAAAAGGGTCCTCACGAGAACCTGACCATGCTGCACCCTGACCTCGAAACTTCCCAGCTCCGAAACTGTAAGAAATAAATATCCGTTGTTTAAGGCATCCTGTCTGTGGTGTTCTGTTACAGCAGCTTGAAATGACTAGGGCAACCACCCCTCACGTCCCATACGTAAACTCCTTCATTTCTTTATCCTAGAAGACTTGTTAAGCTCTTCACGTGATTTCATCTCATCCACTTGCGATCAAGAGAAAGTTTAGCCTGCTTACCTACACAGACTCTGCCCCATCTGACTCCATAGGTATCTCCCTCTGATTGCTTTGTCTTGAACCACAAGCTTCCATGAAACCAAAGGAAATGATCACATGTCAGGCTATTCTCATTTCTGCTTCACATTTTGATATCAACCTGAAAAGCTGCCAGGGCTGAGGCAGTGATGTGTAGATCAAGCTGCACTTCCGCATCCCTTTTCTAAATTCTTAATAAATCTAAAAGAATACACATATTGGTGAAATTTTACATCACTACTAAAAAACACTAGGGAAGGGCTATATCCATAAGCTAGAACCTCTGAGAGATTTCTGGAAGCTATAATTCCATCACCATCAGCCTGAATGAAGGACTAATGAGTCCTCAGTTTACCTCAAGAAAAGGGGTGAAGGGAAGATGGCTCTCAACTGCTGCCAGGTGACACCCCCAGGGGTTTGGAATAGCAGATGCTAGAGATACAGGCAGACTCGGGGGTAGCTTGTCAAAGACAAATTGTAACTGCACTCGAGTGTCTGAGGAGCGTACTGGTGCTGAGGTCCACACAGGGTGGGAAATCCCTCGGTTTTCCCATCAAGACCAGCAAAGAAGTAAAGGGAGGCTCTTCGGGACATGGATCCCACCTGGAGGAGAGATCACTACACCCACTGTGTCAACCAAACAGGACAAGGACTCTTGTGCTGTGCAACAGTGAAATCTTTGTCCTTCTACCTCCTCTCTGCTCACTCTGGGGACCCAACCAGTTCCAAACAGAACCCATTTCAAATTTTATCCCTAAGTCACTCTCGGTGAGGCTGAACAAAAAGAGAAGGATTACTGTTCCCGTGAAAGATTCAGCTGTTCAGGAGATGAGATCGATCTGAGGAATCTGAGATCCTCAAATATAAGAGTGTGATACACTTCCTCCCTCATGTGGGCCAAGGCGGGTGATAGGGATGGTTGTTTAAGAGAGAAGCGAAGGTTTAAAAAAATGCTTTTGAAAAGCTCAAAGATAATCTCTAGTAGAATTAGAAATAGGAGACCACCTTTCCCAAATACTGCAGAATTTAAAAAGCAAAGAATAAAATGGTCCAGTTTGCAAGAGACAGAAAACGAAGAAAAGGAAGGAAACATAAAACCAGGAGACAAAAATCAACCCAAATATATCTGTTACAATCAGTGGAAATTAGTTATGTTTTTACTAAGAGACAAATACCCAGATAAGACACATAGACACTGAAAAACCCATTTGATGCAAGTTACACAAGCTGATGTATAAAAAAGACAGGCAGGGTCTTCCTGGGTGGTGCAGTGGTTGAGAATCCGCCTGCCAATGCAGGGGACACGGGTTCGAGCCTCGGTCTGGGAAGATCCCACATGCCGCGGAGCAGCTAAGCTCATGTGCCACAACTATTGAGCCTGTGCTCTAGAGCCTATGAGCCACAACTACTGAGCCCGTGTGCTGTAACTACTGAAGCCCACGTGCCTAGAGCCCATGCTCCACAACAATAGAAGCCACCACAACGAGAAGCCCGCACACCACAACGAAGAGTAGCCCCCACTCACTGCAATTAGAGAAGGCCCATGAGCAGCACCGAAGACCCAACACAGCCAAAATAAATAAATTAAATAAATTAATTTAAAAAAAAAAAAAAGACGGGCAAAAGTATGTTGGTAAATGCAAACAAAAATATATTAGAGATTGCAATATTAATTTTCAAAAATGTACATATCAAGGAAAAATAAATAGGACAAAAAGTCTATTAATTAAATAAATAAATCTAAATAATACTTTAAATGAAGGTATTATTGACTTAATCTCTTAAGCATCATGCATCCGCATCAACATATATAAAGTAAAACCTGTTAAAAATATAAGAAATAATTGGAAGAATTATTCCCAGTGGGAAGGTTTGCCATACCTCTCTCAATATGTAACAAATAAAGTAGACCAGGGATAAAGGTAAAGATAATGAATACTGGATAAAGATGATCTTAAAAACACCCCTGTTAACGTTTAATTAATATATATCTTTCAAACATTAAATCTATTAAATGTGCTAATTATTGGTCATATATCAAGTCATTAAAAAGCCTCAAATCATTTCATAAGCTAGAAATTATTGGATTCACATTCTCTGACCACTATACAGTAAATTCAAAATTAATTTTTTTAAATGGGGGGATAAAAACACCAATTATTTTTTAAATTAACGAACAACAATAATACAATGAATCCTCTTCTGTCCACATAGGACTAAGGAGCTACTAAAACAGGAAAAACAGAAAAACTGGATGAGAGTACTGCCTAGCGAAACATAAGTAAAGAATTCAAGTCTGCTTGGAGGAAAATGTACAACTTTGGTTGTTTTTAATCTTAGACAGGAATAAATTAAAGTATGTGAACCAAACATTTTCCTCAAGTTAATATAAAAGAACAAAATATAACCAGAAAAATAAATTTCTAGAGACTAAATTAATGCACTGGAAAACAGAGCGAAGTGATTAATAACTCTAGGACATGGGTTCTTTGAAAAAACTAATGAAATAGATAATCTTTCAAGATAGTGAAGACAAAAAGCAACAAAACACAAGTATATGATGTGGGAAATGAGAAAGATGGAAAAGAAATGAAAAATAACAGAGTTTCATGTAGAATTCTGTGCTAAAATGTTAAACCTCAATGAGAAGGAAAATAGAAAATAAGAAAACAAAGATTATCAAATCTGACAATCAGAATAGACCACTATCCATGCAAGAAATAGAAACCAGTCTCCGAGAGCTGCATCCATAAAAGGAGCTGTGTCCAAATGTTTTATGGGCAAGTTCTTTCAAACCTTCAAGGAACACATAATTCTTACGCTATTTAAATTGTTACAGATGGTAGAAAAAAAAATGGACAGTGTCACAATTCGTTTTATAAAGTTAATATAAACTCAAAGCCAACATGCAACAAAAACACACTGTAAAATAAAACGATATACTCATTTCACATAGAAATATAGATGCAAAGCAGAAATAAAATACTTAGTATAATGCAGTAACATAAAGAAGAATAATGTCACTGGTCAGATAGAATTTAATCCAAGAATATATGGATAGGTTAATAATATTAGGAAATAAAATTTATCAAATCAGTCTCAATGAAAAATATTATATTGATGCATATTTAAAAAGCAGCATTTGATAAAATTAAAAATTCATTTTTGATAAAATTGTTCTATAAACTATAGAAAGATATGTCCTTGACATGACTGATCTAAAAACCAACGTGTTGTATCTAATGTTAAAATACCAAAGCAGCATTTCCTGACTTCACTGTAACACTCATTTTTCTAGGACATGATAGTAAGTGTGATTAAAAGTAAAGTTTAAACAATAGTCCGAAAGTACTTTGGGAAGTAAATGGAGAAACATGTCATATATTTTTATGGAAGTAAAGTTGATTTACATATGTCATATTTCTTAACAGGAGGTCTCAGTGTGATAAAGATGTCTCCTTTCAAATTAATCTATACGTACTAAAAATTATGATTAACATGTGACAGGATTTGTGTGTGTGTGAGTGCGTGTGTGTGTATGTGTGTGTGTGTGTGTTGGTGTTGGTGGGGGTAAGAGATGTAACTTGACAAAATGAGTCCAGACTTTTCCTGGAAAAACGTGCAAAGACAGACAAAATCATTTTGAAAAAATTATTCATGCAGAGCTTCCCCCGTGGCGCAGTGGTTAAGAATCCGCCTGCCAATGCAGGGTACATGGGTTGGAGCCCTGGTCCGGGAGGATCCCACATGCCATGGAGCAACTAAGCCCGTGCACCCCAACTACTGAGCCTGTGCTCTAGAGCCCGCGAGCCACAACTACTGAAGCCCGCACACCTAGAGCCCGTGCTCTGCAACAAGAGAAGCCACCGCAATGAGAACCCCGCGCACCGCAACGAAGAGTAGACCCCGCTCGCCGCAACTAGAGAAAGCCCACGCGCAGCAACGAAGACCCAACGCAGCCAAAAATAAATAAATAAAATAAATTAATTTTTTTTTAAAAAAAGAATATTCATCCAGGGGCCTTAACCTAGAAAATATTAAAATGTATTATGAAACCACAGTAGTTAAAATAATGTAGCACCAATATTAGAGAGATAGATAAATGTGAACAAAAGTGGGAGTTCCAAAATAGATTCAGGATTCTCTCTAATACAACAAAGGTAGTTTTCCAGAGAAGACGGGAAAGGATACATTATCCAATAGATCTTTTAAGAATATCTGGTTAACCATTTCTACATAAATACAGTTAGACATCACCTACCAAAATACAAAAGTAAATTCCAGGTAGGTGACAAATGATGCTTTAAAAGAACGAGGAGATAATAAAGGTTATCTGACTTACGTGGGGGAAGATCTCTTCGAGCATCCCTGAGAAGGCACAGTCCATGAAGAAACAGATTAAAATATGTGACTACATAAACATTTTAAATGTCTATGTATTTGTAAAAGCCACAAAAAGGATAAAGTGCAAAAAAAAAACCAATAGGAAAAATAGTTGCTGAATATGTATAAAGATTATAACATTGTTAAATAGTCCTGGTCTTTATTCCCTTTTTAGTGAACCTATCTCTCTCTCTCTGCCTGCATCCATTTGCCATTGCTGTTCCATAGAAGATGCATGCCCCCCAGGAAGGAAGAAGACATGGCTCTGAGGAGGGTCCCATTTAGCCAGAAAAAGGAAGGGAAAGCCTGCCACATCTGTCCTCCACAGGTGGACTGTGGGGAAAAGTGGGGAAGGAGGTAGTGAAAAGAGGCAGCCTGGTGTTTGTTCTGAGCTCCGCTCTCAACAAGGACCACAGAGGCATTTAAGAAGATAAAGGTGGTAGTGAAGGTGCTTTTCCCCACTCTCCACTCTGGGAATCTGGGAGAGGACACAGGAGGGCTCTAGCACCCATTAAAGTGACAGCCAGTGTGGGTGGGCAGAGAGTAAGTCTGGGTTGGCACACCTGTTTGGTGTGGTGTGGAGGGGTGTGGAAGGAACCCACAGGGTTCTCCATACCTTGAGACAGGGATGAAACATTGCTGAGGGTTTAGCTCAGAAGCTTGTGAAAGGTGATCACGGGGGCTGCTATGGATAAAGTGACTCCTTGGCTAATGGCCACAGAGCAATTGTCACCCCAGCCAGGAACCAACTGGAGACACACATAAACTTTGAGTGTCTGTAGTCGCAGTAAGGACTGAGTGGGGCTGAGTCATCAGGTGGGTCAATGGTCCAAGGGTGAGCACCCTCAGACTTATTGGGAGAACGCTGCGTGATGGCTGGGGACTAGCGCCTGGGGACCGGTCACTAGACTAAGCCAACATCCCCAGTGCAGGAAACTAAAAATCACCATGAAAGGTGAACCGAGGGCCCGACTATTTCCTCTCTCCCCGACCCCAATAACCACGAGGTTATGTGTGCCCCTGATTAACAATTTAGCAGGCAAACCTGAAAGGCTGAGTTATCCAAGGGGGGGGGCTGAGTATATAAAGACGCTGCTTAAGTGACTGGATTTAACTGAACTTATTGGATTCAACTAAAAGTGTGTGTGTGTGTGTGTGTGTGTGTGTGTCTCCGCTGGAGTTCATGAAAAAGATCCTATCAGTTTTTGAAAAATAAAGAAGGTACATTTTCTCAGCATGTCTGAATATAGCATGAGAAAGCTGGCAACCCAGGATATGAAGTAATAAGTGATAAATGTTCAATGTATACCATAATCTTACAAAAAGAAAATAAATGAAAATCAGTGACTTAATAAAATGTGGCCAAAGAGCACAGATGAGCAATTTCACATCACAAAATCGAAATATAAACATGGGGGGGAAATTTTCAAATAGTAAAGAAACATGCAGTTTCAAAATGAGAAGCCACTATGTAAGGGTCCAGTTGGAAAACCAAGTAAAAGGGCTAAAAGACAGTGAATCTGCCAAACAAAGAAAATGCCTCAGGAAAACATCCTAGCATCTGAACCTGAAACTATGAAATAACAAAACACAGCAATGCTTAGGTCACTAAGTATCGTCTCCTTCAAAGTAATGACTTGCCAGTGTGCAGCTGGTTTGAAAGAGGTGGCTGTTGTTCAAAGCTTTGTTAGAACTTAGAGGAGACGTTTTCTGAGTCTGCAGCACATTCTTTTGAATATGACGGTAAATCTCTGTTGACACACCCGTCTTGCGGAAAAGAGCCACAATTAACTTAAAGCCAAGTCTGGTCAGACTATTTGTGATCAGGGAAAGCTTTTCTCGTAAATCTGCTCTGGAGGCAACGACAGAAGAGGCATTCAAGAGCTATGTGGCAGCTCACAGAAATAAATATTTTCAATCACGAGTGAGAAGAATCCTACTTGGCAGGATACCTCTCAACTATCCTGTGTAAATGTCTCCCAACTGGTCTATACACAGTCCTCTTTTCACTAAGCCTTTGATAGCTTAAAATATAGACTTGATCATGTCATCTCTGCTCCTGGCTCTCTTCAGATAAAAACACGAACTCATAATATGACTTTAAAGGCTTATTTGGTCAGATGTCCTTCTGTCCAGCTTCATTCGATACTAGTTTTCTATCAGCCTTTCATCTCTGGCCACACTGGCCTCCTGGAAAGTCCTCATTAAGCATCAGGCCAGTCCTATCAGAGTTTTTACCCATCCCATTCCTTCCCTCCTCCTTTTAGCCAATGAAGAGTTCCTCATTCTACAGATCTCAGCTCAAAGGTCAAGCTCTCCTTCCTAGCAAGACTTTTCTGCCCTCGTGCCCAGGGTCACCCTTATCCACAGCGTAGGCTTCCAAGGTACCACCCCATCGTCTTCATTGGACTTTTTACGTGGTTATCTGATTAATGTCTATTTCCCTGTGGAGATTAGACGCCTGCAGGAAGGCAAGCACCCAGACTGGTGTTTACACGGTGCATCGTGTAAAGCCCAGCGTATGGGGAGTTCTCCATAAATAACCGGAGGATGAAAGAGAAATGCTATTTGATATGCTTGTGAGGAAGAGGTGCTGCAGGATGGCCACAAAAATCCCCTCATCCCGTTATGGATCTGCTCCCCCATCAGGAGGTGAGTCTATTTCTCTCCCCCACCACCCTTGAACGTATACTGGCCTCATGACTTGCTTTTCCCACAGAATGAGGCAGCAGTGACACTGGGCCGGGTCCGAGCCGCTCTCTTCAGAAGCCTGGCAGCTCCTGCCCTCTTGGAGAGAGAACTGCCACACTCCCGGAGAGCGCGTCTC
>NW_006792985.1:3680155-3708544 GCF_000442215.2 Lipotes vexillifer | reverse complement strand
GCGGCCACCGATTCTGACATCCAGCCAGACAGCCCAGTGAACTGGCCCTGGACTCATCCCTGCCCCACAGAGTCACAAGCCATAACATGACTGCTGCTTTAAGTTACTATGTTTTGAGATGACTGGTGGTACAGCAAGAGTAGCTGAAAAACTGGTCTCATGTTAAAATCACAGTGGCTCTTAGATCCTCTCCACACCATTCTCTCTCAGAAGTCAACCTTTTCCATAAATATCAGAGGCCTGATCTTTTGTACCTGCAGCGAAGCAACATAGTCTCGAGTTGTCTTGGGCATGCACAAGAGTCAGAGTCATTATATGTACTCGCCCCTTTTCCTGGCTGTTTTTCACGTCACCATCTGAGACTTTGCTATGTATTTAATTGTGCAGATTTTCAGCTCCACTAGGGCAGGGCTTTCTTTTTTTAATGTTTACAGTAATCATATTGCTGGTTGTGCCGTTATTTTTATTCTAAGAGTGTTGTATGTATGCTGTGGGATAAAGCAGATGAGTATTTATTTATTTATTTGGTCACGCCAAGGAGCGGCATGCAGGGTCCTAGTTCCCTGACCAGGGATGGAGCCAGTGCCCCCTGCATTGGGAGCGCAGCGTCTTAACCACTGGCCCGCCAGGGAAGTCCCGGCAGGGATTTGTTTGTCTTTATCTCCAGGGATTCTCTAGCTGCCTGGCACATACTACACACTCAATGAAATCTTGCAGATTAAGTGAAGGAATCATTCTCTGCCTCACTGCTTCCACCTGATAAGCTCCTTGCCAGCATTGCCTTTTCCCGAACACTCCATCTTAAAACTCATTCTCCCTCCTTACCGTGTTCTGTCTGCTGCCTTTTTAATTTTAAACTAATTCTCAAATAGTAGATTTCCACCTGAACCACAGCTCAGCCCAACGCTGTCTCCTTTCATTCAGAGATAATAGCAATGGCTCAGTCTGACGATGATGCCTGTTTTGTATTTAAATCAGATAATAAGCCCAGAGTTCTGACACATAACCATATGTTCAGTCGATGTTGCCCCCCCTTCATCCCTGTCTTTCAGATGCTTTCTTTTTCTCAGACCTCCAAGGGTGGTACAGCTCCTCATGGCAACATCCTGCATCAACATATGTCAGTGGGGACTTCCCTGGTGGCACGGTGGTTAAGAATCCACCTGCCAATGCAGGCAACACAGGTTAGAGCCCTGGTCCAGGAACATCCCACATGCCACGGAACAACTAAGCCCGTGCACCACAACTGCTGAGTCTGCGCTCTTAAAGCCTGCGAGCCACAACTACTGAGCCCGCGCCTAGAGCCCGTGCTCCGCAACAAGAGAAGCCACCGCAGTGAGAAGCCCGCGCACTGGAACAAAGAGTAGCCCCCGATCGCCGCAACTAGAGAAAGCCTATGCGCAGCAACGAAGACCCAACACAGCCAAAAATAAATAAACAAATTTATAAAAAAAACATATGTCAGTGATGGTCTGTGAATCATATGAATTCAGGTAAGATTAACATTTATTGCCATTTGCTCTGTGTTAGGCGCTATGCTAGGCATATTTTATGAAAAAGAAAGCCTGGGTTGAAATCTCAGGTCAACACTTTTTCCACCCAGCACACTGCCTTTGGTACTGTTGGGCTCTAAACAAAAGGATGAAATAAGCAAAGATGATGCACACACTTCAGGTGCCCAAGCTTCCTTGAGGCACAGTTATACCCTTCCATCTTTCATATGTTGAAGGCTAACACCTTCAAATTCTCTTTATTTAGCTTCATGATCAAAAATGGTTTTTTAAAAACATTCACTTTAAGGTATAAATGACTGATAACGACGTGAAGCATGATTCCTCACTCCCCCGAAGGGGTTCTCAATTTCAACCAAACATTTAGGATGCGGAAAGAAAACACGACTAGCAAGACTTAGACTTGAGAGCAGACAAGTTAGATTCCTACCTGCAATCACACTATTCAATCCAGCAACCAACCCAGCCCTGGTTGTGGGGAGCTGGGGAGAGGGTGAAGTGTAGAGTCCAGGAGGAGACACAACCTTCTCATAAATCCAGAGGGACCTTCAGCAATGAAACGGAAAGTCCTCACTCACCTGATTATCCTGGTCTGGTTCTTACACAGGTGGGTGCTTCACCTCTCAGCTTTGGACACTACACTCACTCATCCCTGCTCTGGTTTTAGTTTCCAGTCCCACTGTTCTCTGGCAGCCTAGCACAAACTGATAAGCTATTCTTCCCAAGAGACTACTTGTTATACTTAAGAGCTCGTGTCCCTTGTGTATAATAACATAATGGCATGTTTATCCTTCTATTCACATTTTGCATGAACTACGTACTTAAGATAGTTACTAAAAACAAATAACATCTCACTGATGGCCCAGCAGACGTAGTGCTGTCTTCAAGTCCCTGCTTAGTCAACTGCAATACTTCTAGAAGCTTCTGTAGTGATCTCCAGACACAGTTCACTGTTCTATTCCTCAGCACTTGTAATACCACTTTGGGGACCAATCTCACAGATTTGTGATAATCTTTTTCAATTTGTCTCCTTAACTAGATTGTGAGGCCCTTGAGGGCAGGGAATGTACTTTAGTCATTTTTTTGTTCTGTCTAACGCAGTGCCTGGAATTTATTATACAGCCATAACTCCTGGAAGAAATAGTGTCTTACTAGTTTAGTGTCAGGAAGAAAACGTGGACCATAGATGTGGTAGGTTCGGTGATCTTGTGCCCATCTTCACTTCAACATTACCAGGTCTCCAAGACAGCAGATCCGAGAGGGAGGCTATGATTAGACCAGAGTCTCCCTTCCCCTGGAGGACCTCAAGACCCAGTCCATCATGCTCATCTCCTTGGATAGCTAAGCCACCACCAGCAGCCCCAAACTCCCAATCACCTATCTTTTCCCAATCACCTGAACTTTTTCCACCACCTAACTCTGTATGACCCCTAATCTGATCTAGCCTATGTCCCTTCACACACTCCTCTTTTTTTTTTTTTAACATCTTTATTGGAGTATAATTTCTTTACAATGTTGTATTAGTTTCTGCTGTATAACAAAGTGAATCAGCTATAACACACTCCCCTTCTTTACCAGGGTCCCTAGATACAGTCAGTCATCAGCAACATTCCCTATCATCCTCAGCCTCTTAGCTGTGAGAAAGCAGCATCCAGCCTTCCTGATTGGCCTTCCTTTAAATTTATGACCCTAAGTCTCAAACACATCCTCAGGACCTCCTAAATGTCCATCAACTATTTACTCCCTCATCTCAAAGAGTAATCTTTCACATCTTCTTTTGCTCCTCAACCCTCCCTCATTTCCTATTCCTTCCTCACTCTTAGGTGATGATCTTGATTCTTGCTTTTTTCTTTTCAACTCAACTCAATTTACTGAAGATAGGGAATATAGATACCACAGGATAGTTTCATATACATTTAGATATTTGGTTCATTTCTTTTTAAGAATGAGCAGAATGATACAGAAGGGAACCTGAAGAAAGAGGAATTAAGCTGATGTCTAGTTTTATCTGTCTGACTACAATTTGCTCCTGATGTGCAAAGCAAAGCGCAAGCAATTACCATTACCCACATCTAAAATTTAACTCTCACAACCATGTTTTTGGCTTGGTAGTGAGGAACACCTGCTTTTTAAAAACTTGCATGTTTTCTATTCTCTTGGTCATTATGAAATTTAAAAATAACTTAGTTTTAAAAATACATAAAATTCATCAAATTTTGAGATGATCTTGATTCTTATTTCATTGAGGATATACATACATTTGGAAGAGAGCTTTACCTTTCTCCCTCCATACCTACTGCCTCTGTGCTCATACACCCTGGTTTCCCTGTCACTTCTAAACCCTCTGGTCTCCTTCCTTGCCTACACCATCTCTCTATTCCATCATTTCCATCAGAATATAAATATGATATCCTGTCTCCCACCTTTGAAAATTCTCTCTAGATCCTTCTAGCTACACTGCATTTCCCTGCTCCACTGTCTAGCAAAATCCTCCCAAAGAGTTGCCCGTTTTCACTGTCCCCACTTCATCTTTCATTCTCTCAAGAAAGCACACCATCAGGCTTTTGTCTCCATCACTCCACGGAAACTACTATCCTCAAAGCACCTCCTCACATCACCAAGGACCTCCACATGGCCAAGTCCAATGTTGATTCCCCGTCCTCCTCTGACTTGGCCTAGCAGCTGCATGTGACACAGCTGATGACTCTTGCCTTGGTGAAACATTTCTATTCAGCTTCGGGGACATCAGGCTCTCCTACCTCCCTGGCCACTCCTTCCCAATTTCTCTTGCTGGTTGGTTCTCCTTTTCCTGACCTTCAAATATCAGGATGCCCCAAGCCTCGGTCCTTATCTCTCTTTTCTCTCCAGACTTTCTCTCTTGCAGATCCTTCCATTTCTGTGGCTTTAAGTATGGTGATGTGTCCCAAGTTTATATCATAAGCCCAGCTTAGCACCAAATTCATGTATCTAACTGCCTACTTGACAGCTCTACTTAGACATCTAATAGACACTTCTCAACATGGCTGTACAAAATAAGCACTTGCACTTCACACTCCCACCAGCCCCTTACGACCTTTAGTTTTCCCAATCTCAGTAAAACGCACTACTATTTACCCGGTTGTTAGGTCCCCAAACCCGGGACTTACCTCTAGTCCTCTCCTTTTCTCATATCCCATGTCCAAATTTGTCATCTCTACCTTTGAAATAAGTGCCGAATGTGATCACTTCACATCACCCCCACCTGTCTCACCTGAGTGCAGGGCATCCTCACCTTTCTCTCCTTGACGTCTCCAACAGCCTCCTAACTGGTCTCCCTGTTTCCACTCTCACCCCAAAATAGCCCTCACTCCTCCCAGAAGCCAGAATGATCCTTTAAAAATATAAGACCAGCCACTCACCTGCTAAAGCCCCTTTGAATGGATGGCTTCCCATCACAATTAGAATAATATGCAAATTCTACTTTGGCTTAAAAGATAGGTCAGGTTCCTTCCCACCTCTGCACTTGCTGTTCCCTCTGCCCAGAAAGCTCTTCCTCCCAGACTTTGCAAGGCTTGCTCCTCAATTCAGTCAGGTCTCTGCTCAAATATCATCTCTTCAGAGAGGACTTTTCTGACCACTCGCCACATCGATAGATAGAGCACCACTCTATCCTCTTATTCAGTTCATTAAAAAAAAAAAAAAACTGCTTATTAATCCTTGACTTCTTAAGACATATTTATTTGTTTTTGTCTATTTCCCCCCAAAGACTGCAAACATCTTACTGCAAGGATTCTTTGCCTTGTTCATCCTAAGTGTCTAGAGCAAGTGCTTAATAAATACTCGACAAGTGAACAGATAGATGGATGAATAAATGTGCAAACTTCAGGAGAAAGGGATGGTATGCAGACAGGCAGGTAAGCAGCCAGTGACTCAAGTAAAGAGTGTTATTTAAATAAATTCAAAACTCTGATATAATTCTAGGAGCAGAGAAAGCAACAATGATGAAAGGCCAGGGAGTGGACTTGGAAGGGCCTCTCAAGCAGCCATGTTGGGTAGAAATTTCTGCAGTGATGGAAATGTTATATATCTCTGCTGTTCAAAACAGTAGCCACTGGCCACATGTGGCTATTGAACACGTGAGATGTGGCTGGTGGGACTAAATATTAATTTTCTTTAATTTTAACTTACATTAAATAGCCACGTGGGGCTGGTGGCTATGGTGTTAGACAGCAAAGCTCTAGAACCCGAAGAATCCCTTCCCCCGACTTGTGATTACAGGATAATAATGCATACCTCACTGAGTTATTGACAGGACTAATGATGTAAAATTGTCAATATCTGAAACATAGTTAGCCCTCAAAAAATAACAGCTATTACTACACAGTGTTGCAAATTACTTTCAGTACATGCCATGTAAATTGGCTCTAAAGTACAGAAACAGACTTTTATTAATTTTTTTATTGTAATTTTTTGTTTGCCAGAGTTAGTGGATAACCATGTGTGGGTCTATATTTGAGCTCACAAACTAAAAATAGCAAACAACCATTTTGGGGTCTCAGGAAGGCCTTCCAGAGATAGACGACGATTCCAAGTGGATCAGCTTGCTGATATTTATACTGAACTAATTAGTTTGACAACAGCTAATTTAGCATTTGCGAAAATTGGATTTGTAACATTACTGTGTTATTTTCAAACAGTGTCATCTGAAGCTTCCTGAATGATTTTGGATAAGAGTGGTGTTTGCTTTAATACTTGGTATTAAAATAAAGCGGAATGTATTTACTTATTGGAAACATTATGTTGAATTCTTTATTTATTATTTATTTATTTATTTTTGCGTTACGCGGGCCTCTCACTGTTGTGGCCTCTCCCATTGCGGAGCACGGGCTCCGGACGCGCAGGCTTAGCAGCCATGGCTCACAGGCCCAGCCGCTCCACGGCATGTGGGATCTTCCCAGACCGGGGCACGAGCCCGTGTCCCCTGTGTTGGCAGGCGGACTCTCAACCACTGTGCCACCAGGGAAGCCCTATGTTGAATTCTTTAAAGGTTAAATTGGTTTGGACATAATATCATTTTTTTTTTCTTGTCAGTGGCTCACCGTGCTTTCTTCCACACTGAATCCAGAAAACAAAATGAACACAGATACAGAACATAAGCAGACCGTTATAACTAACCCTTAATAATCTAACCTAATAATAAAATTACACGTTTGTTCAGAATAAGCACGGTGCTTACTTTTAGGACACAAGAATCTGCCGTCCACAGCAGCAGAGGTGAAAATGGCATTCCATGGCCCCTGCCTAAGTGCCTGGTGGAGACTGAGACTTGAAATCCGAGGATGGATGTATTTAAATCAAACACAGGCTTTAAAGCATTAAGAAAACTTGACGTTCTTATTAAGGAGACCAATTAATCTGCTTCAGTAGAATGCCACTTTGCAGTAGTTGAAAAAGTGCCCTAGGACATTATATAAATGAAACCAGAGCAGAAAGGGAATGAAAATTTACTTTTCTACATAGGAGCCTTTCCTCAACTGCCCTCCCTAGCTTTGCTGTTTGAAATGCACATCCTTTTTCTTCCACCCCTGACTGTGAGTCTGGGGTAGCATAGTGGGAAGAGGGTGAAGACTCCTAAATGCTAAAATGAGGTGCTGTAAGGACTTACCAATGGGCATCACTAAGAAAAAAGGCAGCCAGCAGAGGACGAAGCAGCCGACCACGATACCCAGTGTTTTGGCCGCTTTCTTCTCCCGGGAAAACTTGAGGAGTCTCACGGAGAAGTGTGTCTTGTTCTTGGCGCTGGGCACCCCGCTGCCTCCTACCGGGGCATTTTTGCGATGGATGCGGAGCGTCACCTGCTCCGAGTCCGACTTGTCGGTCTTGAGGCCGGACTTGAGGCCCCGGCTCTCCCTCTTGGCCACCACGTAGACCCGGCAGTACATGACCAGGATGATGGCCAGCGGCACGTAGAAGGAGCCGAGCGCGGAGAAAAGCACGTAGCCCGGCTCCTCATTGATCTGGCAGATGGTCTCGTCCTCCGGGGCCGGCTGCCTCCAGCCGAACAGAGGCCCGATGGAGATGACCAGGGAGAGCGCCCAGACGCAGAGCAGAGCCATGAGACCCCTCTTCTGCGTGACGATGGTGGGGTAGCGCAGCGGGTAGCTCACTCCGATGTAGCGGTCGATGGAGATGATGCAGAGTCCCATGATGGACGCAGTGCAGCACAGGACGTCCACCGCCGCCCAGATATTGCAGAAGACCCTGCCAAAGGCCCAGTAGCCCAAGATCTCGAAGATTGCGGAGAAGGGCAGCACCGTGGAAGTGAGTAGAAGGTCGGCCACCGCCAGGTTGACGATATAGTAGTGAGTGACCGAGTGCAGATGCCGGTGGCAGGCCACGGAAAGGATCACAAGGATGTTCCCCAGCACCCCGAAAAGGATGAGGCCCCCCAAGATCACCCCGAGCAGAATGGCCTTGGAAATGTTCACCGGTGGCGGCGGGTGGGTGCAGTTGGAGCTGTCCGAGGCATTTCCAGAGAGAAACACCATGGTCCCAGCCGGGGCCGGGCGAGGTCCGGCTCCTGAGGGCCACTCCGGGCCTGGGCGGAGGTGGGAGCGAGGGAGCGGGGAGTCAAAATGTCTCCGCTCCGGGAAGCCTTGCCTACTGGGGTTGTCTGGGGGTAAGAGAGAGCGTACGGGTGGGAAGCAACCCGGGCCAGCCCTGGAAACCCTCAGAAGGCCACGCAAAGGGGCAGGGCATTAAAGGCAACATGGCCATGGGCGCGCGGGGCTGCCCGCCGACCCTCTGCACCAGCAACGCTGGCCCGGGGCCCCAACTCCCTCCCTACGCGAGACTCAGCACGGAGCTCGAGGAGACGCCATGCAAAATGCAGTCCCAGAATTACGCGAGTCCCCTTTCCTGTACAGTCGGGTCCGTCCGGGTGTGAAGATTGAGCATTCTGCACATAATTTGGAATTCAAAAATCCAGCGCCTGTCTCTCCCACAAACCACAAGCACGTACGGGTCTGCCGTCGACTCTCAAAGGCGGGGGCCGTTGGCATCTGGGTATTTCTCCCCACCCGCAGTTACCGTCAGTGTGGCTGGACTCATGGTAGATCCAGCTTCTAGGTGCGCAGGCCGGGGGACGTGGATGTGAAATGTTTGCCAAGACCGAGGCGGCTGCGGAGCGTCGTTTGCCAGCGTCCTCCTGAAAGAGCGCAAAAAGAAATGCGGAGTGTAAGCCAGGCGCCCTGGGGAGCGAGGCTGTGCCCTGCCTCGACTGGCGGTCGGACCCGGCGGGGAGTCCCGCCGACTCTGCGATCCCGAAGCGGTTCGCCCAGCAGCAGGCTAGCGCGCGGGAGGGGACCGCGAGCCGTGCCCCGCCGCTGGGAATCTGCCCTGGCGCGCTCCGCCGCGCAGCCTCTCGCGGGGTTCGAGATTCGAAGCACACCCAAGCTGCAGCGCCCGGCGGTCGGACTGCTAGCAGCCGTGCAGTGAAATTAAAATCCCAGAGCCCGAGAAGCGCGATTGCGGCTGACGGGCATGCAGCGCCGAGCCAAGCCGGTGGAAACCCGGAGGATCTACCCTGTTGCCACTTGAACAGGTTGCTTCGCAGTCACCTGGAGGAGGCGGCCTGGGAGAGGGAGCCGCTGCGACCCGGGGACCGCAGGGCCAGTGCCACGCGCACGCTCACGCTCACGCGCACGCTCGAGGAATTCACACTTGAGTGTGCGGAGAGAGTCGGTCTGTCGACCAGCCAAGCCGGCCTGAGAGCCGCGTCCAGAGCAAAGCTCTCGCGACCCAACGAGGGCTGAATGCGACCTAGATCGGTCCAGGATTCCTTTCCTAGCCAGAGGATCAGCGGTCCCGGAGGACTCGAGCCTCAAGCCACACCCAGGCGGGCTCCGGGGGTCCAGGAAGAAGAGTGGGAGCGGGGAGCGTCATTCTGTCTAAGGGGCTGTGCAGGCGGTAGTCACTGCGGATTTTGTACAGTAGGTGTAAAAATCAAGTCCGCGCGCCGGCGGACAGGGGACGCCTCGTATATTCCGAGCTGGGGACCACGGTCTGCGCGCGAAAGCTAGGTTTCCACGGCTAGGGGCCGACCGCAGGGACTCAGGCAGGAATGCAGGGAGTGGGGACACACCTTGCCTTGTAAGGACTCTGCGGTTGGGCCTTGAGGCGGGATTCCCGGGCAAAGGCTGCTGTGAACATCACAAGTTCTAGAGCTCACAGGCGATACAAAAAGCCAGCAACTGCAGAAACCCGTTTCCCCCTACCTCGGAGCGGTAAATACGGGGTTAAAAAACACACTTGTTAACGAGGAGATAACTTCCCAGAATATATAAGGGAAACGAGGTGGGGTAAGGGTGCGGGTGAAAGAAGCGGAAAGAGCTTGGGGAAAAGTGGGAGTTGGGTCTCACCCTGAGGCCCAGGGAGGTTTTCCCTAATCCACCCGGCCCTGCTGGACGCCGGCGCCCGGCGCTGCAGCGCACTCACCTGGAGCGCGGATGCAGAGCCACTCGCGCGCGCGTGGCGGAGACTGGACGGGTTTTCGGTCCCAGGAGCAGCCCTGCCGCCTCCTCCCTCGGGGGAGAGGGAACCGTTTCCGACGAACCAATTTCTAGTCCTTTTGCACCCGCTGACTCACCCCTTTCTCTACCACAGACGTCTTTAAGCGCCTGTCTCACAGACGCTTTACCTGGAGATTTTAAAAATAAAGAGAGAAAATAGAGAAAAAACCAAATACAGCCAGGCAATAACTCCACCTTCACCCTTTTAATATTCAGCTCCCCGACATCAGCAAAGAATGGCAGGGAACTTTGCGGCTCTCGCTGACGTAACACAGTCAGTAGCCCCAGCTAGTACCGTAATCTCCTGCTGTTACCGTATTACTCTGAGGTAACAGGTATAGTGCGCACGGCAGTATTTTTTTTCTCTTGCCTTGGGTGAATTGGGTTCTCGCTTCACTTTAAGAAAGTGTGTGTGTGTGTGTGTGTGTGTGTGTGTGTGGCGTGGGGGTGGGGGGAGCGGGGAGAAGGGATTTTTTATTTGTAGTAAATAACTCTTTTAAATGATCTGATTTTAAAAGTAAAGAAAAATAGACACTTGCCAGACACATATTACTGTGTGTATGATGTGTTCAAAGAAATGCCCAGTAAAGTTACTTTTGAGCACCTTGATTCAATGAACACTTAGGTTCTGTTAAAATCAAAAAGAAGCATATTGTTTTGCCAAATATGCAGGTAAATTATATTATTTGCAGATGTTTTAAGATGAATGCAAAATCAGATAAAATTCAATAAATCTGATTATAATAAAATTATAGTTCTAGGAAAATAAAGTAAGCATATCTAAACCTTCTGAAATATGATCCATCTCTCATTTCTTCAGACAAATGGACTTAGAAAGTAAGATGGTCGCACTGCAGTTTCTTACGTGGCTTAGTGTTATTAAAGTGCTATTAATTATTTTCCAGTTTACGTAAGAAAATGTACCCTTTAAAAGAGTGTTACTTCTCTTTAATGCATGAATCGTTGGAGTATGAAAAGGTGACATCACCAGTCTTATTTACTTTTTTTTTTTTCTGGTAAATTCCATGTTCTGTTTAGCTTAAAATTGAAGAAAAACACCTGTGTTTTAGAATATTGGGAAAATGCCAGAATTTTCTCCACTCTGATTCCCACCTCCTAAGTCCCCTCCTTTCATCTTTATTGATTCAGACAAAACACACTGCTCATAAAGTAGTTAGGAGGTTCTCTTAAACATAGTAATAAAGAGATAACTTTCAGTACAGGTAAGTATGTACTTGAATTCCCTCACCTGAACAAAAGTTTATTAACATTGTTACCTTTTCCAAGGGAGATGTTTGGGAGACTTTTTTTTATAGCAGTATACCTTCAAATGCCTCAGAGGAATGCCCTCAGGAGGATCAGGGAGCCCTGCTTCATCAAAGACCTAATATTTAGATGACCTCTTTCCTGTAAACAATGCCATCCCACCCGCCACATCTATAGGGGGGTGAATTTTATGTTGTAGAATAAGCATATGGGGTGAGGAGACAGGAGATCTGGGTTCCCTCTAATTACTAAGTCACTTGCTCTCTGAGATGCTGTCCCCTCCGTGGAAGAGGCTTTACTACAGTTCCCTGAGACTCCTACATCTTATCATCAAATATGTATACAAAGTCTGTTCTTCAGAAATCCCGTCCACCAGAGGATGATATTACTGTTTAGTGTCGTATTCATTAACCTTACACCGTGAATGCAAGCTTTCTAGTAAGACCTGTTCCGTGGCAAATAAGGGAGGTATTGTTATCAAGAAGAGCAACTGAAAATTGCTCAACTCTGCAGGGTCAAAATGTACAAAGGCTTTTGGAACTCCAAGGACCCCACCTCCAACAAACAAGCATACTCACAATCCCACCCCCTCAACCAATTAGCTAGTGCCCAGATGGAGAAAAGCAGCTCTTTATTTCCACCTTGGCCTCTGTATGCTACCAGCTAGGTTTTCAAATCCACTTCCAAGCCGGTGAACATCAATCTTGGCTAAACTAGCTCTCAGAACCAATTTTTCCATGGCTGGTCACAGACCTGCAAACAGGAAACTATTCATCTTCATAAAGAATGGTTGATGACCGTGTCCCAGAAGATGTTGAGATAGACCCATGAGAAGGTGGAGTGAAGAAAGAAGAGGCTGTGGGGTGGTAAAGATCCGCTCCTGCCCTCCTATGAAACCAGGGTGAAACTCAGCTTTTCTGAGCCTTGGTTTCCTAATTTTTTTTTTTTTTTTTTCTCTTTGCGTTATGCGGGCCTCTCACTGTTGTGGCCTCTCCCATTTGCGGAGCACAGGCTCCGGACGCGCAGGCTCAGTGGCCATGGCTCACGGGCCCAGCCGCTCCGCGGCATGTGGGATCTTCCCGAAACGGGGCACGAACCCGCGTCTCCTGCATCGGCAGGCGGACTCTCAAGCACTGCGCCACCAGGGAAGCCCTGGTTTCCTAATTTTTAAAGGGAGACAATAACCCCCAACCCCAGGGTTATTTGGACTGAGTGAGATTATATCTCATGAAGCTTATCAACTCTCTTGTTATTAATCTTATTAACCCTTTTCCTTTCTGCTTATTTTGTGTGCTACTTTAAAGTGAAACATACTTCTAACCCACCGTGGTCCAAATTCCACATTTAACAAGAGCACAAAGTATTCAGCTGGAGAGGTGTTTGAAATGCCCTGCGAACTATGCCCTGGTCCACTGATGTAACCAGAGTGACCCTACACGGCAGAGTGGGAGAGCTGGCTATGACTCCTGTCTAGTCCTCCTTTTCTTCCCATCCCTTTTTGTCCCACATCTTGAAGGGCCATGCAGATATGTGTGAACGTCTGTACACCCAAACTGCTGCCTCTTGGCCTTGGGCCTCAGGGTGCACACACCTGTGATATGGTCTTCCCTTGAGAGGGTAGACCCAGAAAGAAGGCCTAAAGTCCTTGAAAGTGGTTGTGTGGCCATTTGCGGCAGGAGATGCTAGATCCCAGAGCATGATCTAGAAGAGAGGGCACAGGCTCCAGGCTGGGATATTACCTTACTCCTGTGGACTTTTTGCTCCATGGGAAGGGCCAGAGCCAGAGGGAGTCCGAGCTGGGCTTTCTAAAGCACGAAACCCAAGGCACGGGTCCTATTACCTGGACCTAAGGGTGCTACTCTGTAGACTTCAGATGTGCTGGAACTTGAGAAATCTCCTGCAGGGGAGGTTCTGGGAAGCCTCATGGGATGATGTTGTTTGACTTAGTGCTTGCAGGATAAGCAGGATTGGTAGACAAAAGTAAGGTAAGCAGATGAACAGCAGCTGTACAGTAGAGTGGGGTGTGTGTGTGTGTGTGTGTGTGTGTGTGTGTGTGTGTTCACAGACACTGAGGGAACCAACCTAATTGGAGTAGAAGGGCTTGCAATCAACATACACTGATGCCTTAGACCGGCAGAACTCTGTTAGTGACTAGTGAGAAATTCAGCTAGTGTGGGAAGCTTTGAAGAAAAAAAAGAATCTGTCAATCATTATCTTACAAGACAATACCCAATGAAATGAGGAACTGCTTTCTGGAATTTATAATTCCACTGACAGGGTAGAGGGTTTAATGTTAGTATCCACCAAGAAGACCTGGCTTTTCAAGGAATTCTCCTAAGGCTTAAAAAAAAGTGTGAGGGAAATGAAAAACTTTGCTCAGAATGATACTGATGCAGTATACAAGTCATGATTCTCCAAACAAACATTGTGTTCTAATCCTTTAATGAACCGAGAAGACTCACAGTGCACAGACACTGCTGAAGGAAGCCTAGGATGAGATAATGATTCTGTCTTTGGCATCATTCATCCCGATTGTTCTCGTCGCCCTGAGAAAATTACTTGCTTCAAGTTATGGGAGTCACAGCGTCCCATCCCTACAGTGTATGTTATGGTGGGAATGTGGAGTCAAGCCAGCCTGTAGCCAATTATACTTTTAAAAGAATAAAACTCTGCTCTTTGCATAGCAAATATTAGTTGAGGCATATCAATCAGATTCTTTCAATACCTTTCTCCAATAACAACAGAAAGGGAATTGAAACACCTAAATCAATATCTGTAACAAATTTAGAAATTCTTTATCTCATTTCTCCACCTGCTGACCTGCTCTTACAGGCACATTAAAACTCTTATTGACCTGAATTTCATTATAAAATATATGCTCAGACTAGCACATTTTAAAAAGTTAGAAATATATAAAAATAAAACTAATCTGTAATTCTGTCATTGGAGAAATAGACACTGTTAAATATTTAAACCCACGTGTATAAATGACATACATAGATATATATATATATATGAAATATATTATATACATGTATTTACAATATTATGTGTGTAAATATACATTATATACAATACTATGATCATACTGTATCTACAGTTATATATCTTGTTTTTTCATTTAATATTATTAACCCTATATTATAAAATTTCTGCCCAAACATGACTTATAATGGCTGCCTACCAATTTCATTGTGTGTGTATGTCATGATAAATTTAAATATTTGGATAATTAATGCTTGGATATTTATGTTTTTAACAGATGTCTGATTTATAACTTGTACTGTGATAAGTACCCATATATGACATTGTACTCTAAGTTTTTCTTAAGAATAACTTCTATAAGTGAAATTAAAGAATCGAAAATTATGAACACTTAAAAGGTTATAATACATATTGCCTTCTAAGAAGGTTTTACAAATGCAAATGGAAAGTGTAAACTCCTAAGAGTAGTGTATGGCAGAACCTCCTTTTTTTCCCTCTTGTTAACCTTGAGTATTTATAATAAAATCGATAAGTACATAGATAAATATAAATGAAATAAACCTTAGCCAATTTAACAAGTAAAAAATCTCATTAAAATTTTTATTCTGTAGTTATAAGTGTATTTTTATACACTGCTTTGACATTTTCATTTATACTTTTCTGATTTGCTTGTCCATGTTTCTATCAGTCAGGATTTAGTCAGAGACTGCTGTAGGTGTTTCAAGCAGGGAGTGATTTAATACAAGGAATTAGAGTCTCATAAGACAGTTAAGAAAGACTGGAAAACAGATCAGGGAGAGCTGCTATTTTCTTTCAGGAAATCTGTAAGTACAGGAATATCAGGAAATCATAATGGTGAGTTCAGGTGCCTGAAGCATCAATAATGTGCAGGACACCCAGAAAGAATATTCTGGCAAATCCTCACATGTGCTGTGGGCTGAAGTCTTCATTCCTACGCGACAGTGTTACATGGTGCACAATGGCTTCTGCTTCTCTTTTACAGGAATTCCTCTTATTGGTACATTGTAACCCAAAACCTGGTTGACAAAGATTCTTCCAGAAGTTGCAATGCAGAGAGGAGCATAGAAGGGGGAAAATGGTTCTAAGTGGCTGATGGGTAATTTGGTATAATGTCCACTGACCATTTTTATATTGGTGTTTCCCCCTTTTGTCTTGTTGCTTTGTAAGTACTCTTTATATATTATGGCAGCCATGCAAATGTGCCATCAGATCTCACACTTCCTATAGGCTGCTCCCTACTGATGGCTAAGCATAGCAGAAGTTCTAAAGCAGGCCTGTTACTACAAGACCTGGGATTTCTTTTTAATTAATTAATTTTATTTTATTTATCTTATTCTTTTTTGGCTGCATTGGGTCTTAGTTGCTGGGCACAGGCTTTTCTCTAGTTGTGGCAAGCAGGGGCTACTCTTTCGTTGTGGTGGGCGGGTTTCTTATTGTGGTGGCTTCTCTTGTTGTGGAGCACAGGCTCCAGGCACGCGGGCTTCAGTAGTTGTGGCACACAGTCTCAGTAGCTGTGGCACATGGACCTAGTTGCTCCACGGCATGTGGGATCTTCCCAGACCAGGGCTTGAACTCATGTCCCCTGCATTGGTAGGCGGATTCTTAACCACTGCACCACGAGGGAAGCCCAAGACCTGGGATTTCTTGAATGGGGGATTTTGTCTCAAGTGCTCCCCATCAGCTGGCCAAAACTTTCTTCCAACTGTGCAACTGTCTGACACTTTTCTTTCCCAGTATTCCTTTTGTCCTCTCTGCTTCATAGGATTCTGACTTGGATCATGGTCTGAAGGCTCTCCTTCTCCAGCTCTTCCTTTCGCCTTCACAGGAATTTCCCCCTTATATCTTTTGTATGATTAATTATGTCTTGGTGTCTGCTTACTGGAGGACAAAATTAACACATACATTAAGGATGTCAGCCCTTTGTGATATATGTTGTCATTTCTTCCATTCACAGATATTTAAAGGAAAACATCTCATGAATTTTTAAATAAAACATAAAGAATAGAATTTTTTAGAAAAACTGACAAATTTACATCAATATTCAATACTTTTCAGTATGATAAAAGGGACAAAAGGTCAAGGCTAAATTATAACTTTAATTGGGAGCAAGTATTATAAAATGTATAACACACTAAAATTATTTTCCAGAGTATGTGTGTTCTACTGTCTAATCTTCATTGTTTCTGGGAAGTCAGACAAATTTATATCATTCTGTCACTGTAGATAATATACAGTTTTTTCTAGCTGATTCACGTTGATCAGCTGGTGAAGATGTGACCAGAGGCTTGCAAGAACCTAACCTTGTATTTCCCATAGGAGCAATGGTTCCATATTCACTAATTCAGTGTTTGCAGTGACTGTATGGAATATAACTACCACCAGTGTGAATAAACTGTGTGTGTCTGTCTGGGTATGTCTGTATCACACACACAGACATGTACACAGTGTGCATATGCACACACATACATATAGATAATCCAGGATTTATAATTGTTATGTGTGGGATAACTATGACAAAAATACTCCACCATTTCCAGAAGGTAGAAATGTCATTTGAATTTTAATGAGTTCATTGGTTTTCAACAAAAATATTATTGGAATTTTAGTTGTAATTGCAAGAGTTAGACTGTGGAGAATGAGCATACTTATGATAGTCCTATCAGCTACATTGGTATATTTCTCCTTTTACTCAAAATATATTCTTTAATAATTTTTAAACAATTTTTCATAAGCATCTGGCCTGATTTTCGTTAGTAATGTTTAGATATCTTATGTTTCTTGTTCCTATTATAAACAGTGTCTTTTCCCTATTAGATTTGGCTGACATATGGGAATGGCATTAATATTTGTATACTGATCTTATTTGCTGAATTTCTTCTATTTCTTTTCCTTTTCAAACAATTATTACTGATTTTTTAAATTTCTGGATCATCTTGGATTTCCTACAAAGACAATTAGCTATATTTAGTAACAATTTTATGCCATTCTTTCCAATGTTTATACTATTCTTAGTGCTTTTATATTTAATTATAGCCCCAGTATAATGTTGAATTTTAGGGATAATTATAGACATTCTTGCCTTAATCCTTACTTTAATGGGAATGCTTCTAGACTGCAATGTTTAGCATGATGTGTATATATCTTTTGCTAATAATTTGTTAAATTGGTTCCCATATATTTCTAATTTGTTAAGAGGCTTTTTAAAATTCTTCTCGCTCTTAAGATGATCATATGATTTTTCACTTATAATTTATTAGTATGGTGAATTATATGGATTGATTTTTTTTTATATTGAATATTTTATTTCTGCTCTTGATATAAACGCTACTTGGTCTTAATATAGTATTTTCTTTTATATACTTTTTGTTTCATTTTCTGTAATTTATTTATAATTTTTTCTAGGGATATTTACCAGTAAGATTGGACTGTGATTTCCTTTTCTTATGTTTTCTTTGTTCTGCTTTGAAATTGTAATTGCACTCGCCCAGAAAATGATACCTGGTTCTCCCTCTTTTTCTGTTCTCTGAGACAGTATAAATAAATTAGAACTTCTGTTATTTGAAGGTTGTGCTAATTCAGGTACAAAACACTTGACTTAATATCTTTTTAGAGGGGAAAGTTTTGTCTATTTCTATTTCTTTACTAGTTTACAGTTTACTCTGGTTTTAACTTTTTTAAGTTATATTTTAATTTAACTTTTTATGAAAATATGCATTTTCATGATATTGTCATACAACTTTCAAAATATTTATTCTATTTTATGTCTATTTATGTCTTTTTATTCCTAATATTGTTTAAATACTCTTTCTGTCCTATTTCATAATCAGTCTTTCAGGAGAGCTTTTTTTTTTTTACATCTTTATTGGAGTATAGTTGCTTTACAAGGGTGTTAGTTTGTGCTTTATAACAAAGTGAATCAGCTATACATGTACATATAGCCTCACATCTCCTCCCTCTTGCATCTCCCTCCCACCCCTCTAGATGGTCACAAACCACTGAGCTGATCTCCCTGTGCTATGTGGCTGCTTCCCACTAGCTATTGATTTTACATTTGGTAGTGTATATATGTCCATGCCACTTTCTCACTTCATCCCAGCTTACCATTCCCCCTCCCCGTGTCCTCAAGTCCACTCTCTATGTCTGCGTCTTTATTACTGTCCTGCCCCTAGGTTCTTCAGAACCATTTGTTTTTTTTTTTTATTTTAGATTCCATATATATGTGTTAGCGTACGGTATTTTTTTTTCTCTTTCTGACTTACTTTACTGTGTATGACAGACTCTAAGTCCATCCACCTCACTACAAATAGCTCAATTTCATTTCTTTTTATGGCTGAGTAATATTCCATTGTATATATGTGCCACAACTTCTTTATCCATTCATCTGTCAATGGACACTTAGGTTGCTTCCATGTCCTGGCTATTGTAAAT
The DNA here is from genome assembly GCF_000442215.2 of Lipotes vexillifer. Lineage (NCBI taxonomy): Eukaryota > Metazoa > Chordata > Mammalia > Artiodactyla > Lipotidae > Lipotes > Lipotes vexillifer. Next base: position 3,689,784 of record NW_006792985.1, on the reverse strand, counting down.
AGAGCTGCAATGAACATTGTGGTACATGGCTTTTTTTGAATTATGGTTTTCTCAGGGTATTTGCCCAGTAGTGGGATTGCTGGATTGTATGGTAGTTCTATTTTTAGTGTTTTTTAGTTTGGTTTTTTTTTCTGAAACACCAGTTTTGATTTTGTTGTTCATCTCTTTTGTTGCTTTGCTTATTTGTAGTCTATTAATTTCTGCCATTATCTTCATTCTTTCCTTCCTTCTTTCTACCACCTTTGGTTTTACACTGCAATTAATATCTTAGTTTTTTGGTGTTGAATAACTAATTTTAATCTTTATATTTTGACATGTATTTAAGAATATAAATTTATTTCTAAATGTCACTTTAGCTATATTCTAGAGGTTTGATGTCCTTACTATTTTATTAAGTTCTAGATATACTTTAATATCATCAGGAATTTTCTTTAATTAGTTTTTTCAGTTAAACTTTTTACTTTTACATAGCTGTAGATCACATGCCATTGTAAGAAATAATACAGAGAGATCTCATGTAGCCTTCACCCAGTTTCCACGTTGATAAAGTCTTGCAAAGTCATAGCACAATATTACAATCAGGATGTTGACCCTGACAGAGTCAAGATACAGAATAGCCTCACCCCACAAAGATCCCTCATGTTGCCCTTTTATAGCTGCTCAGATTCCCTTTCCCACCTCACCTGTCCCATTCCCCTGACAATAACTAGTCTCTAAAATATGCCATTTCAAAATATTATCATGCAGTTTGTGACCTTTTTGGGTTGATTATTATGTCTCAGCATAATACCCTAAATATTCATCTAAGTGGTTGCATGTAACAATAGTTCATTCCTCTTTATTGCTGAACAGTATTTCAAGGTATAGATGTACCACAATTAGTTTAACTATTCACCTTTTGAAGGACATATGCATTGTTTTCAGTTTTGGGCTATTACAAATAAAGGTGCTATCAACATTTGTGTAAAGGTTTTTATGTGAACACGAGTTTGCACGTTTCTGAGATAAATGTCAAAGAGTGCAATTGTTGGATGGTATGGTAAGTATATGTTTAGTTTTATAAAAATCCACCAAGCTATTTTTCCGGAGTGGCAGTACCATTTTACATTACCGACAGCAATGTATGAGTGATCCAGTTTTTCTGCCTCCTTACTAGTATTGTCACTCTCTTTTATTTTAGTCATCCTGGTAGGTGTGTTAGTGATATATCACTGTGGTTTTAATTTACATTTCCCTGGTAATTAGTGATGTTGAGCATCTTTTCATGCACCTATTGTCCATTTGGATGTTTTCTTTGGGAAAAAAATGCCTGTTTAGTTCTTCTGCCGATTTTACAATCCGATTTTTTTTTGTTGTTATTGAGTTGTATGAATTCTTTATAAATTTTGATTATTAACCCTTTATTCAATACATGATTTGAAATTTTTTTCTCCCATTTCATAGGATGCCTTTTAATTTTGTTGACTGTTTCTTTTGCAGTACAGAAACACTTAAATTTGGTATAATCCCACTTTTTGATTTTTGTGGTTTGTGCTTTTGGTGTCATATCCAAAATATCATTGCCAAGACCAATGTCCAGGAAATTGTTCCTTATGTTTTCTTCTAGGAGTTTTGTGGTTTCAGGTCTTACGTCTTTGATCCATTCTGAATTTCCTCAGTCTTTAGCTTTACTTTTTAACAAAAGCAAAAGTTCTTCTTAATGATATAATCCGCTATGTCAGTTTTCCCTTTCATAGCTTGTGTTTTTGTCATCAAGTCTGAGAACTCTGCCTAGCCTAGAGATGCTTTCCTATGGTTTTTTTTTCTAAAAGTTTCATAGTTTTAACTCAGTTTTTAAACATCACGCTTTTAGTTTCCATTAGTATTGGTTTTGTCTCTTTAAAGAAACTTATCTTTATATTGTTGATTTCAAATTTAATTGCTTTGGGATCATAACACATGTTACTGTGCTTTTACTGTTCCAATAATTTCTGCTCTTTCCTTTCCTTTTCCTTTTCTACTTCATTTGGTTTTATTCTGATGTTATTTTTTCTGTCACATTGGACCTACACGAATTGGACATTTTGTTAGTTTCTTTTCAAACCAAACACCATTACAGTAAGAAATTTACCTCTCAATTCCACTTAACACTCGCACAAGGTTTGACTTGTTATATAGTGATTTCATAGTCATCTAGTTTGAAACATTTCACACGTTCCAATACATTTTTTTTCTTATCCCGTGTATTAATTAGGAGTGTGATTTTTCTTTGTATCAAAATTTTAAGCTACTGTTTTAACGTTGCTACATAATTTGATTACATGATGCCTAGGGAAATAAATATATATGATACTGAATCTTTGAAATTCCTCAGACTTACTTTGTAACTTAGCATATGATCAGTTTTGAAAGGTTTCCTATGTGCTTGAAAAGCGTGTATATTCTCTATTTCTTGGGCACAAGAATCCCAAACACATTAATTTTGTTATGAAAATTCTACTTACCCTTACTAATTTTAGGTCTACTTGGCCTAAAAGTTTCTGATGTAAGTGACTTAATGTCTTCCACTATGATTACGGATAAAACATTGTCTCATAATTCTGACAGTTGTTACACTGTGTATGTAGATATTGTAGCCAGGTTCATCCAATTCATGATTATTCATTCCATAATATTCATAGTATTGAGGGGTAGAGCAAGAAAAATTCCCTGCCACATCATAATGTAATGCCCCTTTATTTTTCCTATTAAGGATCTTTACCTGAAATTTTATTTGGTCTGATATTAATATTATAACACAGGGTTTGTTTTAGGCAGCTTATTTCTGGTTTATGTTTTTCAAGACCTTTATTTTCAGCTTTTTGAGTCATTTTTTTATTGGACTATTCTGTCCAGGTACTTCTGTGCAGATGCTATAATTCTTTACTTTTTTTCTAAATATAATTTGACAGTTCTGTATTTTAATAGGTAAGTTTCATCTGTTCACATGCGTTATGATTATAGATTGTTTGGATTATTTTATCTGTTTTCAAAATTGGATTTATTTTCATCATATCATTTTGCTCTCTGATTATCATCACTTCTCTCTATTTCCTCCCCAGTTTTCCCTCTTTCTACTGCATTAATAAAGTTATTCTTTATTCTTTCCTTCATTTAATTTTTTTTGAATTTTTTTGGTATATATTTTCCTATTCTGTTAGTAGTTACTATCAAATTTTTGTTATTTGTAATTAAGTATATGTTTTTCAAGCAAAAGCTAGAGTTATGCTGTGTTTCTCTTCCTCCCCTAAAACCAGCCATTTTCCATGCTTTAATTACCCATTGAACTACATTTCCCAATTCTGCATTCTTGCCAATTAGAATTTAATTTCACCTTTTACAAATAAAAATTAACAATATTATAATTGAACTTACCAGCATATTTCCTAAGTTTTCCTCACTTTGTTTATCGCTATCTACTTTTTTTCCTGTTCACTTTTCTTCCTCATTCGGTAAATATTTGTTGAGAATTTCCTCTGTACCATGCATTATTTTAGGCAGTTGAAAAATATCAATGATCAAAGGAGACAAAAATCTCTTCTATAGATTTAAAAACATTTATTTTATTTTATTTATTTATTTTTGGCTGCATTGTGGTCTTTGTTGCGGTGAGCAGGCTTCTCATTGTGGTAGCTTCTCTTGTTGCAGAGCATGGGCTCTAGGCACGCAGGCTTCAGTAGTTGTGGCACGTGGGCTCAGTAGTTGTGGCTCACAGGCTTAGTTGCTCTGCGGCATGTAAGACCTTCCCAGACCTGGGCTTGAACCCATGTCCCCTGCATTGGCAGACAGATTCTTAACCACTGTGCCACCAGGGAAGTCCCTCTTCTACAGATTTTTAAATTCTTTTTAAAGTATAATCTCTAATAGTTCTTTCACAGAAGTTTTGTAGTGACATAAAACTTTCTTCATGTGTGTATATCTGTGTATATAAAACTATATATTTTTATTTCATATTTACTCTTGAAAGATAGTTTCATTGGTGATAAAATTCTAAGTCAACATTTATTTTCACTTTAGTATTTAGAAGATTAATCCTTTTTATGCTGTTATTCATTTTTGCTGCTGATAATTTTGCTATCAGTCTAATTGGCATTTGTATGTAATCTTTTATCTCTCTAGTAGCTTTTATTTTTACCTTTTATATTCTGCAGTTTCATAAAAATGTGAATTTGTTTCTATTCTGTTGGGTACTATTTTGTCTTCTCAAAGTGAAGATTCATGTAATCATTTCTGGACAATTCTTATCTATTATTCTTTGTTTAAACTTTTAAAATTGAAATAAAACACATATGCAGAAAAATGCACCAATTGTAAATGTGCAACTTGATGGATTATCACAGTGACCCGAGTTTTAAACAAAAAACAGTGCCAATTCCCTAGAAGCCTCTCTCATGGGCAATTATCTTCTTTCCTAAAGGTAGCCACTATCTTGATGTCTAACCTTATACTTATGTCTAGTTTTGAATTTTATGTAGATCATGCAGTACATATTCAATCATATCTAGCTTCTTTAGTTCAAGATTACGTCTGTGGGATCCAATCATGCTTTTCGTATAAATCATGTAGATCGTTTATTGATGCTGTTTTATAGTATGTTAGTATATAAATAAGCCAATATTTATTTTTCCTTTCTTTGTCCACTGTTTAGCTATTATGGATAATGTTGATATGAACTTTGTGTAAAGATTTTTGGTGCACATGGGCCAGAATTTCCATTGGGTATATTTCCTAGAAATGGAATCACTGGATCATAGGGCAAAGTGTAACTTCTAGATGATCTACTTTAGTAGATATTGACACATACTTTTCCATAGTAGTTGTACCAGTTACACTCCTAACATAGGTACAAGAGTCTCTGTTGTCAGTCTTCTTAATTTTAACCATTTTGGTGTGTATGTAGAAATAAACTTTTCATATGTTTATTGGTCGACTATCTTTTTTGTGCAGTGTTTGTTCAGGTGTCTTTCTGAAATTTCTATTGAGTTATCTAATTTTCTTTTCTTATGAGGTTTTATGTTTTAAATAAAATTTTTATTGAGGGATAACATGTGAAAAAAACCCAGTAGAATCGTTAGTGTACAGCTAGCTAGATATTCACAAAGTAAACATCCTGATTAAGAAATACTTTCTTACTAGAATCCCAGTAGGACCTTTCATGCTCACTCCCAATTATTATTATCTCTGTCCTTCCCAAAGTTAACAACTATACTAACTTCTAAGACCAGAGGTTACTTTCCCTATTTTTTTTATATTTATATGATTGGAGTTCCAAGCATATATATATATATATAATATATGGATATATTATATATTTTTTGCTTTCCAATAAACCTCTGTAATGATAGAAACTTTTTTATATTCTGTGCTGTCCAATTCGGAGGCCACTAGTCACATATGGCTACTGAACACTTGAAATGTGGTTAGTGTGACTGAGTAGTTGAATTTTAAAATGTTATTTAATTTTAAATAATTAAATTTAAATAGCCATATGTGGTTAGTGGCTACCATATCTAGCACATCTCTAAAATAAACCCTTGTATGAATATGCTACAAATTATTTATCAGTCCTACTGTTTATGGATATAAGGATTACTTTAACGAAAAAGTTGCCAGCAACATTTTTGCATAAGTCTCTTGGCACACCTATGTACACATTTTGTTGAGTATATACCTAGGAGTGAAATTGCTGAATCTTAGCATACATGTATATTAAGCTTTACTGGATAAATGTCAAATGGTTTTCAAAAGTAGCTCATACTAATTTATTCTCATAGGTCAGAATATGAGAATTCTAGTTCCTTCACCTCCTCAAATATCTTTATCATTTTAGTCGTTCTAGTGGATGTGGCATTGTCTCTCACAGCAACTTTAATTTGCATTTAATTAGTGCATAATGAGGCTGAACATCTTTAAAAATGCTTTTTAATTATTTGGAATATCCTAATTTTGGAAATCTCTCTCTCTCATTTTTCTAATGGGTTGTATTTTTCTTATTGATTTGTGGGAGTTCTTTATATATTCTGAATACCTGTGTTTCAGCAGTTATATGTATTGCAGATTGCTTCTCCTGAGGTATGGTTTGTCTTTGTACTTTCTTAATGGTGTCATTTGATGGACAGAGGTTTCTTTTTTAATGTTAACATATGTATCCATCTTTTCCTTTATGTTTCATACATTTTATACCCCAAGGCTGTGGAAATATTATCTCATCTTATGTTTTGAAGCTGTATTATCTGGCTTTCAAATTTGGATCTTTAATCCACCTGGAATAGGTTTTGTGTTTGGTGTGAGGTATGGATCAAGGTGAATTATTTTTCATGTGACCCAAATTATTTTTTAATTTTTCAGTGTCCCAGAATCATTTATTGAAAAGATCATCCTTTCTCTACTACTCTGTAGTGTCATTTTGGTCTTAAATAAATTGAGTATGTAAGGCTAGCATCTGGTCTTATTCTGTTTTACTGGTCTATTTGTTTATCATTGCACCATATCAAACTGGTTAATTCCTGCATCTTTCCAGTAACTTTGATAGTGAAAGTTCTATAATCTTGTCTTTCATTATTGTGTTAACTACATTTGGCCCCTTCACACTTCCATATAGACTTTGGAATCCCTTGCTAATTTCTGAAAAAAAAAAAACCATAAAAAACACACACACACACACACACACAAAAACAACAAAACAAAACAAAATAACTCAAGTGGTAAACTTGGCTCTGGTGCATTTTGTTCCTCATTCTTCAGAGTAATAAAAGCTTTGCCTTTCTCTGTCTCTAAAATCTGGGTTCAACAAACCTGTTTAAAGCTTACTTACTACTTTGACCATATCTGTTTTTTAGATCCATAAAGGTATTTCTCTTAGAGTATGGCTTTATATTTTTCGCCTTTTAAAATGTTTAACGTTTTTTATATTTTTGCTGTTTATATCAGTGGGGAGGAGGAAAGGTAAATGAAAGCTGAAACTCACAGTGCCAGTTTGACTAGAAATCTACAATATGCTTTCCCTGCCCTAATTCTCACTCTTGCCCTTTTCTCACCAGCTGTGTTGAATTACTTGCCAATCACAAAGTTTTGTTCTCAGTGTTCATTCAGCCTTATTTGCTGCCATATCTACATGTGCAAATCAGCTCTGTATTTCTAAACTCAAATAGTACATCTTCTATGATCCTTCCCCTAATAAACCCAGCCAAAATTAATCTTCCTCTTAAACTTCCAGAATTATGGCAGTTATCACTTTGTACTTAATTTCAGAGCTACTTGTGTTTATCTCCTGTAATAAGGCTTATATTCTGTGAGGCGGGACCTATTTGTACTGTACACACCTTTGTATTACGTATGACTTCTAGTATAGTTCTTCGTCCATAGCTAAGGTGATCACATGCTTCATTTTCTCAGGACAGTCCATGTTTATGCTGTCATCCTGACGGTCCAACTAGTTAGCACTCCTTTCTACTCTCAACATTGTCCTAGTGCATATGTGGCACTATTTGGTCTCCCTACCCATATTAGAAGCTCCCCCCCCTTCAAAAGACAGAATTGACAATAACTTAGAAATTAAATTGCTGTTTGATAAAAGGAAATAAATACCTCTAAGTGACTGAGAAAACAGCTGGTGACATTTATGAAGGAAGTCAGGAGATTTATGAGGTGGCTGGTAAGTGGGGCTTGAATATGATGACTTTGAGGTTGCTAGTGAGCTATGTGGCAGAATACAGTTCTACAGAGAATGCTGGGTAACAGTGGTGATTAAAACACTGGGTGTTGTTACTGTGAGCCACCTTCCGTGTTTCTTACATAGGGATTTAGCAGGAAGGGAAACAAAGTTCCTGTTCTCCTGGAGCGTAAAATCTAACGGGAATAGGTGCATTAGACAACAATTTATAAGTATGAGTGATTTTGTTTTCTGGAGGATGCAGCTGAGGAGACAATTGGGTCAATCAAAAAAATGTTGGCAAATACGTTTTCAGGGTGCAGTAAGGAAGAGGAGCCAGGGAAAAATAAAGAGCTGGGAGAATAAAATATCAAAAATTTCAGGCTTTTAAAAAAAAGCATGATCTGATGTCAAATGCTAAGGCTTAAAAGGAAAGACTGAGGCATTAGAGATAATTTATTATACACATTTTGGAAATGGACACACTATTTGCTATCACCATTTACCATAATTTGTTAACTTTTGAGGAGGGAGAAATACCTTAAGAGGCTCATGGGTGGAATATAATTTCATTTTTTGTTTTGTTTGTGGCCAAGTTTGGTGACATTTAAGAGCTCTTCAACTCCTGAATGTATTAGACAAGGTAGCATTGTGGTCACAATCAGCCAACAGCATTTACTTGAACCTGCTTTTTCTCCTTACCAAATGTATCATATTAATTTGCAGCAAAATTTTGAATTTCTCTTTTTCTAAACAGATGAGTCTTCACTCATTTTAACTTCAGGAGGATAGACGCTTTGGCATTTGAAAACAAATCTCTTCAAATAGTTTTTGGAAAAATATATTTTTTCTTTTGTGGTTTTTCTACTTTGAGTGTGAAAGGTTAAAAAACCACAATTTCTTTTCCATGCAAGTAATTTCCCACATAAACCAAATAATAGCTTCTAAGAAAAGTTTGAAGCTTTTGAATAATTTATGATTCAAACCAAATATTTCTTTGGGATTTTTCCCACACTCTATCATTGGAACTATATATATACAAACTAAACCATAATGTCATCAGAGTGATTCTATTTCCTAAGAGTTCAATAACATTAAGAGTAATAATAGCTAAAATTTAAATAAAGTTTATAGTTTACAAAGGACTTTGACGTATGGTTTGTCACTGGGGTATTTGAACGGCCCTATATGATACTCATTTATTACTCATATTTTTAAGATGAGGTTACTGAAACTTAAGAAGTCATATGAGCTGGCCCAATCACACAGTGTCTTAGAGAGAGAAACCTAGGTTTTCAGAACCTAAATCCTTAACACATTTAAATAAGAAAAGGTCCAAAAGAAAATGAACTTATTGTTGGTTTGGAGGTATCAACAAAGTGAAAGAATAGTGCTCACATCGAGCACATCCATTTGGCGTTTTGCAGGGTTGGTGAACTATGACCCATGAGCCACGTCTGGCTCCTTAAATGATTTTTTGTAGATGTCCTCCAGCCAAGAATATTTTTATATTTTTAAGGTTTGTGAAAAAAAAGCATACAGAGAAGAATATGCAACTGATATGTATGTGACCTGCAAAGCCTAAAATACTTAAAATTTGATCCTTTGCAGAGAAATTTTGCTGATCCCTATTTTATGGTATCGTTGGTATTAGGACTGCCTGGAGCCACCTGCTTCTCTGGCAAATGCTCCTCTAGCCTGAAGAGTTTGGGAGGAGGATAGTCCTAGGAGTTTTCAGGGCACCTCTGGCCTGTATTTCCCAGAAAGTCTCTAGGAACTGACCTGTGTGACTTCTGAAGATAAGGAACTGGTCCCCAGTGGAAAAGGGCCTGGCTTTTCCCTAGGCTTTTGCTTCAAGGGCAGGCTGGCTGTTCACCTTTGGTGAGGATAGGAGCAATTTTAGAGTCATTCTATATTTCAAACTATCCAATGATATTCTGGAACATCTGGCTTAGAACCC
>NW_006792985.1:3667902-3680066 GCF_000442215.2 Lipotes vexillifer | reverse complement strand
CCTACACGAAGGTGGTAGCTTAAGGAGTATTTTCCAATAATGAACACAAAAACAGGGTAGTTTTCCCATTCTCATACTAGAGGGGTGATAAAGAGGTTGAAAAGGTCTCCTTCTATTTGAATTTTTTTTTATTTTAAAATTTTTATTGGAGTATAGTTGATTTACAATGTTGTTTTAGTGTCTGCTGTACAGCAAAGTGAATCAGTTATACATATGCATATATCCACTCTTTTTTAGATACTTTTCCCATATAGGTCATTACAGAGTATTGAGTACAGTTCCCTGTGCTATACAGTACATCCTTATTTGTTATCTATCTTATATGTATAGTAGTGTGTATATGTCAATCCCAATCTATCCCTCCCCCTTTTATAATTTTTTAATTTAGTTATTTATCTATTTATGGCTGTGTTGGGTCTTCGTTTCTGTGCGAGGGCTTTCTCTAGTTGCGGCGAGCGGGCGCCCCTCTTCATCGCGGTGTGCGGGCCCCTCACTATCGCGGCCTCTTTTGTTGCGGAGCACAGGCTCCAGACGCGCAGGCTCAGTAATTGTGGCTCACGGGCCCAGCCGCTCCGCGGCATGTGGGATCCTCCCAGACCAGGGCTCGAACCTGTGTCCCCTGCACCGGCAGGCAGACCCTCAACCACTGCGGCACCAGGGAAGCCCTCTCCCCCTTTTATATATCATTTAAAATATTTAACATGGGACTCATAATTGAGAAATGTAGTTTCTAAAGATGGCTTTTCCACAGACTTTTATTGAATACCTAGTATGGAAGGGCACTGTGCCCAAAGCTAGGAGTATGAAGATGAATAACAGCTATACCTGCCCTCGGGACTTCATGGACAGGAGAAGGAGTTAGACATGTAAATAACTGCATTAACACATTATAATAAGTATTAAAGAGAAATTCAATGAAACAGATAAATACATTTTTAATATCAAATATGCCTGGATCTTGACAATACCCATAGCTTTTTACTGCTAAAATGAATTTTAGAGATAACCTTATATCAATGACTAGGAAGTGGAGGCCCAGGAAATTCTGCAAACATTTACTAGGAACATACAGTATACCAGGAAGGCTTTTTGTCCTTCCACCTAAGAAAGTTCTACAAATAAAATGGCAAGTAGCACCAACGCCAAAAACCACTTAAGCCTCCAGTTAAGTATGGAACCAGGAATCCCACCACTGCCGAATGGCAACTCAGATAGGCGCTGGCAGCAACCAAATCTGTTTGCTGTGTCAACCTGAGAAAGTTATAAGGAAACCAGTGGTAATTCACATCTAGCAATCAAAGCGAGTTTGGGAAAGCGAACGGGTTTGGCAGACGGAATGGCTGAGGCATTGACTGATGGATACATATGCTACATGACAGCTATTTGGGCAGGCTCCGTTCTCAGTGTTTTGAATCACATGCGAATATAAGCTGTATCGGCTGCCATTGCAGACTGGCTCTGCTTTTTCACTTCCCAGTTTTGCTTTACTCCCTTTCAGATGTCACAGCTCCTACCTTACACGGGAGCAAAAGAATCACCAAAACGAAACCTACCCATGGCAATTTTTTTCCCCTCTGTACTCAGAGATTCCAAAAGGAGCATTTGCTTCAATCTAAACTGGCCTCAAGTCCCTGGATGTTGTTGACTGGTGCTCACAGAATTACTCTCTCACGCTCTGGAGTTTCTTTGGCTATCAAGGCATTTTGAGTTGTCCCAGGCTTCCAGATGAACTATGAGAAATTGGCAGAGGGAGCAGTGGTATCAAAACCAGAGAAGCCGAAAGTATTGATGCCAGGCCAAGTTCAAATGGAAATAGTCATTCTCCTTTTAGGCCAATGAAAACTTAGTTTTATGTGAAGCATTTAGAGGAGGGTTTCCTTCACTGTATCACCCAACAAATATTTACTGGGTGCAGCATGTACCCCACTAACAATCTCCTCCGCTGCAAGGAAGACCACATGGAACTAAGTGAGCTGGAAAAGTAAGTGGACTCCATTTCAAAGGTAAAAGCAAAACTAATCAACGACATTTTGGAATTTTCATATTTGTAGGAAGAAACGCAAATAGGTTCCAATCCCAGTTTGTGAGAAAGCTTATCCCCATGCTGTGCTGCAAACATCTTGTACTTGTGGGGAGACACCGTGATGGCTGCTGACAGATGAACCATGATTTCAGGTGTGGGGTTATTGAAGAGGAAAAAATTCAGAGGTACAAGTGAAAAATCCCCTTTGCTTTTTTATTATGTCCAACTCAAGTCAATTTATCCCAACTCATTTTTATGGCAGGCTGTCAGTGTAAGGCGAGGCTTGTCTATTACATACTTTCAGGATGAATATGGGAAAGGGATGAATCAAAATCCATTGAGGAAAGTGGGCTGTCTTCTGAGGACTTTCTTTGAGCTAATCTTTGTGGAGTTCAGTCAGAACCATAGATGCCTTTCCTGGGAGTTTCAACCTCTCTGCTCCCTGAAACATACCACAGTTACCCAATAGCAGAGGGATTTGCAGCTCAGTCCAGAGAAGGTAAACACCCCCGAGTCAGCTTGCAAACTAGAGCAAGTCACTTCATAACTCTTGCCTTTACAGGAACAGATGTAGTCATATTTCTCTATTTTTCTGGTTAACACTTGCTCAAAGCCCCACCGGCCATACTGGAAAGAAATCAGGTAAATCTGTTTACATTCCCCACTACAAATTTTCCAAAACCCGAAGGACTTACACAGTCTTAAGGGAGGACACTTGTGTCCACTCAGTGTGCTCATACCGATGTCCACTCAGTGGAATGAATGGATGAAATGATGGGCTCTGTGACCAGACTTCCTGGGTTTGAATGCCAACTCTGCCATTTACTAGCTTTATGATCTTGGACAAGTTGTTTAGCCTCTCTGTACCTCTTTTTCCTCCATGGTGCAATGTATAGTAATAACACATTTTCACTGAGTCATTGTGAGGATTAAATGAGTTAATCTATGCATCTTAGTGTGCTTGGGCTTCTATAACAAAATACCCTGGACCGTGTGACTTAAACAGACATTTATATCTCACAGTTCTGGAGGCTGGGAAGTCCAAGATCGAGGTGCCAGCAGATTCAGTATCTGGGGAGACCCTTCTTCTTGGTTTGCACACAGCCTCCTAGTTCCTGTGTCATCATGTGGTGGAGAGATGGAGCTCTGGTCCCCCTTCCTCTTCTTAAAAGGACACTAATCCCTTCATGGGGGCTCTGCCCTCGTGACCCCATCTAAATCTAATTACCTCTCAAACACCCTACCTCCTAATTCCATCAGAGATACCAAGAGATAATAAATGTCTGTTGTTTTCAGACACTAATTTGGGGAGTAATTTGTTAACCAGCAATAAGTAATTAATACGTCGGTTGTTAAAGTCCTCTGAGGGCAGATGAGTGCCAGGTTCAGACCAGGATGTTCCTATTTGGGCTTTTGTCTAGTTGATGCCCAGCTATTTTTCCAAAGTTAGAAGGACTATGACAGTGTGTTTGGTTTGGAGGAGCTCCCGGGGTCAGCCCCACTGAAGAAACCAATCCTTTCATATGGAACCTTCAGTTCTTATCCTGAATCCTCCTCTTGAGCTCGCACTCCATTTTTCTCAATGAAATTGTATTTCAGGGACCCCACTGTCCTTCCCTGTAACTGGGACTTGGTTGAGGTCACGTTGGTTTAACACATTAGAACTCCTTAAGTTCAAGTGTTGAGAAACCTGGGTGGATTTTGTACTTTCTCTTCCATAATCGCAGGTGATGACAACCAAAAATGAGTCATAAAAACTTATACTGAGGGCTTCCTTGGTGGCGCAGTGGTTGAGAGTCCGCCTGCCGATGCTGGGGACGCGGGTTTGTGCCCCGGTCCGGGAAGATCCCACATGCCGCGGAGCGGCGGGGCCCGTGAGCCATGGCCGCTGAGCCTGCACGTCCGGAGCCTGTGCTCCGCAGCGGGAGAGGCCACAGCAGGGAGAGGCCACAGCAGTGAGAGGCCCGCGTAAACTTATACCGATATCCCAGAGTTTAAACGACGCACTCAGGTTGGTAAAATCCTTCAAAAGATCTTAGTGTGTACTTTCCATTTGCCCTACTGGCTGTATGTTTCTTTTTCTTGATTTTTGGCTTCTTTTGGATTTACTATATTATTCCATTTATTTCTTCTCTTTGTTTGGAATTTATGCACTTTTTAACTCTTATTTTAGTACTTACCCTAGAAATTCAAGTATGTACACTTGAACTATCAAAGTCTAATTTTAATCGATCATTTTACCCTTCTCTGAAACAATAAAGGACCTAAGAACACTTGGCTTTCTTTTAATCCTCTCTTGACTTTTATGTTATTGTTCCCATTTAATTCAATCATAGATATAATATCCAAACAAGACGTTATCACTGTTGTGATAACGTCAGTGCTCATTTTGGTTTATCTTTATATTTATCAGTTTTGTTGTTCTTCCTTGTTTTTCTGCATCTTGAGCCTTCCATGTGGGATTACTTTTTTTCTGCCTTAAGACCTTTAGGATATCATTTACTATAATCTTTTGGGGGCAAATTACCTCATTTTTGTTTACCTGAAAATATCTTTAGTTCAACTTGGTTGTTGGAGATACTCTTTGTTGTGGTGCACAAGCTTCTCATTGCAGTGGCTTCTCTTGTTGCAGAGCACAGTCTCTAGGCAGGTGAGCTTCAGTAGCTGTGACAGGGGGGCTCAGTAGTTGTGGCTTGCAGGCTCTAGAGCACAGGCTCAGTAGTTGTGGTGCACTGGCTTAGCTGCATGTGGGATCTTCCTGGACCAGGGCTCGAACCTGTGTCCCTTGCATTGGCAGGTGGATTCTTAACCACTGCACCACCAGGGAAACCCCTTATTGGGCTTCTTAAATCTGTAGACTGATCTCTATCATTGGTCTGGAAAAATTCTCAGTCATTATTCTTTCAATTTTTCTTTTTCTCCTTCTGGGACTTTAATCAACTATATATTAGAATCTGTTACTGAATTTCCCACATCACTTATCTGCTCTTTTTAAAATTTCATCATTTTATCAATCTGTGCTTTTTTCTTGATATAATTTTTGACCTATATGTTATTTACTAATTCTCTTTTTTCAATTGTGTGTAACTTGTTGTAAAATGTATTTAGTTAAATTAGTAAATTTCTAGAGTAACTACTAAAATAATAGCAAAACAGTGCCTAAATTCCAAAATAATTAAATTCTTACTTTTGATTATTATACTCTTCAGTTCTAGAATTTGGGGGGTTTGTTTTCAATCACGAGATATTACTGTTATGTTCTAGTACAAGAAGCAATAGGACAGAGTTGTTCAGGAGGGTTTAGGACCAGGAAAACTTCAGGAGAGATGGGAGGAAGTTTGGACGCTTGTGCAAGTTCTGACATTTGAGGAGGGAAGTCCTAAGAGGCCAGTTAAAGCAGGAAAGCGCAGGAAGATGAGATTCAGAACCACCGTCTCAGAGAGCCATCTAAAGTAGGACTACTGAGCATTGTCAATGGAAGCTGAGCCTAGGAGTGATTTACTCTTTCCTATACTGCTGCCTGTTGGGTGTCACAGGCCTATGGACAGGCACTAAATGAACTAGAAAGTAGGAAAAATCCCATTGCTGAAGCTAATCCCTAATTGGAATAAGGAAACTAAACTTCCTTACCAAAAGACTACATAGGCTGACGAAAGTTTTGTGGTAAAGAAAAGTCATAATAAAAGTAATGTTTTAGTATTTCTCTTTCTCTCTGAGTGCAGTATTTTGCATTTTTCAACAATTTCACCTTCGGTAACTTTCATTATAAAAATGAATGCATTAAAAAAGGAAGGGGTGGCTTCCCTGGTGGCGCAGTGGTTGGGAGTCTGCCTGCCGATGCAGGGGACACGGGTTCGTGCCCTGGTCCGGGAGGATCCCACATGCCGCGGAGCGGCTGGGCCCGTGGGCTGTGGCCGCTGAGCCTGCGCGTCTGGAGCGCTCCGCAGCGGGAGGGGCCACAACAGTGAGAGGCCCGCATACGGCAAAAAAAAAAAAGAAGGAAGGACAGATGGATATTCATACTATGAATCTAGAATGAGAAATGAGAATTGAATTTACAACTTTCAACTCTATAAATATGAACTGTGTAACCAATTTTGTTTTATAAGTTTAGGCATTTTTAAATTTTATAACCTGCCTAAATGCTTGCAGGGCCTTCCTGCTAAAATAAAGAACACACATCTAATTCATGTCATTTCTTCTATTCATTGTTAACATACCTCAGAGATTTATAAATTAAAAGAAAGAGCAGAATTACTACGTTAGAGAAATGCCAGTATAGCTCAATTAATTTATCTCTTGGGAGTAAAGCATTTTTGGAGGAAATCCGCTTTGTTAAAAATGGCAATGAAACTTCACTTCACTCTGGTAGAATCTAAGCAATGAGAAGTAGAAGAAATTTGAGTGCCGTTAAGAAGAAGGGGCTGTGCTAATGTCTCGTTGCTGAATTGTTGGTGGGGGCAGCATCTGAGCTGGGATGGGGCATAGGGATGGTGTTACCTACTGAAACTCCTGTGATTCTATAGCAGCAGCAGGGATCACTGTGGTGATTGTGCCTGAGGCCACAGCACGTTCCCCAGAAGAAGTGGAGTTGGTGGCTCTGGAGTGGCAGCCATGTTGGCTTAGTTACATGTCATGTATGGGCAGGACAGAACCTAGGAATTGGGATATACTGGTAAAATGGTGCTTGGGAGTGAGAAACTAAGTTTCTTCTTTGGCTTCTGTCACCAACCAGTTATGCAGCCTTGGGTAACTTGCCAACCATTTGAGACAGCAATTTCCATATCTCTAAGTGAGGGTGTTGGAATAAATGTTCTCTAATATCTTTCACGGTTCTAAAATTCTCTGATATTATCGACGTATTCTCAAGCCTTATATTGTTGCTACTGCCGCAAAGCTTAAACTTCTTATAGTAAAAAAATACTTAAGCATAATGAGAAGTAGAATAAAATGCTATAATAATCCTCTAAAAAATTCCTCACTTACATTCAATAATTTTTAACATTTTTGCTTTATCTATTTTTGCTCAATTTTTTAAAATTTGGATACCTTGACATTCACCCCTAAACAATAAAGACATTTGCTTACATAGTCACAATACCATCATCACAACTAATAAAATTAATAACAATTCTTTGACATTGCTTAATACTCAGCCTTTAGTCGGATTTCCCCAGATGTGCCCAAAATACTTTCTACCTTTGGTTTGTTTGAACCAGTTAGGGTCCACACATTTCATTGGGTTGTTATGCTTTAAAATTCTCTTTTAATACCAAGCAACCTCCTCCACCATTTTTGTGTGACATTAACTTGTTGAAGAAAACAAAATGTTTAAAGGCAAATAAGCTATTAGCCTGCATCCTCTCCAATAGTAGAGGTGCAATATTATGCTGCCTCGGGTTGGATTGTAAGCACCATTTAACTCAAAGTCCCCTCTCCGATAAGCCGGTTCTCAGTAAAACAAAACAGAACAAAACTGACATCTTTGGCTCAGACAGCTGTGACTCAAAGTAACCAGCTCCTGTCCCCAGGCCCTGGGGTCACAATTCTTCAGGGAGTCAGACTGGGATGCAAGGTCAGTGGCTGATAACTGCAAAAGGAGACAGAAAGAAAATGTTTTCCTTGCTGAATGTGGAGAAATTTAATGGAGGACATTAAATCTGCAATATCATTTAAATTAGTTTCTACTTTATTAGATACAAGCTTAGAGTTTCTTTAATCCTAGGGGAATTTTTAAAACAGCCAGCTACTTTTTTCCATTACAAAAGCCATAATTTTTAATATGCTTCTTAAGGATATTTTAACCAAGGGCTATAATGTTTTTGATTTTATTGAACATGATGAAGACGAGATTTTGGGAAGACTTTAAACTTTGATCGAACAATTTGGACTGAGGTTAGGTTGTTCATTAGACGAGAGTCTCATTAGTAGCATCTTATAACAATGCTACTTGCAATACAGACTGTTACCCCCATATTTTGATATTTGCTATCAATTGAACATTTAAATCTTTCCTTTTTTGCTTGTATATCCATTTATTGGAGAAATTTTCACTTAGGTTAATACATCTGTATTTGAAAGAAATGGAACACCAGAAATTGTCTTCCCATTTCTCAAAGTTCCTGATAAGACCCAGTGGACCCATTGCTAATCCTGCCTGCAGCTCAGTTCTCTGGAGATATTAATTTTGTCATATGTAGAATAAACAAAAGAGTTTTTCTTTCTTCTTATTTATTTTTTTTGTCAATTCAAAATGAACATTTAAATCTTTAATGCTAGCTATACATGTCTGCTTACCTTTTTCTTTGTTTTTCTGCCTACAATTTGTATACTCTTTCTTTTTCCCACTAGTTGTACCCTGGTTATGATTTCATCATCCAAACCTCCCAGAGTTGTGGCTAACAGAAACAGAGGGAAGAACAATTTTAAAATTCAATTATGCCTTAAAAAACTTGATGAAAATAGCTAAGCATAAACAGTAATTAATGTTAGTCATGGTCATTTATCTTCATTTAAAAAGTAACATAGACACATTATATAAAATTAAAAACAAGTATAGAAGCAGAAAAGGACCATCAATAACTGATCATCTAAAATCTTTGCTGTTAAAATGGTAACATACTTTGTTCCATTTTGAGTTTATTTTGGTATATGATGTGAGAAAGTAATCCAGTTTTATTCTTTTACATGTAGCTGTCCAATTTTCCCAACACTATTTATTATTGATGAAGTTGTCTTTTCTTGATATATTTTTGCCCCTTTTGCCAAGAATAATAAGTGTGGGTTCATTTCTGTGTTCTCTATTGTGCTCCATTGATCTGTGCATCTGGTTTTCTGCCAGTAACATACTGTTTTGATGACTGCAGATTTGTATTATAGTTTGAAATCGGGAGCATGATACCTCCCGCTTTGTTCTTCTTTCTCAAGATTGTTTTGGCTGTTTGGGGTCTTTTGTGGTTCCATGCAAATTTTAGAATTACTTGTTGTAGTTTTGTGAAAAATGCCATTGGTGTTTTGATAGGAATTGCATTGAATCTGTAGATTGCCTTGGGGATTATGGTTATTTTAACAATATTAATTCTTCCAACCTATGAGCATGGTATGTATTTCCATTTATTTGTGTCATCTTCAATTTCTTTTATCAATGTCTTACAGTTTTTAGAGTACAGTCTTTCATCTGTGTGGTTAAATTCATTCCTACATATTTTATTCTTTTTGATTCAGTTGTAAATGAGATTGTTTTCTTCATTTCTGTTCTGATAGTTTGTTACTAGTGTATAGAAATGCAACAGATTTCTCCTTTTTTTTTTCAAATTCACCCCAGGCTAAGACTTTAGAACTTTAAAAACTTCACCTGTATCTTCATCTTTAGCTCCTTGACCAGTGAAATAAAAACTTGGATCGCTATTACTCAGTTGGTAAGCATCTGTAACCCTATCAGATGAGGAATAATGTTCCACGTTTTTTAAGAAACTATGGTTACACAAGGTTTACATTCACAGTAAAACTAGTCATGTGTTTTCAAACACATTTAAGCGAATTATACAAGCAACTAACTAGATCTCATGGCTGATTAACTAATTCAGCTTCTGTATAATGAAGAAATTTAAGTAGAAGGGAGCTGCTTTGGAGAGGAGCCCTCTGTGCTATGAAGGGAGGCTCTATCTGCCCTTCTGTGCAGATCAGGATCTTTAACTTCCACCTCTTCTATTCTTTATTAACTACTCAACATTCCTGAAAACTGCCCCCTGTGTTTGAGCTCATCTTGGATGCTAACCTGTTAGAGTCTTATTTCATTTTCTCCCATTATCCCTATGGTGTCTTTCTTGTACTCAACCATTTAAAAAAAATACGAGATTTAACGTTTTTAGAACAGCTTTGTGTTTACAGAAAAATGGAGCAGAGAGTCCCCATACACCCCCTCCTCATCCACTACCCATTCTCCCCTATTATTAACATTCTGCATTAGTCTATTTGTTACAACTAAGGACCAACTTGGGTGTCGTTTACATTAGGGTTCACTCCTGGTGTTGTGCATCCTATGGGCTTTGAGAAGTGTATAACGACGTGTATCTATTCTGTCACAGTACAATACAGAATAGTTTCACTGCCCTAAGAATTCCCTGTGTTTCATGCATTCATACTTCCCTCCCCCCGCAACCCCTGGCATGATCTTTTTGAATAGTTTCACTGCCCTAAGAATTCCCTGTGTTTCATGCATTCATACTTCCCTCCCCCCGCAACCCCTGGCAACTACTGATCTTTTTCCTGTCTCCATAGTTTTGCCTTTTCCGTGTAGGGAGAATCCTACAGCATGCAGGCTTCCACATCCATCATTTGTTACTAGTCTCACCCTTACTGCTTACTCACCCCCAGCCAACTCCACCCATTCTCTCTTCTTACTGGGCTAGCCCCTTGTCAGTTCTGGTCTTTTATGTTCTTCAGATGTATTGCATGCCCATCAGAAATCTGGTCCATCTTGACATAGCCCTCAACTGACTCTGCACAGGGAATGGATGTACAATTATTAATGTTTATCAGCCACTGATTGCAGATTGCCTAGGGAGTATTGGCTTAAAGATGACCTTGAAGGTGATCCAATTGTTTGGTGATTCCAGTGATTTTAAGTATCTGACTTGGTTTGTTATTTCAGTGATCTATTCTGTCACTGGGTTTTAGACATTATGCCAGCTGAAAGGGGCGGAGTTGATCTTCAACTAACTCAGATTAGTTTGAAGTCTCATATGCTTCATTGCTCATCTCCAACAATAATATTTAATTGCTTTTCATAATGAAAATAATCAGCTGTTAAGGTGGGGATCAATTCTATTTGCAATCATTGTTGAAAAGGAGTCTTATGGCATCTACTCCTTTGAAATTGGATAAGCACACCAGTAGGTGCATATTCGTGATGATCTATTTTGAGGAAATGTTTTGGTTAAAGGTTTCTATTGTTTTGATGTGAACAAGAAGAGTTACTACTACGACTATGGGCTGAGCCACTATGGAATGGCTCCTGGGAAATCAGTGAAAGATGAACACATGGATTACTGAGAGAGGGCAAACATGCAAGAGGAATCACCTCTGATGGTGGTGGAGGGCATTAAGTGCTAAAGTTGGACACACAGGACAAACGTGAAATATAAGAAACTGAGAACAAAGATTACAGTTTCTTTTAAATGCCCCTGTTTCCGATAATAACTGTGGATTCAGAAGATGACATTTGTTCCTTTTGTTATGAAATATTTGATGGCTAAAATAGCTTTCTGTTTATTGCCCATTTAGGAGGAAGGTCCATGTTTGCTCAAGATTAGCTTGTATAGTTAGGATTTCATGATTTTGTGTGTGTGCTTTGTCTAAGATTGGATGACTCTACCCCTTCCTCAATCTTTCAGTCTAGTGGAAGGGAGACAGGAGTGCTCAGCTTTTCTCTGGTTTACTTCATAGCAGTTCCCTTCTGGCATACCTCCATCCCCTCTTCAACGTCAGTCACTGTACAGCCTGACCCAGGCTGGGAAGGCATCTCAGCAGGGACCTTCCCTGAGTTGAATTCCTAGAGGATCAGTCCCCCTGATGCTTGCCGTGATGTACCTTCTACATGGTTACAGCTCACGAGAATGTCCAAATATGCTGGAAGAATGGAAATGTTTCATCCAGCTCTTCAATATTACAATGGATATTGAATATTGGAAGTAATACATCACCATCTCCCTCCACATTACCCCACAGCCTGTCAGTACTAATCCTCACTGCTTTGCATCGTAGGATTTTAATGCAGTTTTGCTAGATTCTCTTCCCTTACTTTCTGGGCAGACAGCATGGTAGTAGATGATTCTTTCTTTTAATCCAATCCTATCTCACTATATCTAAATGATTTCTTCAATGTTTATGGCATCTATCTATCTATCATCTACATGTATATATGTATATACAATCTTTTCTTGAACTGCAGCACTGGAGGTCCTTCCATAATCTTTTTTTTTTTTTTTTTTTTTGCGTTACTCGGCCCTCTCACTGCTGTGGCCTCTCGCGCTGTGGAGCACAGGCTCCGGACGCGCAGGCTCAGCGGCCATGGCTCACGGGCCCAGCCGCTCCGCGGCACGTGGGATCTTCCCGGACCGGGGCACGAACCTGCGTCCCC
>NW_006792985.1:3659897-3667085 GCF_000442215.2 Lipotes vexillifer | reverse complement strand
TACGCGGGCCTCTCACTGTTGTGGCCTCTCCCGTTGCAGAGCACAGGCTCCGGACGCGCAGGCTCAGCGGCCATGGCTCACGGGCCCAGCTGCTCCACCGCATGTGGGATCCTCCCGGACCGGGGCACGAACCCGCGTCCCCTGAATCGGCAGGCGGACTCTCAACCACTGCGCCACCAGGGAAGCCCCCCTCCATAATCTTTATCATCATTTCAGTAGGAATTGGGGAAAAGCAATTTGATGTTTGTACACATGTCATCATCTTGCCTGGTCTCCACATTGCTTCTGAATGCCTTCTGTTGAGTCTTGAATGTATCTCTAACTAGACCGCAGAGCAAGCCTTAGGTTTTCTTGCATTTTCAACACCATAACCAGAGCTTTTCATATCATTTACATTTTATAAACTGTGGGTGAATTGGATTGAATTGTAACACAGTCTCCCCCACTTTCTTACCTCCAACTCAGGATTTAAATATCAATAATTTTGCTGGCAGGGATTCTTCTAAAATAAGACTTGAGTCTCCAGTTTTCTTTTTCGGTTTTAGGAATAAGAAGGTAATTCAAACACCAGATAAGAGAAATTTTCTGTAAGTAATTTAATAAAATAATTGGGTTAATATGCCTGAGTCTATATCATTATAAGTGAAATCCATGCTTCATTGCTTTCACGCTGGGTGAATTACCCAGGGAAGCTGAGAGACTGAATTGGAAAACAGCAGCTTGTCTTTCCCTGACTGTTCCTGCCTCCACCTTCATATTCAGCTTGTGCTCAGAGAACAAGACAACAGGAGAAGATGGTTGGAATCTCTTCTGAAATGTTCACATAGATATGGTTCTGATGGCTGTTATAAAGGTCAAGTTGGAGCCACTGAATTGGTCGAGTGAATCACCTGTGAAGGCTATGTCTGAGAATGTGAGCCGACTAAAGATATTAATTATAACCCACTTCCCAGTTTATTCCTTATTCCTCTCTAAGTGACTGACACGACCACCTGGTGATGTAGATTAGCAGCTTGACTCCTGTTTTACAAGAGGCAGTAACTGAGGAGGGAGGGCAGTGTCTTAGCTCACCGCTATAACAAAATACTCTAGACTGGGCAGCTTGAATGACAGAAATCTATTTTCTCACAGTCCTGGAGGCTGGAGGCCGGGAAGTTTATGATCAAGGTGCTGGCAGGGCTTGGTTCTTGGTGCGGGCTTTCCTCCTGGCTTACAGATGGCCACCTTCTCACTGTGTCCACACAAGGCCTTTCCGCAGTGTGTACGGGGAAGAGAGCAAGAGAGTAAGCTCTCTGCCGTTTCTTCTTATAAGGGCACTAATTCTGTCAGAGCAGCCTATGACCTCATTTAACCTGAATTACTTCTTTATCGATCCTATCTCCAATTCAAGTCACATTGGGGGTTAGGGTTTCAACATATGAATTTGGGGAGACACAATTTAGTCCATAGCAGGTAGGCTGGGGGATATGGGTATATGTGGAGAGATTTGGACCAGGGATCAGAAAGCACATTGTCTTAGTTTCAGCTGTACAACACAGTGATTCAGTTATACATATACATGTATCTATTCTTTTTCAGATTCTTTTCCCATTTAGGTCGTTACTCCAATATACAACAAAAAGTTTAAAAAACAAAGGATTAAATAAAGAGTTAAAAGAAAAAAAATAAATCTTTTTTTATTTATTAAAAAATAGCTTTATTTAAAAATTAAAAAATTAAAAAAACAAAGCCCATTATCTCCCCTGTTGCTATGTGAATTCAGCAAGTCATTTCACATTTCAACTCTTAATTATCTCATCGGAGGGAATTGCATTAGAAAAATCACAAGGCTTCTGTGGACTTGACCCTCCAAGGTTTTATGGGTCACACTAACATCAGACATGTCCCAGCCTGTCCAGTCGGGTCAGTGTACCAGCCATTGTTCCTTTGTCCACGGACATCACTATGTGCAGAAGGACTTTGTGTTATCAGACTGTCAAATGAGATCCCTCCAGTCCTTCAGAATATCTCAGATTCATCCATCCATTCAATTACTCTATACTGTTTTTTGTTTTGTTTACTGCTTTGTTCCAGGCACCATTTTAGGTCCTGGAGTTGTCCCTCCTCTGATGAAGCTTACATTCTACTGGGTGTGCTCGGATAAAAGGGGCAATAAACAAACAAGCAAATATATGGTGTGTCAGATGGTGACAGGTGTTATGAGGCAGAATAAGGCAGGGCAAGGGGGTAGGCTGTCCCAGCAGGGTGGAGGACCAGAAGGTTGTTATTTTCTATTAGAGGGTCAGGAGAGGGCTCTGTGCAGGTGTGTGGAGAATGTGAGCCAGCTAAGCATGCGTGAGGGAAGAGGGCTCCAGGTGGGCAGCATAGTAAGTGCCTGGAAATGAAGGCGCAAGGGGGAGAGAGGAAAAGAAAAAATATCAGAAAAGTGGTGGGGACCAGGTTACACAGGGCCCTGAATCTCCCCCTTTTGTTGAGTTTCCACAAACCACAAGTAGTTGCTTTTTCTTGTTTCACAGAGTTTACACTATTATATGTGGGAGATAGGTTTGTCAGGAGCTCATTCCTCTCCACCGAAAACAGAACTCTCCGGATTTATGTTTCTTAAATGTAAATCGAATCACGTTAGTCAGTTGGCTAAAACACTTAAAATTTTTCTTTCCATTTTATTATTTAAAAAAACGAAACTTCTCACCATATCCCTCTCTTACCATCCTAACCTCATTTTGGCTACTTCCCTCCCCCATGCCTTCCTAAGCTCCAGTCACCCTGGCCTCCTTTCAATCCCATGAATCCTTCAAGTCATCTTCCTTCGGGGCTATGGATGCAAAATGTTTCCGCGGCAGGTCCTCACTTTTTACCCTGCAAGTCTCAGCTCAAATGTCCTCTTCTCAGGTAGACTGAAAGTGACACTTTCATAGTACTCATAACAATTTGTAATTATTTAATAGATTGCTTTTTCCCTGAGTTTTTTTGTTTGTTTGTTTTTTGCGGTACGCGGGCCTCTTACTGTTGTGGCCCCTCCCGTTGCGGAGCACAGGCTCCGGACGCGCAGGCTCAACGGCCATGGCTCACGGGCCCAGCCCGCTCCGCGGCATGTGGGATCCTCCCGGACCGGGGCACGAACCCGTGTCCGCTGCATCGGCAGGCGGACTCTCAACCACTGTGCCACCAGGGAAGCCCTCTTTAGTTTTAGTTTTTTTTTTTTTTTCTTTTATACTCTAAACTTCATGAGAGCAGAGACCACTTGCTAGCATTGTATCTAAGGGTCTGGAACATGATAGTTACTCAAAATATTTGCTGAATGAGTAACTGAGGACTATATGAGTTCAGTATTTGATAGCATTGCCTAAAGAAAACTCTGATTTTCTGTGGGTTTGGGGAAAAACTGGATGAGTGAAGGCATTCTCAGTCATCTTTCTTTACTTATCATCAGCATGTGACTCAATTGATCTTGCCTCTTCTAGATTTAAAAAAATCCAATTAAAAGATAATTTTAATTTTAATAATAGTCCTATTATAGACAAAATCTGCCTTTTCTCATTATCAATGATCTGTACTATTTGACTTTATATTAACTATGTAAAAAGCATAATTTGTTGCAAGTATAATTTGTTGACAAATTAGGAGTGATTAACTTGTTTTGGTGTGGGAATGAAATGTGTATCAATATGCATATTAAAATGTAAATATTAATCACTTCATTAAGAGTGAGCAAAAAGCTGTCTTCTTGATCATGAATTAAAGAAACAACTCTTTCATTTCTATGTTTCTACATGATGAGACAAGAGAAGATTTTAGGCTGCTGTGTCCAATCTATTTCTTTCCTTCCCTCCTCCCTCCCTCCCTCCCCCCCTCCCTCCCTTTCTTCCTTCCTCTTCCCTTTTTAAATTAAAATATAGTTGACTCAGAGTATTATGTTACTTTTGGGTGTACTGCACACTGATTTGACATTTGCATAGATTGGGAAATGATCGTGAGGATAAATCTAGTAGCCATCTGTTCCCGTACAAAGTTATTACAATATATCAACCGCATTCTTTATGTTGTATGCTACAGCCCTGTGACTTATTTATTATATAACCAGGGATTTGAAGGGATGAAATCAAGAGTTTTCCGGAGGTAATTAACTTGGTGTAGAGCAGGAGGAGAGGCCAGGAGCCTGAGGTGATGGAATGCACAGTGGAAGGTGTCGTAGACAAGAAATGCAGATGGGGAGCAGGTTGGAAGGAGGGAAAATGAGTTTTCCCGGGAAACATGGAATTTCAGGTGCCCGTGGGATTTACACATGGACTGATTCACAGCACAGGCAGTTAGAAATTTGGGTGAGGGCTTTAGGGCACAGATTGTCCCTGCTGAAAACATATATTTGGGGATTTGGGAATCGGTGTTTTAAAAGCATAATTTGAAACTAAATGGGGGAATTGGGGGTTTTCAAAATGACTACGTTTAAATTCAAGAGGAGGAAGAAGGGTGCTGAACGATCCTATAAAGAAAAAGATGAGGAATTGACCTTCTAAATATCAGTGAGCGCCCTCTCAACAAACAGTGGATGCAGTGGTGGAAATCGTAAGCCTGTGTAGAGGGTATAGGATTTTAGCTATTATCTACCTACCTATCGATCTATCTATCTAGCATCTATGTATCCTCTACTTATCACCTATCTATTGATGGTTTTTTTTTTTGTTTTTTTTTTGCGGTACGCGGGCCCCTCACTGTTGTGGCCTCTCCCGCTGCGGAGCACAGGCTCCGGTCGCGCAGGCTCAGCGGCCATGGCTCACGGGCCCAGCCCGCTCCGCGGCGTGTGGGATCTTCCTGGACCGGGGCACGAACCCGTGTCTCCTGCATCGGCAGGCGACTCTCAACCACTGCGCCACCAGGGAAGCCCCTCTACTGATGTTTTAAGCAAGGGAAACTGCCATTCAAAATTGTGCAACTGCACCTAAATCTAGAAGTAACAATAGCAGGTCATCAGGGGCATATTCTTTAGTGTAGCAAATGTCAATAGATTTGTCTTTGTAGGTTTATAAATACAAAGGAAGGGTGTTTTACTCTCTGAGGAAAGGTGTTAGAAGACCCTCTACTTTTACCTTACTCTCTCTGACTTGGTAAATTTTGTTCCCTCCAAAACTACTTGAGATGCGGAAGTCTGGGTGATGGTGAGGGTATCATCAAAGATTTTGCATGAGGAACTCAAAGGGAGAAAAGGGAATGAGACTCTCAATCTCTTCTTCTCAAGTTCAAAGTTAGATCAGTCTGCTTCGGAAAACCTGGGTGACCCCGCTCAAAGCTCTGGGGCAGCGAAGGGCAATAAAACTTCCAAATAAAATTACTTTGGATCTGGAAAGAGTTGTTACCAGTAAATTGGTCCCTGCTCTAAAGGCAAAAGAGGACAGTTCTAGGAGTCTAAGGTGGTAGAGATCTTAATGCAGTACTTCTATGCCTGGCACACTAAAAAAAATATGAGTGGAGGCAGCCAGCCGATTAAGTAAATCTGCATCTCTAAAAGTACGTCCAGGCATTAACATTATTAAAAAACTTTCCAACCCACAAAATGGGAGAAAATATTTGCAAATCATATATCTGATAAGGGACTCATATCTAGAATATACAAAGATTTTTAAAATGATTTATGAAATTTTATAATTTTTATAATTCAGTAATAAAAAGACAAATAACTCAGGTGAAAATGCGCAAAGAACCTGAATAGACATTTATCCAAATAAGATAAACAAATTACCCATAAGCACAGGAGAAGTAGGTCATCATTAGCCAAAATTTGCCAATAAAAGTCAAAATGAGAAACTTCACATCTACAAGCACAGCCAGAATTAAAAAGTCAAATAATAACAAGTGTTGGTGAGAATATGGAGAAAATTAGAAGTCATACTGCTGGTAGGAATATAAAAATGTGCAGTCATTTTGGAAAACAGTCTGGAAGTTTTTCAAATGTTAAAATAGAGTTATCATTTGAATACAGCAGTTGTACTCTTAGGTATGTATGCAAGAAAATTGAAAATTATGTCCACATAAAAACTTGTACATGAACGTTCATAGCAACATTATTCAGGATGGATAAAAGATCATAATGGCTAAAGAGTAGAAACAACTCAAATGTCCATCAACTGATGGATGAATAAGCAAAATGTGATGTATCTATACAATGGAATATTATTTGGCCATAAAAATTTACTAATTAGTATTATACAGAGTACTAATATATGCTGTAACATGGATGAAGTTTGAAAACGTTATGCTAAGTGAAAGAAGCCAGTCACAGAAGACTACATATTATATGATCTCAATTTTATGAAATATCCAGGATAGGTGAATCTGTAGAGACCAAGAAGACAAGTGTTTGCTTAGGGCTGAGAGTATGGGGATGGGAGTTAGAGGAGAGATAGCTAAAAAGTATGGAGTTTCTTTCTGAGATTATGAACATGTTCTAAATTAACTGTTACTCTACTTTGTGAATATACTAAAGCTGTTGAATTCACACATCTTTAAATGTGTGAATTATATACTATATGAATCATATCTCAATAAAGCTGCTACCACACCCTTCCCCCCCCCCCGCAAAAAAAAACCTCCCAAAGTGATTCTAATGTTCAGCTAGAATTGAGAACCTCCGTCCTAACCTATTCTAACCCATCCCTGGAGGACAGAGAGAAAGACGAGGTGCACTGGAGGTATTTGCCAGCGGTAACTTTGAGAAACCAGATCAGTTTGGGCATGGGATATTCTTGATTGAATTTCACACGAAGTAGAAGCTGTAGTCCTCCCTCCCTGAAAAAATCATGGTAGCCTTGGCGGGTTGCTATACCAGCAGGTGCAATAGGCTCAGTCTGCTCAGTGGCACCTCAGACTTGGGGAGAAAACAGGGCAAAGCAGTATTGGTTCCTCACACACTGGTGAATCACCTAAGGGGTATGGATTGAGGCAGGAATAGTCTGGATTACTTGCTAATAGTCTACAGTAGGGCATAATTCACACCTCAGCTGAAATGGTGACGTGCCATTTATACATGGTCAATGTCACTCAGGGAGGTACATGATAAGAAGAAAGGGGATTATAACCAACCCGTTTGTTTAATTAAATTTAATGATGCCCACATGGTGCTAAATCAATGAGCAAAAGTCCATCTGTTGGGGCTTCCCTGGTGGCGCAGTGGTTGAGGGTCCGCCTGCCGAT
>NW_006792985.1:3647138-3659769 GCF_000442215.2 Lipotes vexillifer | reverse complement strand
AAAAAAAAAAAAAAAAAAAAAAAAAAGTCCATCTGTTGAATACAAAGAAAATCAGTTGCAGAATTTTGAAAATGGATTATTCCCCAAGGAGCAGTAAACCTAACATATTTTCTGATGAGTAAGCAAGGGCACCAAAAAGTCAACTGATCTTGGCAGCACAACACAAACATTCAAATAATCTGCTTACGGGACCCCTTCCATCTTGAGACAGTAACTGTAGCATTGTCTGGACAAGAGCTACATTGCCCTTTGGTTCCCATGGACCCTGCCCTTACACAGGAAGTACAATGTCAGTGGTGTGTACGCTAGGATTTGGCATCTCAACTTTGGACATCAGTACGCATTCCTCTTGGTACCTGAGAGCAAGGGCCCTGTGCTAGAAATTTCTTAATGCAGGTGGAACAGAAGAATCTGCTGCTGGTGTATCATGGAGGCTTAGAAAGATGGCAAGATCAGTGTGGCCCGAAGCAGCTGGAAGGGGTTTCACAGAAGTGATGTGAATTGAGCGATGCCTTGGAGAAAGACTGTTCTCCTGAATGGAGAGGAGAGAGAAGGCAATGGATGTTGAGAAAGCAGCAGGAACACAGCCACAGGTCTGGGCATTAGCATGAGGAAGTGGGAGGGGTGACAGAAAACAGTCTGACTGGGACAAAGTGCACGCTGGGAAACCGGAAGAAACAAGGTGGATAGAGACGGCACCTTAGAAATTAGATGAAAGTATTTAGGTTTCATTTAATAGTAACAGGAATCCATGTTCTTGAGCAGGGCATGCATCTGATGAAAATGGCATTCAAGTAAGTGTTGTCTGCCATTTCAGTATAAGACTCAGAGATAAATAAATGGACAGAGCATGAGTCTTCAAGAGCTCCCTTATAATGAGTCACCTAAGCAATCATAATTAAGTGTATTTCACTTAAAATGCAGTAATGGAAACTAATTCAGTAACAACAACAACAAAAAATGATTTCATTCTGCTCTCTATGTGCTGAGAAAACTAAGAAGGAAACTCTCCAGGCTTTGTGTGAATTTAAAAAATGTCTCCCCATTTTTACATAGAGCAAAACTGAAGCAAAGATTTCAGAATATAATGTAACAATGCAACCTTATATTCCTAAGACTTGATATCATTCCAAGATATAAGGATCATCATTTTTAATTCAATTTTTATACTCTTCTTTCAATAATATTGCTATCAGTCTTGGAATATACTTGCGCTCTGGGAATATTTTTTTTTTATTTGTTCTTCATTCGTAGCCCAACTTTGCAAGAAAAATGCTCTCTTAATAACTGAAAAACTGCAGTGTGCTGCTGGTTTACATTTTACCAACATTGCCTCTCCCCAGTGCATGCTTAGGAGCAGAGCCATTTCATCATCACAGCAGAATAACTCCCATTTTCCAGTTCAGCCTCAGAGCTTAGTGGAGAAATGTAAAAATTATTTTACAACCAACAGTTCTCAGACCTTACATATGTTGGGATGTGTTAAGATACTTAGGCTCTTTCTCAAATCATTCTAATGTCATCCCCAGCTGTTAAAAAGAAACAGGTAAGCCATATTATCAGAGCCACATTTGTAATTCTTTTAGAAAGAATCAGAAGATGGCGATATTCATAAGATATTTAAATGCACATCTGAATATGAATATCCATATGATGTGTGAAAACCTATGAGACAGGTCCGAATGTTTTGATACTTTCCCCCAAATCACACTGTATACGTTTTGACTTCCTTTATCTTCCAATCAATACAGATGCAGAAACATCCATTAGCCTGGGAGAAAATTATATATCTAAAGGGGCTTATAGTGTTTTTTTAAATCCTTTTTTTCCCTTATAAACGGCTGATATCTGTGTTGCAAGAAACTTGGTCCCAAGAGGGTCATCTTCTCCTTTAAAGTGCAGTAAAAATCCCTTTGGAGGTAAGAGCAGAAGTTGAATTGGAGAGACAGCACGCCTCCAAAAAGGACAGGTAATCTACTGGTTCTCAAACTTAGCTGCACACTAAAACTACCTAAACTATTAGTATTTTTCAAAAATACTAATACCTTGAGTCATATACACTCTGGGAGCCTCATTCTTCCTGTTTGTGAAGATTAGATAAATACCAGTATCTTACAGGGTGGTTGTAAGGATGAAATAAAATAATGGATATGAAATTTCCTTGAAAGCTATAAAGGGCTATACAAATGTACACTATTAGAATATATTTAGACCCTCTTGCTGCAAAGAAATAATTTAACAGTCTAATTCGCAAAAAGTCATGCTTCCATCACCTCTGCAGGAAACAAAAGTCCTGCCAATTTTTAAAGATAATTATTCGTTATTCTGGTAGATTTTAGAACCCAATGACCATTTTGTTTGATACATAGAATTTATACTACAGAGGGATGTTTTAATGCTATTGCTAAAACAGATATATGCATAATTCAGCAGTGCTCCAAGATTTTAAAAAATCGTCCCCCAAGTGGAAAACTGAAGTAGGTAGATTGGCCATAGGATTTTATTTCTGCATAAATTGGATATAGCAAAACAAAACAAAGCAAAACAAAAAAATGAAGTCACTGATACAATAAAGAAAATAAAATGTGCAGTAATCTGCAAAGAACAGGGAAGTTGTTCAAATAAATTTAAGGATGCTAAGGATACAGAGATAATCAATGAAATTGACAACATGAAAGTGTTTGAGACGTGAACAAGGATAGAATCCATAGAGTAATGGGAAATGAAATCCAAGGAAAATGAGTTGTAAAATGAAAAAGAATTGCTGAAAAAGGGAGTGGAGAAAAAGACGCCAAATAGATGAGGGCTTTCAGGCCAAGGAAGAGCTTATTCATAATGTATTGGAGCTGCTAGAACATGCCTGGATACTAGCAGGATTGATACATGCAAGTAGGAGTGACGCGTGGAGGGAGAGCTGCTGATAGAAAGAAGAGCTCATTGCAGGAGTGAGGTCCTTCAGAAGGGGTTATGAGAAGCTATCCAAAAGAATTATAACAAGAGGAAAGACAAAGATAGACAGAGGTTATGGATATACATGCCAGCTGATTACAGATTTGGGAATGGAAATACCGTTTCAATTTTATCAATACATTGAGAAGCACAATTATTGGCTAAGAGTGTTGGGGCATAAACTCTTGATGATAGAGGAGAAGGTATGAAATAGCTGTTCTGGGAGATGGGAAGTATACTTATTAGGAAAACAAGGTAGGATTGCTGATCAGTGTTTAATGTCCATTTGTTGGTGGTGGTCATGAATTTAATACGAGGCAGGTGAGTACTTTGGTCAATAATTGGGAATAAGAGTGGGAAGGTAGATGTTGGGTTTAAGCAGGATGGTAATATTGACTAGGGAGGATAATGAAGGGAGTTATATTAGTTATATTGGTAGATATAGTTTCACGAAACTAGGTTTATTGAACGCTCACCAGTGGCGTTCTGGTGGAGGAATGTACAGAATGCCATTGTAAGACTTCTTTCAAATGTCTGTTTCTGAAATCAGTGCACAACTTCTGCCCTCCCCTCCCTAGCCAAGAGCCAGATTTGAGATAGGGCCAGCTGAGAAGCTTCAAAAGGCAGTGGGGGAATTCTCTGGTGGGCCAGTGGTTAGGACTCTGTGCTTTCTCTGCCGAGGGCCCGGGTTCAATCCCTGGTCAGGGAACTAAGGTCTCACAAGCCGTGTGACACAGCGAAAAAAAAAATTTAAAACTAAGGGGCTTGAAATCATTAAAATACATCAGAAATAAAGGACCAGCTAACTCAGGTTCCGACATCCTCTTCTTACATACCTGGCATAGTGGGTCGAATGGTGGCCCATCAAAAGATATGTCCACATGGAACCTGTTAGTGCGACCTTATTTGGAAAAAGGGTTTCTGCAGATGTAATTAAGGATCTCAAGATGAGATCATCCTGGGTAAAGGTGGGCCCTAAATCCAATGACAAAAGACTTGATAGAACAATAGGAAGGAAGAACACACAGAGGAGATCATGTGGAAACAGAGGCAGAGGTTGGAATTGTGGGGACATAAACCAAGGAAGCCTGGAGCTACTAAGAGTTGGAAGAGACAAGAACGGATTCTTCCCTAGAGACTTCGGAGTGAGCATGGTCCTGTGGACAACTTGATTTTGAACTTCTGGTCTCCCGAACTGTTAGAGAATAAATGTTGGCTGTTTTAAGCCACCAAGTTTGTGCTAATTTCTTATGGCAGCCCTAGGAAACTAATAGAACTGGCCAAATATAATTTTAGAACTGGTAAAATTAATCATGAGGATTCTGCCCAGTGCCCTGGATCGAGCAAACTCTGATCATATTATGCCATGAGAGCACGAGCCCCGGTTAATCATGACGTTTTCTCTCTGGCTTCCAATATGTAGAGAAGAAACACAAGATGGCAAAAGGGGGTGGGATTAGGGGAGGCTTCAAAGCACCAATTTTGCTGTTGCCAACACTGGACTGGAGATTCTGGCTTGAACCTGAGAGCAAATGGGGATTTGACTCCTGCCTCTGAATTTAACTGGCCCCCACTGAAGAACTGACTTGAATTATGCACCCCGAGGCCAGAAGCAAAGGATCAGAGACCTGGCTGGGCAGTCCCAGCAGTGAGAGCTGGGTCTACACACCCCAGGAGTTGGGTGGGCGTGGATGGTTAATCACTGAACATGAATTAACCAGAGAAGGGGAGGCCAGGTTGCTTTTTTTTAACCATGACTCACACCTGCTCCCTGCTCCACCTCCAACCCTACTCACTGAACCGGTGATGGAGGAGGGGGTAGATACATGTGGGAAAAAAATTATTTTATTTTGAAGTTTCCAATAACTGCTGCTTCTCTGATTCAATACATTATAGAAAAACTGCTAACAGGAATTCTGTTTATAAATTTTACTATAGTGTATATATAATACAATATAAAATTATATTTTATAATTTTTATAAAATGACTAAACTACTGTATTTATAATCATTGATGTCAAATGAGCACCTGAATTCTCTGTGGGAACTTGCCAGTTGAAAATATTTCTAATGTGAAAGTGAACACATCAGAAAATAAAAACACTTTTTTTTTCCAGCATGAAAGCAAAAACAAATAAAACAAAAAACTCCAAAACAAAAACCAATAAAACAGATTTATTTTATCCTTAGTTGAGTGACTGATGTTATATAGTTATGTGACAAACTGTAAAATGATAAGCTATTCCAAATGAGCTACAGTGTTAAACTGTGCAAGTAATAAATCCCTTATTTTGAACTCAATGAAAGAGACACATAATTTCATTCATCGTTGAAATCGCTTTCTGGACACCACATGTCTTGGCCTGGCCGTGACTGTTGTGGTGTGAGGCTAGGCCATATCAGGGTCTGCAACCTAAGGAAATATTCAGAAAGGAAAGGAGAGGTGAAAATCGTGGTTTCGTGTTTATTATTCTGTGATACTATGTAGTTAAAACATGCCACCTCTCAGGCTTCCCTGGGGCGCAGTGGTTGAGAGTCTGCCTGTCGATGCAGGGGACACGGGTTTGTGCCCCGGTCCGGGAAGATACCACATGTTGCGGAGCAGCTGGGCTTGTGAGCCATGGCCGCTGAGCCTGCGCGTCCGGAGCCTGTGCTCCGCAACGGGAGAAGCCGCAACAGTGAGAGGCCCGCGTATCGCAAAAAAAACAAAAACAAAAACAAAAACATGCCACCTCTCTGGTTACTCCTGCATTTTGGGGACCAAAATGGTAATGAAAAATTCATTATGATTTGGGCATATGAGGTAACTCTTCTATCCCACCCACTTGCTCACTTACACTATGTGACACATTTATCAGTTCTTTTCGAAAAATATTCATATCCAGTGATATTATTAAAATCCGTCCATGTCAAAGGACTTGGTTTTTATAAACTTCGACTTAATAATTTACTGAATTTAATAAACTTACTCCCTTAAACTGGAAAACATGAAAGGTTATTCTGCTTGTGTTAAAAATATAACACAGCTTATATGTGGAATCTAAAAAAATGGTACAAATTAACCTATTTACAAAAAGAAATAGAGTCAAAGATGTAGAAAACAAACTTATGGTTACCAAGGGGGAAAGGGGTGGGAGAGAGATAAATAGGGAGATGAGGTTTGACATATACACACGACTAAATATAAAATAGATAACTAATAAGACGTGTACATGTATAACTGATTCACTTTGCTGTACAACCAAAACTAACACAACATTGTAAATCAACTATATTCCAATAAAAATTAATTAAAAAATAAAAATATACCACAGGCAACAGATTTGCAAGAAGAACATGAAATTAGACCTGGGAGAGAGTTGCTTTTGGTTGTGTTGCCGGTAAGCTGATGTTCCGACTTCATTTCTTTACTGTCCCTATTAGCTCATTATGGAGTACACCCTGACAGCGTTCCTTCCCAGTTTCTTCAAGAGAGTATGAAAAAGACATCTTCTCTGTTATCCTCACTGAAATAATGGCATCCCTTTTGTATAAGGACCATTGCTTATAACTTACCGCTACCAAGATCCGGACTCTGGTCTAAGTGCTTTGCATTCATTAATTTGTGTAGCCCTCACAATAAACCATACAAAGAAGGTTTCAGTTGTTGTCCTGTTTGACAGATGGTAAAGTAAGGAGCATAGTGATTGACACCCAGACAGTCTGACTCAAACATGCTCTTAACAATTAGTCTGTCCTTCCCTTCCCTTTCCCCTTCAATGGCCATCTTGCTCATGAGGATTTCTGAAATGTCTCTTCCCTTGAGTCCTCCTCTCATAAAGCTTTCTGATTTCTCAAAGAGATCAAGTGACTTGCTAAAATTTGCACAGTGAGCGAGGGAGCTGAACTTAAATCCAGGACTTCTGATT
This sequence comes from Lipotes vexillifer, assembly GCF_000442215.2. Classification (NCBI taxonomy): domain Eukaryota; kingdom Metazoa; phylum Chordata; class Mammalia; order Artiodactyla; family Lipotidae; genus Lipotes; species Lipotes vexillifer. The sequence goes on along the minus strand of NW_006792985.1, from coordinate 3,652,912 downwards.
CCAAATCCTATTATCTTTAATGACATCACACTACTGGTTATAGCTGAAATTTTCAATTTAGGAAAAATTGGCTCTAAATAAAATAGCTGGCACTATTTCATTTCTTTCGGAAATAAATTCCAGATGGATTTAAGAATTAAACCTTGCAAATGAAACCATAAAAGTACTGGAAGAAAATTTTGGTGAATATTTATATAATCTTGGGATGGCAAAGGCCATTTGAAAAACGGTCTTGAAGTAAGAAAGATGGACCCATTAGATTTCATAAAAATAAGAAAGCCAGTATGTGAAAACACTATAAATAATGAGGAAAGGCAAACAACTCAGTGTGAGAAAGCAATTTTCTTCCTTTTTTGGATTCATTCATGTATTCATTCCAAAAACATTGGCCCTGGAGTAAAATGGAGATTAAAAACAGATGGGGCCCCTGCCTTCATGAAGTTTACAATCCAAAGAAGTCAGACACTGACTGATGGACACGTAATTACATGAAGCAAAGGGAGCATGGTTCTACGAGAGCAGATATCAGATGAGTCCCACATATATTGAGATATCAGGAAAAACTTCCCGCAGAGCAATGCTGAGTGGAGATCTGAAAGATGAGTCCAAGTTTAGAAGAGAGCAGCAAGGGGAGCGTTCAAGACAGAGAGAACAACATGCCTTTTGGGGACAAGATCATGGTCCATATGAAGAGCAAATATGATCCAAAGCCAGAGAATAAGGTAAAGTATGGTATGAGATGAAGTGGAGGGGTGGTGCCATTCCATATAGGAATCCTGGAAGATAACCAGGTTTGGACAGGATGGAAGATCAAGAATTTGATCTTGGACTTGTTAAGTCTGAGATATCCTTGAGAAGTCCATGTGGAGATTTCAAGTAGATAGTTGTACATAAGGAGCCAATGTATAAAAGGTAGAACGGGTCAAAGGATAGACATTGAGAATCATTGGTGTATATATATGAGCACGGCCAAATGAAGCCATCCATGAGCAAGGGTGAGAAGGTGCAGGGAGGGGGACAGAGAGAGAAGCGAAGAATGCCTAGGGCTGAGCCTTGAGCATTTTGAGAATGGAACTGGCCAGGTAGGGGATGAGCCTACAAAGACCATGAGAAGGTCGAACCAGTAGGGAAGCCCAGGAGAGTACGTTGTCATGGAAGCAAGGAAAGTGCGTGTTTCAAAAAGGAGAGAAAAGCAGTGTCAAATGCTGCTTAAAGGTTAAATAAGACGAGAGCTGAAAAACGTCCAGTGCATTTTGAAGCCTACAAGTCACTCAGGACTTTAGTAAATGGTTTTCTTATAGAAAAACAGGGACAAAGGCCATATTGGAGCTGGTGGAGGGGTGAGTGAATGGGGAGGAAGGAAACAGATAGTGAGTGTAGAATGTGACTAGGAAATTGGTCTGTGAACAGGAGAAGCAGATGAATGGAAGCAGAGAGAGATGTGGGATTAAGGGGAGGCTTAAAAAGTTACTAATTTATTTGAAATAGGAGATATATATATATATATATATATATTTATTTATTTATTTATTTACTTATTTATTTATATATCCCCTTCATGTATGCATGTAATTAAATCTGATTTTTTTTCTGTTACTCTGTCTCATGTCAATATCATTCTTAGACCAGCCAGAAATGCCTAGAAGGGTACAGGAAAGTTTTTTCCTCCTCTCCAGTACTTAGACCTTATTTCCTTCCCTGCCAGAAAGTGCCCTCAAGGCCAAAGGGTAGGAAACAAGGAGTAGTAGGTAGACACCAGTTACCAGCAGGGAGAGGGTTTCTTTGCAATAACCGTGCCCAGAACTGTAAAAAGGAAGAGCCAATTCTGACTGATGCTGGATATGTTTCTTTTACTTTAACCTTTGCTTTTAGTTGCTTTTGTTATTATAATCATACATAATGGCCTGCCTGAGGGAACCCTGATCCTCTGCCTGAAGGTTAAACTAAAGTGCCTTTGTTCAGCTCACGGGGAGACAATTTGACCCTGCCAACCTGTGAATGGCTGCAGAACAGATGAAATTAACACATTCCCTTCCTCTCGGCGGGGCCAAGCAGGAGATATTTTGCAAGGTAAATGGCCTCTTTACTTCACTTCCTCACCTCCTCCCCCTCTCTGTTCTATAAAAGAAACTGACATTCAGACCCTGATAAGATATTTTCCTGAGACACTAGTCTGCCATCTTCTCAGTCTGCTGGCTTTCCCAATAAAGTCGCTATTCCTTGCCTCAGCACCTGGTCTCCCGATTTATTGGCCTGTCGTGTGGCCAGCAGAGCGAGCTTGGACTCGGTTACAGGACGACTTGGCCATAAGAAACACTAAATTGTCAGGGCCTGAGCAGAGAGGAAAGGGCCCTTGCCTGGGAAGAGCGCATGGCTGGTGAGCCTCTCCAAGTCATCTCTGCTAATTCCTCTAAGAGAACGGGTTTTACAAAATTGGCAGAAGAAGGGCTTGGAATCTTATTTCATTCTTTTCCTGCTTCCAACATCCTTAGCATCAGGCAAGCTCTCTAACCTTTGATTAAAGTAAAACACAGCCTAAACAGTGGTCCTCAGTGGAGAGTGTCTGTTCTCCACTTGAAACTTCTGGCAATGTCTGGAGACATTTTTGATTATCATGACTGTGTGGGGAGTGGTGCTACTGGCATCCAGTGGGTAGAGGCCAGGGATGCTGCTAAACATCCCATGATGCACAGGACAGCCCGCCACAAGGAATCATCTTGTCCAAATGTCAACAGTGCCAAGGTTAAGAAATTTTGATCTAGAGATGTAAATATTCCTTCAAACAATCTCTCAGAGCAAAATCAAACCAAAACAGAAAGGCATGGAGCTTTATTGGCCATTCTTTTGGTGAAATGTAGAGTAGAAAGGATTTAATTTTATTTCTTCTATATTTTACATAAAATTTTTATATATTTTACAAATAAAAGGGGATTAACAGACACTACGTGGTGTGGAGTCAAGCTTTCACCTTGACAGGTGAGCAGGTATACTTACTAGACTCTCTCTTTTTCATAATCCTTACTTCAAAACCAAATTCAAAATCTCTTTCAACATCCTTGAAAAAAGACGTATTCACAGTAGTGCACTGTTTGTATACTTCCTCTCTTAACTCACAATACTATGTATTTTCCTACTGTTTTTTAACTTTATAGCTCCTTTTCATGGGCAGTTTATATACATTTCTTCTTCTAAAGTTTTTGTGAGGCTTTGTCCAAAAATAAACATACCTTGAATTAATGTAATAGTATTTTTTATATCATCTTTAAATTATTTCAACTTATGTGCTTATTTGCATGGTTAACTAATTTAACTTGTTTCTGAAAATAAGCTTATATGGCTTAATTTCACAGAAATGCTTATAAAAATTCCTTTTCTTGCTGTAAAATTTGTTTTGAAATATGAGCACGTGTTTATAGAAGGTCACAACTTCTCTATTAAGAACACCCGGGGCTTCCCTGGTGGTGCAGTGGTTGAGAGTCCGCCTGTCGATGCAGGGGACACGGGTTCGTGCCCCGGTCCGGGAAGATCCCACATGCCGCGGAGCGGCTGGGCCCGTGAGCCATGGCCGGTGAGCCATGGCCGCTGAGCCTGCGCGTCCAGAGGCTGTGCGTCCAGAGCCTGTGCTCCGCAACGGGAGAGGCCACAACAGTGAGAGGCCTGCATACCGCAAAAAAAACCCCAAAATCAAAAAAAGGAACACCCAGGTCGTTGGGAAGTCATTCAAACTGGTATTCCGAAAAGAACAGTGGATAAATGTTTAACTTCTTTAGAACTGACTCCTCAAAGGCAATTCTTAGGACCTCTGATTTTTAATATGTTCAATGTGGTTTATCACTAGGAATTGCATTTGGTTGTAACTGACAGAAATGAATACTGGCTTGAGCAGGACAGAATTTTCCGCTTCACTCTTAAAATAGGTCTAGAAACAGGCAGTCTGGGACCTGCCTGATGGCTCCATACTAACATCCTCAACTGAAGTTCTTCACTTTAAGTTGTGTCATCCTCAATGCATGGTTTCTGTCTCCAGTGTCCCCTAGAGCTCAAGGTGAGGCTTGGAACTCTAGGCATCACCTGCACATTCCAAGCCAGAGCAGAGGAAGCAAGGGAGAACCAAAGGGTGGCCCTACCTTTCAAGGAGTCTTCCCAGAAGTCTCATGTAATAGTTCTGCTGACATCTCATTGGCTAGAACTTCATCTCTGTGATGCAGGGTGGGAAATGTAGTCTTCTGAGCCGGGTCCCTTGTCATCTCAAGTATGATTAGAATTTTGTTACTAGTGAGTACTAACGAGAAAAGACTTCCTTAAGCTAAGCAACATTTTTCTCTTCTTTCCCTCCCCCCCAAAAAATCTTTGGTGGCCCACTTACTTTCCTCTGACACTCCTTGCCCTCCTGGTCCCTCCCAAGGTCCTGGAGGACTTCTTCCGTAGAATCCTAAGGGTTCCATGGGTTTGAAAATCATTAGGTAAAATAATTTCTAAGGGTGTATAAAATATTAAAAATTCTGATTCTTTGATGTTGTTCATTTCTAAGTTGGTAATGTCTAAAAGATCACATTCCTCAGTGATTTTAATGTACTTTAAAAAATTATGGTTGCTAAAATATAGGTGTAAACAATCAATGTTCTAATTAACTTTCCTCTAACTGAGCATTCCATATTCATGGACCAATACCCTCTCTTTCCCGCCAAGCAGCACTAAGTTCTAAAAATGGACAAGGATGAATTAGATTTGGGCTGAATGCATTTTTGAAGAAATCTAATTTTTTCCCTCTGTTTTCCTCTTAGCATGTATGAACAAAGTGTTGCTGGAAAAGTTCTGCTGACTTGGTTAGGTTGTGTTTGATTGACTCTTGTGTTTTGGGGGTTATTTGTAAGGCACATATTGTTCCCCCTACAGCTCAAAAAGAATTCTACATTTTAGCACTAACATGAGAATTTGTAGAAAGAACAAGCGTGTTGGGAGCCACACTCTTATACTCAAAACTTGTTTCTGTCAGTTAAGAGCTGTGAGATCATAAACAAATTAGTTTTCCTAAAAGTTTATTTATGAAATTAACAATAGTATCTATCTTGATTTTTAGAGTTGGATGAAGTGTTGGTGCTCTATTAATGTTAGCTTCCTTTTAGAGAGTAGAAGTCATTTACATCATAAGTAAGCTTTAGGCGCTTCTTTGAAAGTGAAAAACTGGAGGGGATGGGTGTATAGATGAAATCAAAACTATTAAGGTGGCTTCATCTGGGAGCTCACGTCAAAGAATCAAGGAGGCAGCTGCTGTAGGACACAGGTTAGTGTATTTAGTCTCACTCTTACATATACAGACACACACACACACAATGTGAATATGAAACACGAAGCATCAACAGAAATATGACAGCAAAAGAGAATTTGTATTTTCTAGAATTATGCTCTGGTAGTGATTCTAAAATTTCTTGGCTTCAAAAAGGGGCATTTGTCTGATTTAGATTTATTCTTGGCTCACACATGAAAACAGCAGTCCTGGCCAAAGGCTAAATTCTGAATCTTTCAAATTTGACGTTGACAAGTCTACTCCTTTCAGCACCTTCCTGAACTCCAGAACAGGGTGGACGAAAAGACTGGGGAGGGCTTCCCTGGTGGCGCAGTGGTTGAGAGTCCGCCTGCCGATGCAGGGGACACGGGTTCGTGCCCCGGTCCGGGAAGATCCCACGTGCAGCGGAGCATCTGCGCCCGTGAGCCATGGCCGCTGAGCCTGCGCATCCGGAGCCTGTGCTCTGCAACGGGAGAGGCCACAACAG
>NW_006792985.1:3641055-3646636 GCF_000442215.2 Lipotes vexillifer | reverse complement strand
CCCAAAAAAAAAAAAAAAAAAAAAAAAAGAATGGGGAGGAAGTGACCTAAAAAAGAGGAGGCGGGGTATGGGCATCGTGATCAGCTTCAGGGATATGAAGAAATGGTACATGACACATCATCCAGGGGTACAGGATTCCTACTTTGAGAAACCCCACCCTAAGAGAAAGCAGCTAAACATGTTCACTTTCCTTATGAGACTACAGCTGATCAATTTCTCACCCAGACCGAGCTCAGAGTGAGTTACAAAAATAGTAATGTTATGAACACATCTGCTGAAGAAATCGCAAGGTACACTCTCTGCAGTGGCTTTTTATCTGTCTACATATATCCCCTTCTTTTGTTTATCAACCTTTATTTATTCAACCCATTTCCAAGGTATTGTTTACATAATACCTGCAATCTCCAACGTTGCCAGCTATGGGCATTTAATCCTCAAAAAGGCTCAGCCAGCCCCAGGCTCTACCAATCTGAGACCAGAATTAGTTTTGCTGCCTCATTCCTGGTATTCAGTGCCTCAGTTGACTTACTCTATATGCGCAGGCATCTGCCTTGATTTCTTGATCTGCAGCCCAGCTCCTCTTAAGTTTGGTTTTGAACTTCAGCAAACTGTGCTAAAGCTTTGCTGCAGCTGACCAAGACTAGATCATTTTCACCAGGGACAGTCTCATGCTTTCCGCACTCCAGGCTTTCTAGCTGAAGTTTATCACAAATGCTTCCTCTCAGTAGAGGCTTGTGAACTTACATTGTCTGAATTATCACTTGCATCAAGTTCTCTTCCCTATTACAGTTACTCTAACCAGAAACAGGTTTGCTCAGCCTCTCTGGGCAGTGATAGGGATAGTTGGTCACCACCTTTGGGGACCAATTATACAAAGGAGTTAGGCATTCATACATCAGCCAAACCAGTCTGTGTGGCCAAGGCCAGCATAGCCCATGAACAAACCCCTGAAGAACAGTGCTTTGTATAGCAATGACTTCATTTGAACAAGATATGATTGAAGATTGGTATGGGAGAATAGACCCTGAAATTCAGAATATCAGAAGAGGCTGATTTCAAATGCCACCTTCATATTAAGTTAAATTCTGATATATTTTTAGATTAGTTTCTGTACTCTGTGTTTTATTCTATTGAGCTTTTAGTCTATTCATATATCTTTACTACACAATTATAATTATTATAATTTAAAAAATATGTTTTAGTGTACCATAGAAAAACTTCTTACTATTATTTATTTTAAAATTTTCTTTGTTATGGGGATTTACTTGAGCTTAATTATTTTGGGTAATGCTTTCTTTTCTGATCATTTTCATGTTTTTGGCATCTTCCTCAGCAAACTGAGAAAAATTTTCAAGTTTTTATCATTTATTCTATTTGATACAGTGTTGATTCTGTTATTCGCTGCATCTAAGGTATTTTAAAAGTTATTCAGGAGATCCAAGATGGAATGATGAATGTGACAAGATAATCTAGTTGTACTACGAACATATAACCAACCTCAATGAAGGGATGTGGGGAAAAGGCAGTAACCTAACTACCTGTGGAAATAATTGGAGTCTGTAAGACTACAAGCAAAAGGAACTGCACATAAGCAGTGATAACTTTGTTTCCCTTGAGGTACTGGTTAACAATTCCCATACCACTATACATGTACACTGGAGCTGAACAATTAAGTAAATGAATGGTATATGGTGGGAGCCAGATTTCTCACTGATGGAGCAGGAGGTTATAGATAAACAAAGGAAGGATGCTAGAATGATCCATTTGGTAATGGATTAGAATTACAGGTATCAGTGTGAACTCATACTTAGCTTAATACAGATACAGATGTGGAAATATTTACAGAAATGTGTATATACCCGGGTCAGTATACACGCATATATTTTCTTGCTCTGTCAACTGAGAGGGCCTAGAAGAAATGACTTCCCAGTGGCAATGAGCATACCTCATGCCCAGATCTTGGTTTCTAGTACCTTTCTCTCTTTAAAGACATAGTTGATTCGTGGACAGGGGTAGGAAATATACAAGATGTGTCTGGAGCAACTTGCGGTGCCGGAAAGTAAGTGCTAGAACCTGCAATGATGAGGGTATGCCAAAGGGACAGAGGAGCCAACGTAAAGAGGTTCCAATGAGCAAAGCCAGAACATTTGAGCAATAAAATAAAAAATAAAGCAGTACTGGATTATAACCCAAGTATAAAATAAATATCTATGAGTTCACACTGATCTCAGTAAATGACTTAAAAAATAAGTAAATGTGGAAAAATAGACAAATCACCTATGCAGAAGAATTCTAAATAATTTATCTAGATACTCTGCCCTCAAGAGGTGGACCATAAATCCCCATTCCCTGAGTGTGGGCTGTGCATAGTGACTTCCTTCCAAAGAGTGTAGTATGGATGGGGGGTTGGGGGGGCACAAAAAGAACTTTGCAGTGGAGAAGTCTGATGAGCACTACCTCAGTCAGGTGAACAAAGTCAATATCAACAGTCAAAAATTGTGGTGATACAGGCTTCCCTGGTGGCGCAGTGGTTGAGAGTCCGCCTGCCGATGCAGGGGACACGGGTTTGTGCCCCGGTATGGGAAGATCCCACATGTTGCGGAGCAGCTGGGCTTGTGAGCCATGGCCGCTGAGCCTGCGCGTCTGGAGCCTGTGCTCCACAACGGGAGAGGCCACAGCAGTGAGAGGCCAGCGTACCGCAAAAAGTAAATAAATAAATAAAAATAAAAATTGTGGTGAGAGTATCTTTTCTTGATGTGATGAAAAAGGCACTTTATCTTTGTGGTCTTCCTCTCCAAAACACATAACCTTTGTCTAATCATGAGGAAAAATATCAAGTAAATTCCAACCGATTCTATAAAATATCTGACCAGTACTCCTCAAAACTGTCAAAGTCATCAAAACAAGGAAAGTCTTAGAAGCTGTCTCAGCCAAGAGGAGCTGAGTGAGACATGACAACTAAAATTATTGTGGGGTCCTGGAACATAAAATGGACAATAGGTAAAGCCTAAAGAAATCCAAGTAAATTAGGAGCTTTACTTAATACTAATGTATTGATACTGGTGCATTAATTGTGACAAATGTACTGTATAATGTTGTGTTAATAATAGGGAACACTGGGCGTGGTATATATGGGAACTCCTTGTACCATCTTTGCAATCTTTCTGTAAACCTATTATTGTTCTTAAAAACAATGTTTATTTTTAAAAAGTTATCATGGCTTTTTTTTTCCTCTGAATTTTTTTAACACTGTCAGCTCTTTTATCATCTCAATCTCATCTTCTTTTTACACAGAATTTTGTTTTATTTAATTTCCTTGTGAAAGATGCCAGATGATATTTAAGATTTCATTCCATTTCCTGTAAGTTTTAAAAGTATGTTCTCCAGACTTCCACTTCTAACCAAAATGAAATAACAGGAACTAGATTTATTCTCTGCTTGAAACAACGAAAAGATAAAAACAGACAATATATGAAGCAATAGTTTTTAAGACACTGGACATCAACAATGAGAAACAGTGATTCCCAAGAGATGGGAAACAAATGAAATGAACCCTGTAAATGCCCAAGCTTAGAGCCTTGAGACAGCATCCACCACTTAAAATAAGGAGAGGAAATCAGGTGAAACATAGTAGGCTCCTTGAATTGAGAACACAGAACTGAAAGTCCAGGTAACAGATAGAGTCCTGGGAAAAAGAAAATTGCTTAGAAACCTGGTTTCAACCAGGTCTGGGGTTTACCTGCTTGTGGGCAGTATACCTGTTAATCTCTCCCACCTGGTGGGGGTTTCAGTAACTGCAAAACAGCTCAAAAATATTGTTATGTGTATCCCTTGAGGAGGAACCAGGACCCTGCCCGGAGGCTGCACTATTGTTTCTTTTGACTGTTCCTCCCTTGTCTCGCATCCTCTCCCTTCCCTAATTAGCAACTGTTTGAACCTGCTCTTTGGAACTCAGGGAAGGGCATGGAGGCTGAATGAAGCCTATTTCCTGTAATCAAGAAATGGGGGACACAGAAGGGCTTTTGTGCCCTGGAGCCCCACAGGGTGCTGCTTGGTAACAGTATGATAATCAAAACCACAATGAGATATCACCTCACATCCACCACTATGGCTATAACAAAAAAGACAGACAGTACAAATGTTGGTAAGTGTGTGAAAAAATCAGAATTCTTTCACGCTGGTGGTGGGAATGTAAAATGGTGCAGTCACATTGGGAGCATAGAGATACCATATGACCCAGCAATTTTACTCCTAGAAATATCCCCAAGAGAAATGAAAATATTTTCTACAAAAAAACCTGTACATGAATATTCATATCAATGCTATTTATAATGGAATATGGAAACAATCCAAATGTTTATCAACTGATGGATAAATAAATGTGGTATATCCATATGATGGGATATTTTTCAGTGATAAAAAGAATGAAGTAATGATATCTGCTACACCATGGATGAAAACATCCATTCACAAAAGACTATGTGTCTTGTGGGAAACAGTTAATTACCTCCAGGCTGCCAGGCATGTATGTGAGCACTTTCAATGTCAGCCATTTAATCCCTAAAACAACTCTGATATTGTCCTAGAGTACAACGTGAAAAAAGGGACACAAGCAAACTAAAGCCATAGTGTGTTTATTCCAAATGCAACTTTCCCCCCTCCCTACTTGCCTTTTATATTGAATAATCATTTTAGCAAAATTAAAAGTGTTTTTTCCAGGCCTGAAAACTGACTGAACCTTTTTATAAAGCATGTTCAAATATTCACTAATGCATACACATACACATATACACATATACATGAGCAGTGTTGAGTATATACACACACATATGTGTATATGTGTGTGTATATATATATATATATATATATATATATATATACATACAATACATGCATGAGCTTTGTTGAATATATATATTTTTTTCTTAAATTAAACACACTTTGGCTAAAACCTTCACTTCTCTTCTTCTGGCCTCTGTAGAGATGAAGAACTGTCAGATATATCCTTTCCATAATGAAGAAAACCCACCACCTCCCCCCGACGCAAAAAAGACAAAATCCTTTGCATTCTGTGGTACACTTCAAATCCGTTTAGTTGGGAGAGTGTTGAACGTAGTGGAAGACGACTTGCTGTGTCTTCTGGATGACTTGGGTGACTTTCCTGAACCTGAGGTCCGTCCATTAAGTGACAATACTGGGTTGGACAATGACAAAATTTTTTCTTGTCTCTAATATTCAATAATCCCAGTTACCTGTAGACCTCCTACAATATGCACAATCATCCAAATACGAATGACCCCCAACCCAATGCTCAGTTTTATGAGTGACCGATCTTAGCTTACGGCTTAGATTCTACTTGATGGAATACTTGGAATGAAGATGGATCTAAACTTTCAGAAATTTGGACGGCTGAAGCTGCTGAAGGGACTTTCTTGAGGTTCTCTTAATATTAGTGAGTAATGACGATGTGAATTAATTCATTGGCACAATTTGCTACCTAATGAGATGACAGGGCTCTGATGCACTGATCCTGTGAGACTTGCTAAGCTCAGCATTCTTATAATTTAGTTTTACTTCCTGC
>NW_006792985.1:3637819-3641035 GCF_000442215.2 Lipotes vexillifer | reverse complement strand
TCCTGCTGAGTCACATTTTTCTAATTGCATGAATCAGCTCTCATTTTAACTCCTCTGCATTGTTTTTTTCTAATTTCCCTGCTGAAACCCTTTCTGCCTGTAACTTAAAGACAAAATACTAAGGATTTTAACTGGAGAACTGGAGAACTGCTGAATGAGTAGGCAATTAGTTGCTGAAGGATGGACCAAGTGTCACTGGAAATATAATTTTCCCCAGATTTGCAGGAAGGGATTTGGTTATTCAGAGTATTTTTCCACAATGGCGATTTGAGCCATTTGCCATGTCTGTAACTAGGCACCTGAACTTCCTATTCTTGGATCAAAACCTAAAAGTCTGCATTTTACTGTATTAAGCATGTCTTCAAATTGAGTTTCAAGCTTTATTGATTTACTACTTGATTAGGAATATAGAAAAATGGCCATTCTTCTTTCACTATTCTGTAAAAATCATGTTAGTGATCTCTGTAGACAGGTAAGTGTGCCCTAAATAGTACTGCACTTTTATATTCAAAATCATTGAGCATTATCCATCTATCCTCTTTTGGGGACAGAGATTGTCAAAAAAGAAGGCTAATGTTTTCTATCAAACTAAGTAATTTTAGAGATAAAAAAGAGCCTAGAGTTGGTAGCCATCTCATTTTACAGATGAGGAAACCATGATGCTGAGACTTTGAATGTCGTGTTCAAAGTCACAGAACTGGTTATTGAATAAAGCCACATCTAGTGTCTCTTCAATTCTACTGCTCCTCTCCCCAAACCACATGGTTTGTTCAATCTGGGCCACTATCCTGGTGGGCCTAAAAGGCAGGGATGCCGCCAGGGTGGGCCTGGAGGACAGAGCACTGAGCCAAAATAGATTATCTTGAGCCTGAAAATCCCTGGAATTTTCAGACTTGCTTGGACTCACGACTCCTTCCTCAGTTCTTATTTCTTCCTTGTGGAATGGGAATATCTATCCCATGCCTGTGTCCATTGTATTTTGGAAGCAGATAACTTGTCTTCTGGTTTCACAGATTCACAGCAGGAAAGGAATTTTGACTCAGGATAAATCATAACTCAAGTCTCACTCATATCTGATTGGGATGATAGTGAGATAAGAGTTTTTACTTTGAATAGATACCAGCATAGTCTGAATAGGTGAATCTGTTTTGCACAGGAGAAGGATGTGAATTTGGGGGAACAAGGTCGAGTATTATGGGTTGATTGTGTCCTCCCAAAATTCCCATGTTGCAGTCCTAACCGTCCAGTACCTCAGAATGTGACTGTGTTTGGAGAAAAGGCCTTTAAAGAGGTAATTAAGGTATTATGAGATTATCTAGGTGAGCCTTAATCCAATATGACTGGTGTTCTTAGAAAAAGAGATTAGCTCACAGTTGGAAGACCAAGATGACATGGGTCTTGCAAGGAGAAGACAGCCATCTACAAGCCAAGGAGAGAGGCCTCAGAAGAGATCACCTGTGCTGACACCTTGATCTCAGACTTCTAGTCTCTAGAGCTGTGAGAAAACAAATTTCTGTTTGTTGAAGCTACCTGGCCTGTGGTACTTTGTTATGGCAGCCCTTGCAAGCTAACATACTACCCTTAATTATATAGTCGAAAGCACAATCAGTATTTCTGGATAATCACACCTTCCTGAACCAATTTCCTTACACTGGCTATTCCCAGGGTCCTTGTTACTCATCCCCTACACATTAAGGATGTGGCTAAAATAACAGAGCATGTGGATGGAGGACTGGAAATAGGATAACAGCTTTGAAACTCCACATTCCTGGATTATTTGTAAAAATGAAACCTTCCTTCTTATTAAAAAAAAAAAAAATGTCCAAATGAGGGAATGACTAAAATTAAGAAGCTGTTGCTTCTATGACAGGCAACTGGGTTGAGTTATCAGTATTCACTCCTGAAAGAAATAGTGATTTCATGTTGAGGATATGGCATAACCACAAAGAACTAAAAGAATCGAGTCTTTCGCTTGGTTGTGTCTTATTTTAAAGCCTGTAACTAGAAGCCACAACTGCCTGTCTAGTTACCCAGTGCTTGGGAGGTCAGTTTGAATGTTTTAGATAAAGAGAATAATTTTGACTCCTTCCATTCTCGGCTCACCTACTGCACTTTGTGTTTTATTAAGTCTAATTTGAAGTAGATCAAGGTGGTTTTTTTTCCCTACACTTCATGGACCCTTCCATCCCACCCTATAATTCTTTTCCTCGATTAAGCCATGGCCCCCTGATTGGAAAAGGGAAGGGTCAGAGACTCAGAATGGTTGCTTCAGCTGCAGGACACATTTCCCTGCAGGGCCCTGGGACACAGCTATGCTCTCTCCAAGCTGTAAGTTAATTCCCATTCCAGCCAGTCTTTTGCATTCAGCAGTAAAGGTTCAGAAAATGATGTTCAGGAAGGAAAAGCAAGAGTGGGTAGGAGCTTCCTAAGGAGTCAGCAGCTTTGAGAACAGGTTCCAAAGTCAGTCTCTGGACTGGCCTGCTCGCCCTACTGCTGTCCCATCATTACTGCCTCTTGAGTTATTACAGGCAACAGGGGAGGCATCTGGCAAAATTTTAAAAGAAGCATTTTTTTTCTTCTTCTCTATCAGATACACTCTCACCCATTAAGAGCTCTCTTCGCTGGTTTCTGGCTCTCTCCCAGCAGCAGGGGGTTCTACCCAATGATGTTATACCTTACTCAGGCCTCCCTCATTCAGCGCCATTGAACTTCAGGCATCTGTTGGAAGAAAGAAGCTAAACTTTCAAAACCGGAGGATGGGGCTTCCCTGGTGGCGCGTTGGTTGAGGGTCCGCCTGCCGAGGCAGGGGGCACGGGTTCGTGCCCCGGTCCGGGAACGCGGAGCGGCTGGGCCCGTGAGCCGTGGCGCTGAGCCTGCGCGTCCGGAGCCTGTGCTGCGCAACGGGAGAGGCCACGGCAGTGAGAGGCCCGCGTACCGCAAAAAAACAAAAAAAAACCGGAGGGTGATGCTGGCTAAGGTGCTCTTTAGTTCTCCAAGTGCTTCTGAGCCCATGCTATGATCTTGCATATTCCACATCCTGGGAAGTTACCTCACTCTGTGCCAGGCACACTGGGACGCCTGATACCTGCACGGTCTTATTTAACCCCCACAACAATCAAAGAAATAGGTTCTATTATTAGCCCTATGTCCCATGGGAGCTGTAGCACAGAGAGGTTAAGTAAGTTGCCCAGAGTCACAGAGTAGTGACCCCCCCCC
>NW_006792985.1:3633462-3637450 GCF_000442215.2 Lipotes vexillifer | reverse complement strand
GCTGCCCCCCCCCCCCCAGAGTCAGGATTTATTTTTTCATCTATCCTACCCACATGCTATTTTGGAATGGCAGAGGGTGCGTCATTTTAATGCAATCTAAGTGAAGACATGATTTCATTTCACCTATTTCTGAATGCATTCCTAACAGATAAGAACGTAAAAAGAAAACACAACCAAAGTCCATTATCACCCTGAATAATATTAAGAGTAGTTTTCAACACCTAGTTCATAATTGCTTTTATGGCTATATAAATCCCACGGACAGACCATGATTACTTTAACGAATCCAAAATTGATAGATACTAAGTTTGTTTCTAATTTAGGGTGACTATAAACAATATTGTTATTAACATCCCGGTAACTAAATCTTGACCTATTCCCTTAACATTTTTCTAATGATAAGTTCTGAGAAGTAAAACTACTGTTATACTCATTTATAACCATAAATGGTTATACTCATTTTAAAGATTTGTATTAGTATATATAATTGCAAGACTCTTCCAGAAAGGCTCAATTTGCCAGGCCATCATCAGTATTTGAGTATCTCTCCCTCTGCATCTTCCAGACTGAGTATTGGACCTTACTGATTAACTTTTGGGCCATTAGAATAGGTGAAGATGGAATTGCATTAAGCTTGCATTTTTTATGCTAACGGGAGGTAGGGCATTTTAATATGTTTACCAGCCACCTTACCTGCATTTCTTCTTTAGTAAATTGCCTGCCTAAACATTTTGCTTATTTTGAAAGAGATGTTCATCTTTTTCTTGAATTTTCAAGTCTCTTTTACATTAAGATATGAATCCTTTGTCTATAGTATATGCTGCAAATACTTTCCTAGTTTGTTTCTAAAATTTTGGTTTTCTTTTTATTTTAAGATGTTCACAACTACCTTTCTTTTCCTTTATGTTTGTTCTGGGATCATTTTATAAAGACCCTTCCCAACTCAAGACCCATGATTACACAGTCATACATATTTTATCCTAGTATTTTGTTTGACATGATCATGTTTAATATATTTGGGACTTAACAGATATAAAATGTAACTAACATGTGGCTATTGCTTTATACATTTTTATCCAATTTTTCCAAGACTGTACATATATATTAATCTATCTATAGACATAGATTATATATATATATATATATATATATATATATATACCAAGATTACATATATTTTTCTCATGTTTACTATTGAGCATATGTTGTTTTGTTTTCCTTTTCCTTCTTTGTTATCCATCCAGTCAACAATAATTATTGACCTCCTACTATATTCCAGACACTGAAATTAATAGGTGCCGAAGGTATCTTTGTGAACAAAACAGAAAAAATCCCTTCCATTTAGGAGGTTATACCACAGAAGGGGAGGGAGGCAATAAAAAGGAAACAAATACATATTAAAGGAGAGCAGAATATGCCACCCCAACATATGTCTCTTCGGGCTATGAATTATTTTGAGCTAAAGGCAACCAAAACCTAGCAGACTCAAGAAAAACTTTTACTTGCCCCTTAACTGCTTAAACAAATTTAGATAGGTCGCCTGGCCCAGAGAGAAAGCTATTAGTAGACATAACTTTTTATCTGAAAGACTTACCTGCATGGCAGGGTAAACATCTGATTACCAAACAGCTCTTCTTGTCTTCCTGGTAATTTCCCTCTTCCCCTTGGAAGCCCCAGGTCCATCCTATTCCTTAGCTCAGGATGGCAGATAAGCTTTAATTGCCTGGCTACCTTTGGGTCTCAGATTTTTATGGGACTCCCATACATACAAAATGAAATTTGTTTTTCTCCTGTTATTCTGTCTTCGGTCAATTTAATTATCTGACCAGCCAAAGAATCTAGAAGGATAGAAGGAAAAATTTTCTGCCCTAACAATATGCAACGGAAGTGGTCTGAAGAAAATAAAGGAAGATAAAGGGACGAGAGAGTGATGAGGTGATAAGGACAGGTAGAATTACTTTAGGGAAGTCAAAGAAGGCTTTTCTGAGGGGCTTCCATGGTGGCGCAGTGGTTGAGAGTCCGCCTGCCGATGCAGGGGACACGGGTTCGTGCCCCGGTCCGGCAAGATCCCACATGCCGCGGAGCGGCTGGGCCCGTGAGCCGTGGCCGCTGAGCCTGCGCGTCCGTTAGCTTGTGCCCCGCAACCGGAGAGGCCACAACAGTGAGAGGCCCGCGTACCGCACAAAAAAAAAAAAAAAAAGAAGTCTTCTCTGAGATGGCAACATTGGATCAGGACTGTGATTAGTTACAGCATTTGTGTTTTATTAGTCTTATAAAACAATGAGCCCTTGGATTTATTTATCAATTCTATGAGCTTTCTACTTTTTATTAATTTCTGTTTGTGTATTTATTTAGTTCTTATTCTGTAGCTTCTGGGGAGGCCCTGGGGCATTGTGGATAGCACATATGAATAAGAGAGAGCTTGATTCCATCTTTGGCCAGGCTGGCAGTGATTATTATTCCCTTGGCTTAGAGAAGACACATTTTCCTGCAGGGCTTCAGGAAACAGCAAATTGCACAGTGGCTGTAGTCTGTACTCCCTCACTCAAAGGACTCTGCTCTCCAACTTTAATGAAAGGATTTCCAGGTCACTATTGAAATGGTTACTCTTCTCTCTAGAAGTTCCCTTTCCCTGGAAAGAAGAGAAAAAAAGATTTCTTTTCCCTGACAGTTTTGGGAGGATCCAGCAGTCCGAAGATTGCAAGGAAGAAAAAAACATTCTTTGAGCCTGAAGGTGGTACTTTTATGTGGTTGGCACTTGCTGAACCAAAACCCTTGCAGCTTTAGTGCAGCCTGAAGCAGGGATCTATCTACAAGGAAGTGCTTTTTCATGCTAATTCTAAATTCAGGATTCATACTACTAAAATGGAATGGAGAATAACTTGCTGTAAAGCAGCATTAATTCTTTTTGAAGCCTGGAAAATTCACTGAAGTTCTGGCTCCCAGATTAGGCTGGTCCATTTACTTAATTTGTCTCTTATGCTCACAGAAAACTCACTTGTCCATATTACTATTCGGGGTGATTTTTCAATCGCATAGCACCTATTCAGAAGCTGAGAGGAAGCACAGAGACCACATATTAGACATGAGAAGTGTCACAAATCACAGGAAAATAATGACACACAGCCCTAAAAATCACCCAGCAGAGAGCCACAACGAACCCAGACACAGCCAAGGCTAAAGGCCAGGAGTGCACTAGTACTGCAGAGTAGGGTCTTGGGTTATGTTCATCAATGGGCAGAGAGTTGTTTTTTTCACATTAATACATAGCTGATTCATTTATATCAGATTATATATTAGTTTGTTAATCTGAGATGCAGATGAAAGCTTTTTTTTTCAATTCTTGCATTATACGTCTTCATTGACTCATGTATTCTTTTATCTCAAAGTCTCTTTAGGGAAGAGGAGAGCCTGCTGGTGAAAGGGGTGGGTAGAACACTGGCAGAGAACAAGGGTCGCCCGCTCCCCCCTCCTCTCCAGAAGCCAGCCTCCCCTTCCCTTGAAGGAGGTCCAGGCTCAGGCCCGGAAGTTTGTGGGCCGGATGCACAGTGAGGCCAAACAAACTGAAACGCTGGAGTTTGGAGCAGAGAAAGGTTTATTGCAAAGCCATGGAAGGAGACGAGGTGGCTCATGCCCTAAAAGGCCACAAGCTCCCAGAAGGGTTTTGGCAAAGCACTTTTAAAAGCCAGGTTGAGGGGGAGGGGGGCGGTCTCAGGGTATGTGATCAGCATGTGCACAATTCTCTGATTGGCTGATGGTGAGGTAGTGGGTGGTGTCACAGGGGTTAACATCATCAGTCCTTAGGCTCCAGGAGGCCTGGGGCTCTGTGCTCACGGTGGTCAAGTAGTTAACATCTTCCATTTGTTGGAGGGGGGCGTGGTTTACATCTGCAAAACAACTCAGGAAATGTGCATCAAATACTATTATCTAGGTACTTCAGAGAGGAGCTAGAGCAGAGGATATGGGGGAAGGTCTGTTCTCCCTCCCC
>NW_006792985.1:3632455-3633329 GCF_000442215.2 Lipotes vexillifer | reverse complement strand
CCCCCCGCCCCCGCCCCCCCCCCCCCCCCCAGAAGGCCTCACGGGGTCCTGCTTGGTTACACTGGGACAGTCCTTTACAATCCCTCTCCCTCCAAGGGCAACAGAGACTTGGCAAGCTGAGGAGCTCCCGGCATGTTTCCATGTGAGAGCAGTAGCCTAGGTCTGGGTTGTGGAGGAAGGAGTGGCTGAGCCTCTAGGATTCTCAGTCATCCTCGTTGTCCTCCTCTCCAAGTGGCTGCTATGAGGCAGACAGAGGCGAGATAGGGCCTGACATTTGGGGCAAGGCGCCTTCTGGCGCCTCGCTGGCCCTTGTCCCATGTCCTTTCCTGGAAATAACTTTGCTCCTCATGACCAGCTTGTTAAAGAGACCTGACATCAGGTCCCCACTTTGGCTTCTAGCTCTCACTTTCTCCTGCTTCTTCTGTTTCTTCTTCTCAGCTTTTTCCTCCTTGATGCTGCGGAGCTTGGCCTTGATGCCCATAGGCTGACAGGGTCCACAAGTCAGTAGAAGGGAAAGAACCTAAGGCACAGAGTATAACCCAACATGTGAACTGGATAGAAGCGGTTTTGAGGAAGATGGAATTAATTGGTTTTCATTTTCCCAAATCCTCTCTGCTGGGGCTACTAAAAGTATGCGTTTTGACACAAATCTACAGAGAAAGAGACAGAAAAAGAGTAGAGAGATTTTGGAAACACGGTTTACTGTCATCTCCTTCTTAGAGGTTCGCCACATACACCTTCGTAATAAAGCCTGAAAACAATGTAACAGTAACGAAACCTATCTCATTTTATTACCATTTCCTATAAAATTTTAAGAAATCAGTATCTAATGAAATAGACACTGGAAAACACTGTTCTCTGTCTGCTTCATCCT
>NW_006792985.1:3601864-3632445 GCF_000442215.2 Lipotes vexillifer | reverse complement strand
CCTGCTGAATAGAAAACTTTAGTAGTTTATGACACATTCTTTGACCGTTAACCTGCCCCCATTAACCTGGTGTCAGGAGCTTACTTTGATTCTTAATCTTTCAGACCGTCATGGAAAATAATGCTGTTCTGGTCAATTTTTCTGTTTTATACTCATCACCCGAAAGTATCATTGTCACAATTCTTAAAGTTTTTCCACGCATCTGACACTTTTTCACCTACTTAATAGGTTTTCTAAAGCTGATTTTCTTGTTCTGAGACAAGATTCCTTCAGAATTTGCAGAAATTAATTTGGGGCACAATGCTTCAGTCAATTCATAATGTAAAACCTAGTTTGAGGGGGCCATCAAAATACCTTCAAACCCAGTTTAATGTGGTGGGGCTTTGACTCTTTCTCTCCTCAATGAAGTCTTATTTTTTATTCTTTTGTGGTACGCTGGCCTCTCACCGCTGTGGCCCCTCCCGCCGCGGAGCACAGGCTCGGGGCGCACAGGCTCAGCGGCCATGGCTCACGGGCCCAGCCCCTCCGCTGCATGTGGCATTCTCCTGGACCGGGGCACGAACCTGAGTTCCCTGCATCGGCAGGCGGACGCTCAAACACTGCGCCACCAGGGAAGCCCTGAAGTCTTATTGATCCCAGGTTCGGAGGCTTCTGGGACCAGCAGAGGATTCAATGACAACCAGCCCAAATGCTGATGTGGGTGCTAAGGACCTTCCTGGCTCCCATAACACTCTGCCACCAGGTGTCTCCCACCTGGAGGTTCAGCTTTGCTCTAAGTGGATCCTAACCCTGGCTGCACATTCAAATCACTTGAGAAACTAAAAACAACAACAACAAACGACGTCGGGCCACTGTGGTGAAATCAGAACCCCAGGGAGGTGGAGACTGAACGTTAAGTTTTTATGTTTTAAAGTTTCCTAGCTGAATGCAGGTCATTTTTTCAACTCAGAGAACCATGAGCTAGAGAGTCCATTTACTATATCATCAGAGGAAATTAGCAACCTCAAAGATGCTCCGATTTGTGGAACTCAACATCCAGCCCACTTGCTTTTGATCTTAATCTTGTGTCCAACTTCTAGTTCTCTGTCTACTGCCTTATTTCTGTGACTTGGGTTGCACTTTCTACCTGAAACCCAATAATCCTCCCGAGACCTGACTCCATATAGTAATGTAACAGGGAAGGGCCAAATTGGACTACATGTTGGATCCGTTTCTTTTACTTTAACCTTTGCTTCCCATTGCTTTTGTTGACTAAAAAGATACCATCTATACATAAAGGCCTGCCTCGGGGAACCCTGCCCCTCCGCCTGGATGTTAAACCAAAGTACCTTTGTACAGGGAAGCATCCTGAACCTGTCCACCTGTGGATGTCGGCAAGAAAGAAGAAATTAATACGTCCCCTCCTGGAGGCTGGTCATTCCAGGGGATATTTGCAAAACTTATGGCCTTTTTACTTTACTTCCTCATCACCTCCCCATCTCTGTGCTGTAAAAGAAACTGGCATCCAAACCCCGATAAGATGGTTTTTTGGAGACACTGGTCTGCCATCTTCTTGGCCTGCTGGCTTTCTGAATAAGGTCGTATTCCTTGCCTCAGCACTTCATCTCCCAATTTACTGGCCTGTCGTGCAGCAAGCAGAGCGAGCTTGGACTCGGTAACAGTAATAATCTCCCCAGAACCTAACCTCTTCTGATCTGGGCTATTGTCTTGCTTCTCAGTTTTCCCAGAAAACAAAATTCTGGACAGATCCATCACTAACCCAATACATTCTTCAGTTCCTGCCCAGGCTTCTCCATTCTCTGTGATCCAGAAAGGAAGAGCCCTTTCCCTCAGACTTTACAGAGCTGGCCTTGCTGGGAGTTTATGCTACCTTGTACTCATCTTTGAGTTCCCACAGTGCTTGTACATTTTAGATTACAGAAGATTTTGAATGAATGAGGGACTTAATAATATATTCTTCTTTTATGAACAAACTGCAGAATAATTGAAATTGCTATTAGAATCAGAAAGAGGAGATCCAAATATTACTCAGCCATAAAAAAGAACAAAATTGGGTCAAGTGTAGAGATGTGAATGGACCTAGAGACGGTCATACAGAGTGAAGTAAGTCAGAAAGAGAAAAACAAATACCGTATATTAACACATCTATGTTGAATCTAGAAAAATGGTACAGATGATCTTATTTGCAAAGCAGAAATAGAGACACAGAAGTAGAGAAACAGGAGATCCAGTCCAGTCCTGCCTTGCCACTAACTAGTTCTAAGTTCTTTAAAAATCCATTCACCTAAGCTCTGTGCTTAAACTGTTCAGTATAATACAATCCATTCACCAGACTTATAATTTTGTTGAAAAAGTTATGAATACTGTATATATAGAAAATAATTTTGTTGGCATTATGCTTGCTCCCTCTATATTCCTTTGGGTTTTGTGTGAAGTGGAAACTACCCCAGTGTGAAAAGCTAAGGCTGGAGAGAGGATGCTTTGTCACCATGTTGATGCTACAGGTATAACCAACCACCTCCAGGCAAAGCTGTGAAGTAAGAAAACCTGGTCACTTTTCTACATTAATTCTCCTCATTGATTGCATTCTCTTCAAGGAAGGTAGTGCTTTTATACTACCCTCTCTTGGAAGAAAGCAAATCTGAAAAGTTTATTTGGAGGAAGTTTCTAGGGACTCAGTGGATTATGTTTACTTTATGAAGAAGAGGCAAAGTTAACCTGAAAAATGAATCTTTAGCTGTGAAATTTCAGCCATTAACAAGAACTGGGGATATCTTATTATTTTCCTAGATATCTCTTTTATTATATGCAAACACTATGAGATAAGGAAAAGGACCCGTTGAAACTGACTTGCCACAGATTGTACGTGAAATTTGACATCTGTCTGACTCAAAACCCATTTTCTTCCCCTACATACCATGATTAACAGTGGGTGTTCAAGCCATGTTTGGCTCCTGAAAATTGCTGTTTGACAGAGTTAAAAACAGAAGTTCTAATAAAGACTATTGGAAGATACAGTGATATTTGAGCTGTCTCTTACTATCAACACTTCTGACACCAAGCATATGGGTTTTCTTTTCTTACACCCAGCTAATTCTCCAACTTTCCAGATTCCAACTGAGCAGCTTACAATTCAGCTCAATTCTGACACTAACTACCTCGATTTGCTTCAGACCCCACAGGTTAAGGGCTCAGTCCCACAAGACGGCTCTCAATTCAGATGCCAATTGCAAGTCTGGGCCACCTATACTTCTAACTGACCAACTATAAATTGGGGGGCTCCCATGACCCCCTCCTCCGGTTCAATACTTTACTGGAACTGCTCACAAAACTCAGGAAACTGCTCTACTTACTATTATCAGTGTATTACATAGGATATAACTCAGAAACAGCCAAATGGAAGAGATGCCCAGGGCAAGATGTAGGGATGAGATGCAGAGCTTCCATGACCTCCCTGGATACACCATCCCCTACTAGGGCCTCCCCAACCCAGAAGCTCTCCGAACCCCATCATTTAGGGTATTTATGGTGACTTCATCACATAAGCATGATTGATTAAATCATTAGTCACTGTGGAGTAACTCAATCTCTAGCCCCTCTCCCCTCCCCAGAGATTAGAGGCAGGGGGCCGAAAGTTCCAACCCTTGCCTCACATGGTTGTGTCTCTGGTAACCAGTCCCTATAGTCCAAGAGTCACCTCACTAGCAAAAACTCAGGTTCTGAAAAGGGCTTGCGAGTAACAAAATATACTCCTCTTGATATCAGGAGGCCTCGGCCTGCAGTGGCTTGAAGCAGGGTTTGAGTTCCCGGCCAGTGATTGAGGTCAGATCGCGGCTGTGAAAGCACCGAATCCTAGCCACTAGACCAGTGATCAGTGACAAGGCCCCGGCTCTACAGCTTTGCAGAAAAAGAATTCCCACAAAGATGAAAGTAGTGAAACAAGTCAAGTATTTATTAGGAGAAAAAGAGTACAGTACATGTGGACAGACACACAGGCGGGCTCAGAGAGAGAGTCGCGTCCTCGTTGCAGTTTGAATCACTTATATGGGGCATTTCTTCCGGGTGTCCTTTGGCCAATCATTTTGATTTGACTGGTTCAAAGTCCGTATTTGGTATATTTCAGGATCTTCCCACGTGTCTGCGCGCATCCCTTAGCCAAGATGGATTCTACCGAAGAGGCCTATGGGTAGATTTAGCCACTTAGCATCATTCCCCTTTTGACCTCTAAGGAGCCCTTCTGCGCCTGTGTAGTGGGGGAGGTCTCCTGACTTTGAGAATGAGGAATATGTGGTCTCTTATCTTCTGTCTGGGCAGGGCCCAGCCACCTCTCTCAATTGTCCTGTTATTCTGGTCTCAGAATATCGGTCCACAGGGAACGAACTCCAGCCGTTTGCCCCCCGTGGGCCCATCTATCTCACCTTTATCACTTAGGAGATTCCAAGTGTTTTAGAAGCTCTGGGTCAGAAACCACGCACAAGAACAAATACGTATATTAGTATTTATGTGTTTCTTAACTATCTAATGTATATCAAAGTGTGCTAGCATTTTTATTGGTTTTCTATCTTTTATTAATGTGTCACTGATAAAGTTTTCAAGGGTTGTGCCCCAACTCCATTTTTTTCCATAAGGGGATTCCTTGCATGATTTTGCATAACGCTGTGACATCTTGAAATGCAAATATCACATTAGAGCAGAACTGACTGAATTTAGAACAGTGCCTGGTGCATGATAAGTTCAATAAATCTTAATTATTATGCTAAACCGATTGAAGGCCTGGGGGAAGAAATACCAGCACACGTTTGAGGGACTGAAGAAATTCTTTTTGAGAAGCAGGCAGGGAGGAGTGAAGGGGAAGATAGAGGCAAGAAAAGAAGGGCCTGGTAAAATCTAAGAGGTTTAAACTTTATTCTGAAAGTAATGGGAGATCATTGAAAAGTTTTGAGAAGGGGATTCAGATGATCAAATTTTCCCTTTAGAAAGACCCCTCTGGTTTCACGTGAACAATGGGTTGGGGAGAGACAGGTCTAGAGGCAGACGGAAGCCGAATCCGGCCTCTGTAGCCTGACACTGAATTAAATCTTGGAGACAGAGTTTGGGGTGGAGTAGAAAAGAATAGCTTTACTGCTTTGCCAGGCAAACGGGGCCACAGCGAGCTAATGCCCTCAAAACTGTGTGTCCCGGGCTTCCCTGGTGGCGCAGTGGTTGAGAGTCCGCCTGCCGATGCAGGGGACACGGGTTCGTGCCCCGGTCCGCGAAGATCCCACATGCCGCGGAGCGGCTGGGCCCGTGAGCCATGGCCGCTGAGCCTGCGCGTCCGGAGCCTGTGCTCCGCAACGGGAGAGGCCACAGCAGTGAGAGGCCCGCGTACCGCAAAAAAAAAAAACGAAAACAAAAACAAAAACCAAAAAACTGTGTGTCCCGACGTGGAGGGGGTAGTGAGGAGATTTATAGTAATGGTTCAAAGAGGGCGTGATCAGCTCATGGACACTCCTGTTGGTGGGGAGGTAAGTGGGAGTCGGCATCATCAACCTTCTGGTTCCAACGGGTCTGGGGTCTACCTGTTTGTGGGCAGCATACCATTGTCAACCGTTAAGTTCTCCCACTTAGCTGGGGCTTCAGTATGTGCAAAACAGCTCAAAGATATTGTTATGTGTATCCCTTGATGGGGAACCAGGACCCTGCCCTGAGGCTGCACTATTGTTTCTCTTGACTGTTCCTCCCTTGTCTCCCAACCCCTCCCTTCCCTGATTAACAACAGTTTGAACCTGCTGGTTGGAACTCAGAAAAGGTCTTGGAGGCTGAATGAAGCCTATTTCCTGTAATCAAGAAATGGGGGACACAGAAAGGCATTTGTGCCCAGGAGTCCCACAGGGTCCTACTCAGTTTCAAGATCAACTAGTTTAAGGAGGTTGTTGCATAAATATGGACAAGAAATAGTGTTGCATCGATTGAAGGAGTTAAAGCACACACAAAAATTAGAAAGTTAGGAGGTGAAATGAACAGGATTTGGTAGGAAGGCAGGAGGTGAGGGAGAAGTAAGAGTCAAGGATGATTCCAGGTTCTGGGTGAGATTACACATTGTGCCACTTCCTAAGAGAATGGACTTGAAAGGGAAAAAAAAGGGGGTTGGGAGGGAAGATGGTGAGTTTTGAGTACACTGGGCTTCAGCTGTGGATTTACCATGAAACCAAGAATCAGGTAGGATGGAAAGTCCTAAGCCCAGCAGCTCCCCAGTGCTCACATGGGACAGAGAATTTCAGATGGAATGAAAGCCCAGTGGATATTTTAGTCCAATTCTATTTGGCAAAATATGATTTTGTGCTTCTAAGGAGAAAGTATCTGGTAGAATCTGCAGTGAGATTCTGGAATCCAGTGTCTTTTATAAGTAAGAGTGTTTGGTTTTATTTTAGTCCATCCAGAGTTATGCCGTGAAAAGTTTTGATGAGATAAGTGTAAATGAATCTGAAACTGATGTAAATGTTTACATAGCCACTTAAAAACAAAAAGAAAAAGTGTTTAGGACAAAGTACACTCTGAATTTCTCTGAACCCAAAACATTTTTACAAAGGGTATGAAATGTGCAAAGAGAGCCAAATTGAGGTCCATCCATCTTTAATTACAACAGAGTCACATTAATAGAAACCAAAAGACGTAACCCAACCTGTTTCCTTGAATGGCAATAAAAATCCAATGAAAAATTCCATTTTTCTGCTTTCCATCTACATCAAACTCTAAATGGATGAAAAATACAGCAATTTCATTTCTTTTTAAAAGACTTATTGTTTTCGGAATTTTATTTCTAATTGAGATAAATTTGTAGAATAGATTAGTAGACTCATTCCACTTAGCTTCAGTTTTCAACTAAGCTTAGCAAATAAGGGAGTAAAGTGCAGCATTGCTATAATTATAGTCTCTAAATGTGTATGGTTCCAGATATACTATATCATTATACAGTATGTGCAAAGCTGAATTAAACAATGGGCTTTCTGAACACAATGCCTACAAAACAACTAATTGCAATTTACCTTTGTTCTACTTGTGGGGCTTGTCTTAGTATATGCCAACTGACTGTTTATGTTGTATAAAAATTTTTTAAAAAAAGATTTACTTTTGTCATATCTGAAAAAAAGACTGCAGTCGAATAAAGATATATTGCAGCTAACTGCATTTGTTTTTGTGAGAGCATGACATGAAAGTGGAGATTTAAATTTTTAAAAAATAATCACTGTCTGCCGAACTGATAGGAACCAGAGATTTACAAATGTTAATGTTTAAAAAAATTCTGTCCTTGGAACCTGTTCTTATTTGAGGATTTTAAGTGAAAAAATAAAAGTCTATTCTCAACTTGACTTTAAATCATTTGCAGGGAAAAGAAGCCATGAACTGCAAATTTCAAAAGTCTTTGGAAGGACAGAATAAGACAGGAGATCCGGCAGCAAAGCGTGAGCAGAGGTGGGCTCCAAGAGCTACACGTATGCACAAAGAAGCAGAGACTGGACATGGCCACAGGCAAGGTGGACACAAGTAGGGCTGTGCAGTGAGAACCTTCCCATATTTGAATGGTAGGAAGTCCGGTTATTCATCAACTGTTTAGAGGTCCAGCTTAGGTATGAGAAATTGTTCATCTTTGTTTTGTCATTCATGTCTAATGGAGAGAGTTTAAGCAAGTGTCAGCTGTGTGTGTGTGTGTATGTGTGTAGCCAGGGATGCTGTGGGTTGGGTTATAAGACATGACTAAATTCAAAAGCACAGGATATGCAGTAGAAACAGCGTATGAACAGCAGTAAGGCATTCTTTAGAATGTGACCAGTTGTACCGGGGCTGAAGACCATGTAGTCTACAGTGATTAAGGACTTGGGGTCTGTAGTCACTTCTTGGAGCAAAATTTGCCTCTCACTTTTGTGACCTTGGGCAAATCACCTTACCTTTCAAAACCTCAGTCTCCTCACCTGTAAAATGGGAATAATCATAGCACCTATCCCATAATACTGAGAATTCAATGACCGTCTGGGTATAACATTTACCACAGGGCTTGGTATGTAGAAAATGCTTTATAATTTTTAGCTCCCAGAATGACATTTTTGGTTACTGTTATTATTTTTTCTGCTTTTGTCATTATCAGTTTCTTCATCTTGCTTTTTCTAGTTCATTGTGCCACTCGCTTTATTCTTTAAAATTTTCCTTGATGAAAAATAAAAGCACTTAAAGCTTTACATTTTTATCCAAGAACTATATTGTGTCTATATCCCTATGATTTAATGTCATGATTGCATTATCTTCAAATAGTCTGTAACTACAGTTTTTATTTCCTTTTTCACGTTTTTTTAATTAAGGAGAATTTATTTTTATTTATTTTGTGCATGTTTCTGTGTTCCAGAGGATGAGGCTTATACAAGTTCTGCTTTTGGGAATTTATTGAGTTTGTGACTTAGTATATAATAATGATAGTAAATATTTATGAAAAACTTACACTTCCAAGACATTTTATGAATTTCTTTATATACAGGTTTTTTTAAATTCTGACAATACTCCTACAGTGTAGATATGATTATTATCCTAATTATACAGATGGAGACACGGATGTTCAGGAGGTTGAATAACTTGATTACACAGCTTTAAGAGCCCATTGTCAAGCTTAAGTTAAAAGCAAATGAAGGATCAGGCAAATAGGCAATGATCCAGGTACCACGGCCAGAAAGGATAATGTATTAGCTTGCTGTAGCAAAGTAGCAGACACTGGGAAGCTTAAACAACAGAAATGTATTGTCTCACAGTTCTGGAGGCTGGAAGTCTAAGATCAAGTCTTTTCAGGGTTGGTTTCTTCTGAGAGATGTGAGAGAAAGATCTGTTCCGCATTTCTCTCCTAGTTTCTGGTGGTTTGTGGTCAATCTTTGGCATTCCTTGGCTTGTTGACACATCGCCCTGATCTTTGTCGTCATTTTCACATGGGGTTCTCCCTGTGTGCATGTCTTTGTGTCCAAATTTGCCCTTTTTTTTTTTTTTGTGGTACGCGGACCTCTCACTGTTGTGACCTCTCCCGTTGTGGGGCACAGGCTCTGGACGCGCAGGCTCAGTGGCCATGGCTCACGGGCCCAACCGCTCCGCGGCATGTGGGATCTTCGCAGACCGGGGCACGAACCCATGTCCCCTGCATCGGCAGGCGGACTCTCAACCACTGCGCCACCAGGGGAGCCCGAAACTGCATTTTTTTAATCTGAGACTGTAGTAGCTAAAAATAAAAAACAACAAAAAAACAAAACAAAAAAAAAGAACAAAACCAAAAAAAACCCAGCAATGCCTTAAAAGAATTAAGGAAATTTTTAAATAAAAAGAAAACCTATTAACAGTTAACTGAGGGAAAATGTCAAACAAAAATTTTTCCTTTACCTGCAGCATTGTGGGAAAAAAAACCCCATAATTTTGCTGAAGAAAATAAGGAAAGAAAAATTCTATCTTTAGAAATTGATGATGGAGATGGTGTTTAAAGCTTGCAGATTGAACTCAAACCTTTATTTCTGCTCCCTCCCAAAACAGAAAATAACAGAAAAGGGATTATATTTGTGACAAAAGGAATAAACCTGCACAATGTTTGGAGACCATTATGACAAAATTTTGGAAACTGAAAAGCAAAGGAGAAATGGTGAATAACTAACTAGACATAACAAAGTTGATGCCAAGTTGGCAGGAGGAACAGTGGAGAACTAATCCAATGTCCACCACAGAATTCCCAAATCTCAGGATTTAGAGGCACCAGGTTCCACTGAAGGGTGAGTGCTCTCCTAAAACTAGAGGAATGTTTCAAAATCTGTTTAAGAAGCATTCAGGACCTTCCACACCCCAGGAAAAAAATTGAGATTTGTTCTCTGGATATTGGGAGAGGGGCAGTAGACACAGAGGAAGAAGGGGGTACCAACTGGACCAGAGTTTAAGCAGAATCTACTACTCCATGTTGATATTTCCAAGTTTTTTTCCTATCTTGGTTCTTGGAACACTGGCAGTTACGTTTATATCCCTCAGGTGAGATGTTGGAAGATTTTTCTCTGGGAAATCTGACTAGGCGAAAGAAATCAAAAACTAAACAACAACAACAACAAAATAAAAACGAAACAGAATGATATCAAGTGTTCCATAGTGAAAAATCTCAGCTTGGTCACTTCACAGTGACGCACACAAGCCCTATCCATGCAATAAAATTTTGCAACAGCTTTTTAAAGTACCCACGCTTAAAAATATAAAGAGAAAGCCAGATATCTGCAGATTTCTGGTGAAAGATTCTGATAAGAATATTAGAGACAAAAACAAATAAGCAGAAAAAATCTACTTGGAAGAAATACAGATTATCTAAGGAGATGATAACTTTAAACCAATTACCAATATCTTCCAAGAGATTTTTAAAATGACACTGCATTCGTGAAACAAGCACAGGATGATTTTATATATACATCCTGTGTGTATGTATGTGTGTGTGTAGACAGAACGATAAATAATATAAAATTTTAAAAGTTCTTGGAAATCATAGAAAAGAAACATGAGAACAGAAAAGGAAAACCTCAATAGAGGATTTGGGAAATAGATTTGAGGAAATATACCAGAAGGTAGAAGAAAAAGGCAAAAAAGGAAAACAGAAAAGATGAAAATACGAGACAATTAGAGGAGGTCCCAACATTTGAACAGTACAAGTTTCAGAAAGAGAGAATAGGTAAAACAGAATGGAAGAAGTGATCCAAGAAATAATTCAAGAAAATGTCCTAGAAGGGAAGTACAAGAGTTTCCAGATTGAAAGAGCCCACTGGGTGTTAAGAACAATGGTTAAAAACAGACCCACATTAAGGCACATCATTGTGAAATATCGGAACAATGGGGACAGAAAGCAAGATCCAAAAACAGGGGGAGGGAAAGAATTTCAAGCTATACACAAAATGAGAAGAAACACAATGGCATCAGACTTCCTAAATGGCAATACTTGGAGCAAAAAGAGAATGGGGGTGGTCCTTTCCAAATTCTGAGGGAAAATAGATTCCTACCCCAAAAGTCCAAACCCATAGTTAATGAATTATGATATTTGATAATAAAGACATTTTCAAATACGTCTCAAAAAATTTATCTCCTATATTTCCTTTCTCAGTAAGTTACTGGAGGTGGTACTTTTTATGAAAACAATGTAATAAATGAAAAGATAGAAATATGGGTGAACCAAGAAAAGGGAGATACAATAGAATAGAGAGGGAGAGAGAATCCCCAGCGTGATAATGAAAACAGATCCTGCAGTGACAACTGTAGAGAAGCCGTAAGATGCCATTGGTCTTGATATCAGGAAGTCATCGTAAAGCAGGGAAAACTGATAGACAGTTTGGGTAGTAGTAATTGGGGATGCATTTATAAGTATAGAGGAAACTGTGACAACAAGAAAACAAAGGAATCATTATCTCCAAAAAGAACTAAGCTGTGCAAGAAAGGAAAAGAGGTTTTAATATGTAGCATGACTTATGCCAGAGCATATGATTAACAATGTACATAGTCATACATATTGATCTAACCAAAGTTATGATATAAATCTACTGGGAGGGTGAGGATATGAAAGTGTAAATATGTATGGATTGAGTATGTAAATGAAAATTATCATTTTCCATTGTGGACATACATTAGATAATGGGTAAGATGGAAAAACCAAGAAGTAGCAATAAAACCATGTTATTTAGAAATATCAAGATAGAAACCAAGGGCAATAGCTAAAAATGTTGAGAGTGGGGCTTCCCTGGTGGCGCAGTGGTTGAGAGTCCGCCTGCCGATGCAGGGGACGTGGGGTCGCACCCCGGTCCGGGCAGATCCCACATGCCGCGGAGCGGCTGGGCCCGTGAGCCATGGCCGCTGAGCCTGAGCTTTCAAAGCAGAATCAACAAAGCCAAAAAGTGGTTCTTAAAAATACAGGTACGCTCTAGCAAGACTGATCAAGAAAAAAAAAAAAAAAACAAAAACAAGTTGAGAGTGGTTGCTGCTTGCAAGTATGAGTTGGTATTTATGTGGGTAGAGGAGAGGGAGAAGCGTTTTTGTTTGGTTTTTGAGTTTTTTTTTTTTTTTTTTTTGGCTGCAGCACCTGGAATGCAGGATCTTAGTTCTCCAACTAGGGACTGAACCAGTGCCCCCTGCAATGGAAGCACCGAGTCTTAACCAATGGACAGCCAGGGAAGTCCTTTGGAGTAAGTTTCATAAAACTATATGACAATTTTAGCTGTGGGCACACATAATTGATTCAAAAATAAAGAAAGATGTTTGGAAAACAACGTCTAAAGGTATTTGTGATGGTTAATTTTATGTATTATCTTGACTGGTTCACGGAGCGCACACATGTTTGACTAAACACTATTTCTGGCTATGTCTGTGAAAGTCTTGCTAGATAGCATTTGAATCAGAAGACTCAGTAAAGCCAATGGCTCTCCTCAGTGTTGGTGGGCATATTCCAATCCATTGAGGGCCTGAATACAACAAAAATGTGGAGAAAAAGAATTTGCTCATCTCTCTGTCTCTCTCTGTCTCTCTCTCTCTCTTTCTCTCCCTGATGGAGCTGGGACATCAATCTTCTGCCTTCAAACTGAAACTTACATCATTAGTGCTCCTGGCTCAGGTCATCAGACTGGGACCAGAAGCTACACCATCATTTCTCCTGGTTCTCAGGCCTTCAGATTTGCACTGGAACTATACTGCCAGTTTTCCTAGGTCTTAAGCTTGTAGACAACAGATCAGGGCACTTAGCCTCCATAAGAACCCTAATACAGTTTTATAGCAAGATAATGATATATCTTTTGCCTATGGTAAGAGTTTTATTGGTTTAATTTAGTTAGACTTTATAGTTTTAGTTAAGAACTTTCTATGATTTTTTCGGCTAAGAGAAAGCAGGATTATGCTTAAGCTATTCGATAATATTTTTAAAACATTCCTCAGAAAAGATCATCTCAAAACAGATACCTTATTTAGGAACAAGGTCACTCCAGTAATTTCACAAATGATATCAGTCTTCAAAGTTTTCTATGCTCTCACAAGCTCAAAAAAATCTTTTCTTTTTAAAAAAAAGTATTTTCTAAGCTTAAAGCCAACTTAATTATATGAATCAGGGAAGACAGACTCTTCCAAGTTATTGACTTCACCTATAGGCAGGTAAATAAAGCTCCTAGTTTGAGGATTCTTCAAATTCTCTTCAGACTCATCAATCAGGTCATCTGACTTTGACCAGATCCCATCAAAGACAGATTGTTTTTTGCCTCTGCAAAACTAGATCCAGGTTATAATTTTCAGAAGTAAAGGGAGACTTACTTATGGAAAACTGGGTGCAAAATGCACTGGAAATCAGACTACTCTGAGTTCTGATATCCAGAGTTGGTTTCATTCTTGCTTCCATAGCAGAGATCCACCTGACGTGGCCGTCACAAGAAGCAATGTCTACCTATGCCAGTGTGCCTGATCCTCTGGTTGGTCCTACTTCAGAATGCAGCCCATGAACCCTTAGCCCTACATCTGACACCCTGTGGCCACAGAGTGGGAACTCATCCACTTTGGCCTTCTTCTGCCCCAGGTTAAGAAGATACGGCTCGTAGCATCAGGTACCCCTCCGCAGAAGCAGGACTTTGGGTACGGCTTGTTCTTATAATACCGTTAACACCGGCAGGGCGGTAGCCCATGGCAACACCAGGATCTTCAGTGGCACGCCGAAGGGAAGGAGCTATGCAACTTTTTCAAATGCATCAGTGGACATTCATAGGATTGTTTATAATTATATATTCATAGGATTGATTCTAGTTTACCTAGAAACAGAACATGTATTTTACACTGAAATTGCCAGATTACGGAAACTGAAAATATACTTTGCTTTCTTCACAAATTTCTTCAATGCAACTTGATCTGTTGGTCTGCATTTGTAGCTGTTGCATTTACAACGGTTCTGTGGATAGGTATCCCTGACAGTGTTGTTATATTATCTAGAGCAGCTGCCTCTGAAATAAATATTTTGTAATTAATTATAAATTATATAGTTTTCATATTAGAATTAAGACACTTGATCAGTTTTTTCACTGTGTCTGGAGGTCAATTTTATTATTAACAATTTCACTGCAAGAGGATATTTTTGCAAAACATTTGTTAATAAAGTGTATAGTAGGTCTACATCCATTCATGAATGTTCCACTATTTATTTAATGAGTCCCTTACCGATTTAGGTTATTTCTAACATTTTACTTTTACAAATAATGTTGCTATGAAAAAGTTTGTATCCATCATTTCATATCTTTACAGGGTTTAAAATTTTTATTAATTACTAATTTTAAAAATCTAGAAAACTTTCATGTAAAAATCTAGGTTTCGGTCTTATTATAAAAAATGTAATATAGGGCTTCCCTGATGGCGCAGTGGTTGAGAGTCCGCCTGCCGATGCAGGGGACACGGGTTGGTCCCCCGGTCCGGGAAGATCCCACATGCCGCGGAGCGGCTGTGCCCGTGAGCCATGGCCGCTGAGCCTGCGCGTCCGGAGCCTGTGCTCCGCAACGGGAGAGGCCACAGCAGTGAGGGGCCTGCGTACTGCAAAAAAAAAAAAAGAAAAAAAAAATGTAATATATAGTCATCCTGGGCTCTTTCCTACCTGATGATAATAATCTGTAACTAAGAAGTGGCTGCCTACTTTTGACAGGGTATATTAGTCTGATGGAGCTGTCATAACAAACTGGATGGCTTAGATAACAGAAATGTATTTCTCCCAGTTCTGGAGACTAGGAAGTCCAAGATCAAGGTGCCAGCAAGGTAGGTTTCATTCTTAGGCCTCTTTTATGGCTTGTAGGCCATCTCACTGTGTGCTCACATGACCTTTTCTTTGTGTAATTGGGAAGAGGAGAGAGAGAGAGCTCCCTATGGTGTCTTTTCTAAGGATGATAATCCTATTGGATAAGGACCCCACCCTTATGACTTCATTTAAACTTAATTACCTCCTAAAGATCTTACTTCCAAATACAGTTACATTGGGTGTTAGGGCTTCAAAATACAAATTTGGGGGCAGGGGGACACAATTCAGTACAGAGCACAAAGCATGTACTCTCCAGCTGGCCACCGTCTCCACTATTCTTTATGGTTTCCCTAACACTGAGGAGTATCACTTTCCATCCGTCATCACACATGGGCTGGTGTATTTCTTCTACCAAATATAAGAGGAAATGAAATAGTCATTATGTATAGGTCTCTTTCAAAAGTGAGAAAGTGCAAGAGAGACTGAGAGAGGCAAGAGTTTCAAGCAAATGGGAGATAACATATTTTGGTGGAAGTATTCTTACATGTTTATAGGCAAACTGAATGCAACTTTGTCAAAGAATAAAACTTAAGTACCCATTACAAACCACTGGAACTGCTCAGACCCAGGCTGCTTTACATAGGCAGGTCATCTGCTTGGTCCTGTGGCAATAAAATCCTGAGCATGGTTTTTTGTTTTTTTTTTCTGCTCCTAGACATTGTTTCAGGTCTGTGGAATCACTACTCTTTGGGAAATGGATTGCCAGACTCTTTAGGCATTGCCGACATCACTGCATCTGTTTTCCAGTCTCGTGTGTACTCTGCAGTGTAAGTGATAGAGGCCAAGTTCTTATGCAGCTGAGACTGAGCTGGCTGCCCTGTCCAACTCTGCAGCTTAGAAGGAAGCCAGGATATTTGTTGTTTGTTCATTTCCTTTCCTAAACACGAGCTTGTTGCTTGCTGCAGTGCAACAGGCTATGAATTCGAAATAGAACAGTTACGTGGGTTATGTTTCAGATGAATGTTCACTTTTGACCAGTGACCCTGGAAGATCTAAAACCACAAAATGGGGGAAGGGAGAACCTAGGAGAAAACAAGTGCCTTTAGAACTTCCAGAATTTCCAGTCAGAAATTCTGAGAATAATCATCTTTCTAGAGGCATATCAACCCTCTTTTCAAAGTAAATAAAAGGGATGTTTATTAGAGTATTTGCAAACGCAGGAAGCAACAGTTTTAAAGTGAAAAGAATGTGAACATGTTTTTTTATTTTCCAAGTCCAAGATTTCTTTTTTACTCTTGGCATGCAACACAGAACGAATAACCTTTCTTTGTTTGGATTGATTTGTAGCAAAGGTGCAATTCCAACTTTAGGGGGCTTGTCTTTTGTCCAGGGGGAAATGTTTTCCCTTTGCTGGTGTCATTTAGCTACTGCAACAGTCTCAGGGCCACGCCCCCTCACGTGTGAGAAGATTTGCCACAAGTCTAAGGAAAAAAGCACCAGCCAGGAAGAAATTTTTGTATCTCGGCTGACATTACGGTGTAGTAACTACTTTTTCTTGCAGTGCTTATGCAGCCTGGGACATCATCTCAAAGCAATTACTGAACACATATATAGTTCACCAAGTGCTTTATACATTTTACCTCACTTAATTCTCCAGCAATCCAATGAAGATGGAAGCTATAAGGGATTACTATTATCCCAAGATCCAGAGCTATAAGTGGCAAACCTGAGAGTCTATGTCAGACCTCTTTGTTCATTCCTTTTCTTTTCTTTCTTTTTTGTTTTTTAATTGTGGAAAGAACACAACATGAGATCTGCCCTCTTAACACATTTTAAGTGTACAATATATTATTGTTGATTATAGGTGCAACATACAATATAATAGATCTCTAAAACGTATTCACCTTGCTTGTCATTCCTTTCATCACATTCAGCAAAGACTGAGTTGATGATGTCTGTCTAACCCCAAAGCCTATGCTTCTCACCCTGAGATACTCTGCCTTTCAAATATTACTTTAGAAAGTCAAACCGAGACAGGCGGGGGCGCTTTGCTGCAGGGCTTGCACCTGGGCTCACCTCTCCTCCAGCAACAAAATACAAAGAAACTGTATGGGACTAAAGTGCATAAGCAGTTGGGACAAATTCTGGACAAAAGATACAAAGCAACCAAAAAAACCCAACTGCCACTTTTGAAGAGCCTGGAGCAAAAACAGGGTGTTGGGAGCAAAAGCAGGGTACTGTGCATGCACCCTGCACGCAACACCCCCTAAGGGGTGGGCAAAACTCCTAAGCCACCCCTCCGGTCAGACCCCTGGACACACCCCTACCCTCCCCCCCCTATGAGAAACAAGCTTGCCCCCCCCCCCCCCCTCAGAGAGCCAGCAAGCCAGGGAACCTGTTGTTGGTTATCACTCCACTCTGCTGCAGCCGGGGCCCCAGTAAAGCCATGCCTGAATTTCTTGTCTGGACTCTGGTCAATTTCTATTGATTGGGGAAGGCCAAGAACCCTGGTCGGTAACAAAACTACATCAAAATATTATTTTAGCTCCTCCACAACCTAGTATTGTACAAGTGAGAGCTAGTGGAGTCATTGGTGCCAAAAGTCACACACTGTGAAGCAATCTTAACAGGTCAAGCTAGGAAAATTCCCTTTAAGTCCATTTCTTGGGAATGGAGATCATCCATATAAATACAGATCACTCTTACACCTACCACTGGGCAAGCATGTTTGTCCCATGGCATCATTTGGTCCATTTGCAAATGATGAGAGAGAAGGCAAGGCAAGCAAAAAGAAACAATATGTTCATGGATTCTGTGCAAGGTGCTAGTGGATTTTGTTTGGATCTACTCTGATTTTCTCCAGGCTGTCTTCCTGCTTTAGGAAGCCAAAAAAGAGCAGAGAAATTCAACATAAAATTAAAGATGGGTGAAAACTTGTGACTCTTAAGTTAATAAGACCAAAAATACATTTTTAAACGAAAAAGATTGAGCTTACATTGGGCTCAAGCCCACTCACTTTCTTTAGCAGCAAGAAAATTGAGAGACTTGGGGGTACAATACATCCTTCCATTATTCTTGGGTTGCAATCTTAGTACTATATACATATAGATATTTCTCTGTATTTTGGGGTAACTTTTACGATTCCCTCTAAGAATGTTAAATTAAAAATTAAGCCTTTGTAGATAAGTGAAAGCAGGTCACCTTACAGAAGAAAATCTATCCAATAAAGTAACAGTGAATTGACACATACACTTTAATGTAACAATGACGGTAATGGCCAACTCGTTTCCTCCTTAAGTATGGAAACAATGGTGTGCAAAAAGTATCTGGATCTTTCTTACATGACAGGAGTAGTGGGAAAACAGGTAAAAGGATAATCATTCTTCTGTTAGGACACAGTAACATGTTTGGTTTCTGAACATTGTACGTGCGTGTGCCACGAAGAAAGAAGAGGGGGCTTGACTTCTGAGAGATTTCCTTTTCTGATTTTCTGGAAAGTCTTAAATTCGGATATTAAGTTCCATAGCAATACTATTTCAGATGACATAAAAATTGGCATGACCAATTTTTGGATTAAAAAAAAAGTCCACAGTTATCACTGACTTTGCTGTGCTTGAAGCATGCGTAGAAAGTGGAACAGAATCTCCTTGCTGGCAAAGAAAGCAGTTTCCATTACTTCGTACTTGCATTCTCCACCTTTCCCTTGTAAGAGGAAAGGATGCTGAGGATGAAACAGCAAGGAGTCTAGAATAGAAAACCAGCACTTAAAGAAATATATGCTCATCACGAAAAGTTTTGAAAATGGAGAAAAATACAAAGAAAAACATTGCCAAAAATTCACCTTCCAAAGATAACTGCGATTTTCATGTTAGTTCTTTCCTACCAGTCATTTTACAATGTTCTTCACATTTTTGATAGACTTTATAAAATCACTTTTATCTTTGTGTTTGTTTCAAAACTAACATGTGAATCATAAAGAATTTATAGAAAACAAAGAAACAGAATGGAAACAAACCATTGTCCAACAGTTAACATTTGAGGGTATATCAATTTTTCCATACTGTATATTGAGTACTTATGTGCTTCAGGCCAGTCTTCTAAGTGCTGGTCATGCACTAACACATTTAAAGTGTACAGTGTTGCAGTAAGGTATGTATGGTTATTTCTGAAGTTTGAAAATATCAGGCTCAGGAATGGGCAAGCTCAGTGAGACTGAAAAGCCTTTGTTCTTATCTGACAGTCCATGCTACACTGGAGCAGCTTTCAACTCCTTTTTTAAATCACCCAAATACATGTTATTTATTGAAATGGAATTATTTCCATTACTATTTGTCAATTCTCTGTTTTAATTTAGGGATCCATTAAATATTCTTTTACAGATTCACTTTCACTGTTTATTGAAATGTTTATTTCAATGTTTCCGTTTACTGAAATACCATAGTTTATTTAGTGATTCCATATCGTTAGATATCTTGGTCAGTTCTAATTGCGCTAACAAACGATGCTAGAAAGGAATCTGTAATTCAAAAATGATAATTTCACATCTATAACCTATAGAGTTATAATTCATAGATGTGATATGCCAGCATGAAAGGACATAACAAAGTGTGTAGAATTTTGACAAAGTGTTGCCAAATCACTTTCCAAAGAGATTGCACCAGTTTAAACCTGAATCGGTGATGTGTGAGTATGCCTGCCTCTCCACCAAAATGGAGCATTAGTGTTAATGTTTCCCAATGTACTCTTTGCATTTATTTATACAGGGTTGTAAATTTTTATTATGTATTCGTGTCGTCTGCCAATACTTCCACTGGAGCTTCTGTGGTTTTAAGAGCTCATTTAATCCTCCAACAATGAAGAAGTGGCATGAAGGTGGAAGTTATTAAGTAACTGTCCCATGATCCCAGAGCTATAAACAGCAGAACTGAGACTCTAATGCAGACCTCTTCATTCATTCATTCATTCTTCATTTTATTTATTCATTTCATTGTATTCAACAAATATTAAGTTGATGCTTTCAGATCATCAACTCAGTTTTCATATCATTTACTATTAAATAGTTCGCCCTTTCCCCACCTATTTGCATTTCCAGAAAAACCCTGTAATAAATCCTTATATACACATGTATCTGTTTCTAGATATTCTAATTGGCCCATGCAGCTGCCTACCTGTTTATTTCTATGCCAGTATATAGGAGACACTTATTATTAGCCAACATCACTTTCATTGGGGCATCACCCCTCCCACCACATGTGGTCAATCTTGTCCTCTGTCCTCACCCGACACAAGAGGGACAGGAGTCCTCCATAGGCCAATCAGAACTCCCTACACATGTGGTCTTAGAAGTTAGTCTCCGGGCTTCAAAAACTGGAATGTGACTCAAGCTGGGCTGTGGGGTTTTCAACTGGAGGAAATGGAGAAGAATGCCCCTGGCATTTGTAATCTGGGTGCTGGGCTATAGCCCATATGAGGGCTTTTGGCACTTACCTTCCCAGTCTCATGGAGGAAGCCCGTCTGCAGAGGGAGGGAAGGAGGACAGCGCGCAGAGGGAGGCTGAGGCAAGGGAAGAAGCAAGAAGCCTATCCACATTCAGTCATGCTGGGTTCCTAGTCATGGAAATCCATGAATTCCTTGCTTTCTGGATTAAACTGGTTTGAGTTTCTGCTTTAGCAAGTCACGTCTGCCTAAGTGTTTCATAAATGATACGGGGGCTATAAAAATTTAAGGCAGTGATAACGTCTGGGAAAATGCATCCTCTCTCACCTATTTTATAGGAAGAGTATTTATAGATAAGTGAATAAATATATGTGAAACCTAAAAATACTATAAGATGTATTCTTTTAATCAATGGCATATTTATTTTTCTTAACTTTGTAGGTCTTACTTGAGAGAAATTACTTTCATGTCTCTATCTATGCTACAGCCACCTAATAGGTTCATTATGGTTCATAAATGTATTTTATAATTAGATTTCTACAAGGATAACCCTAGTCATAAATATTAGGAAAGCAACCAACTTGTATTATGTCTTTCTATACATGTAAAAATCACAAGAAGAAAAACAATTGCTTCAGTATTTTTTTTTCACCATCAGCTGCCCAGTCCAAGAAGTATTAATGGAGAAAAGTCTCAGCTGAATGATAATGTCAACTGTCGCATCAAACAGATAATAACAAAGTGTCAGTGTTAACTCCAAGTTGTCTAAATGTTCAATGTGTTAAAAGACTGCCGCCTTTCACAATATAGCTCTTTACAGTAAAGTCCATGGCCCCAAAGTTCTTAAAGAACAGAACAAATAGTTGAAAATGATGGTTACATTTTAAGTTTCTCACATCTTGGAATAATTAATGTGTATGTGAAGAATTTCTCTAAGCTGATTGAAACATAGGCAGAAAAATGTCTGTTGTTTTTTTTTAATCAATCATTTCATTTTACTGCCACCAGATATACTGGCTCTGCTTTATTCTCATGAAAAAGATTTTTGCTTGAGTCATAGTAAATTTGCTGAAGAACATCATGATATTTTAACATAGCAAGAATGTCTACTTTTAAATCTCTAAAATTAATTCCATCCTCCCTGAGGAAAGACAAATGGAATGGCCAGGTTCCACTCTCTGAAGTGTACAGAAAAGACTGACAAAAGGGTTCCCAGCCTGAAGCCTTGTTGCTAGCTTTGTAGGTTTAATTGCTTGCTCGTTTGTTTTAAATCTGAGATTATATATATTCTTATGCATGATACCTTTTAAACCTTGAAATCATATTCCAGGGGATGAATAAAGTTTATATTGTCATGTTTGATGGAAAAAGAGCAGTTTCTGCTCACTTTCATCTCTGCGGTCGGTCATTAAAGAGTGTAATTAGTCAATGTCTGTGACTGGCCTGCTATATTCAGATTGAATAAAACATTTTTTTTTTTTTGGAACAGCTATTATGTGCCTAGCGCCACATTCTCAATTATTTTATCTCAATCTTGACAATCACGTTATGAGCAGAGTATTTTCACAGTCGTTTTAAATGCAGGAAGTTGAAGTTTAGAGAGGTTTGTCCAAACAGCCAGCACTGAGATTAGTCATTTGTGCAAAGTCACACAATTAAAAAGAGTCAGGATTTCAACTCAGGTCTTTCAAATGTACGATGTTTGCCCTTTTGACTCTCTTCCCTCTGATTCTTAAAATTGTGAATAATTGAAACTATCACAGAGGACATGTGTAATAAGGCGGATGGATCTCAAAGACACAATACTAAGCAAAAGAATCCAGAAACAAAAAAGTACATACAGTATGAATCCTGTGTATGAAATCCAAGCTCAGGTTTACTCATCTTTACTTCCTGAATAGATCTCTTTGCACCTTCTGAATGTGATCTCTTTTGCTGGAATACTTCCTCTAAGAGTGATACCAAAGAGTCTTTGTGCTAATCCTTCTGAGACAATTGTATGCTTGAGGATATCTTTGTTGCACTTAAACAAAAACAGCTGGATGAAAACATTCTGGGTTCAAATTACTTTTTCCTTCAACACGTTGAAAATATTAGTCTCGTCTCGTCTAATACCATTGCTAAAACGTCTAATATCAATTTGGTTTTTGCTCCTTTGTCTCAAGAATCTTTTTTCCACTATGATGGTCTTATATTTTACTATAGTATAAACAAGAGTGGGGTTTTCTTATCTATTCTCTTGATGTTTTCTAAACTCTTTCAATCTGTGGTCTTCCTTCTTTCTTTAATTACAGGAAATTCTCAATCATCATTTCTTCAAATATTTTCTCCTCTTCATTTACTGTATCCTCGTCTTCTGAAGGTCGTTCTATCCTCTTTCTCTTAACTTTTTTTTTTTCTTTTGGGCCTGCAGCATGCAGGATCTTAGTTTCCTCCCCAGGGATCAAACCCGTGCCCCCTGCAGTGGAAGCACGGAGTCTTAACCACTGGACTGCCAGGAAAGTCCCAACATTTCTTTTATATTTTGCTCTTTTTGTACATACTTGATGTCTTTTAGGAGGATTCCTTTACATTTTTTTAGTTTACTAGCTCATTCTTTCGTTATATCCATTCTAATATTCAATCCATCTACAGTTTGTTACTGGAATGCTAACTTGCAATTGCCTCTTTCTTATAACCGTTTGTTCCTACTTCAAATTACCAATATCCTCCTGAAAAATCGTTCTTTTGTTTACATTAAATTGACTGATTGTGCTTTGCCTTGTGTTGGGTCTCCAGCTAAATTTTGGACAGTCATTATATTTCTCTATGAGCTCATGTTAACGGAGGGCTATCACCTCCCTCAGGTGGTAACCAGGACCTGTTGCAATCTTGTCTCTCATACCTGCTAGGCTCTGGCTCCAGTACTAGACTGTAATTCAGATTTTCTTCCTCCAGCTCTCTCTCTGCTTCTCCCTTGCTACGGCTCACTGTCCTCCTACATTCTGGCCTGTGATCCTTCACAACTCACCCACTTCCGATGTCGCCAGAGGTTTCTGACAGCGTTTAAGTTAATTAGTCAGGTCCATCAGTTTCACTTTCACCCTGGAGCATTTCCAGATTGGGTTCTGGGGATGAGCCACTAACTAATTAATCTCCTTGCAATCCAGCAAACCTCACTTTTTGTACAGCATTAGAATGGTACAAATTTTAAAGTGAAATCAAAACTACCAGCTCATTCCCTTCTTTCCTTCTTTTCTAGGAGGTTTCTGCTATCTTAAAGTTGCTGTGTCATTCTCATGTGTATTTGTATACCTTTACTTCATATTGTAAAATAAAATTCCTATTTTATGGCAAGACAAGAAGAATTTAAACATAAAAATTCTTCTCTGCCCTTTGGCCTCCTTTCTCCCCACGCTGTGCCTTGTGTATCCACATTATGCTGGACCAAACCTCTCCCACTGGCAGGAATACCTGCTCAACCATGAAGAGCAACGTTCTCCTAGCATCAAAAGACAACTCCTTAAAAGATAACATTCCTTCTTGATCCTGTAAGGGGTCACATGATCCACCGCAGGTCGTATGTATCTGGATTGTATAAGCTGTCAATATTATGTCATTCCATGTACAGCTCTCTGTCTCAAAAAATATATAAACTGTATCGACTTTTTTTTTTTTAACATCTTTATTGGAGTATAATTGCTTTACAATGGTGTGTTAGTTTCTGCTTTATAACAAAGTGAGTCAGTTATACATATATCCCCATATACCCTCCCTCTTGCGTCTCCCTCCCTCCCACCCTCCCTATCCCACCCCTCTAGGTGGTCACCAGGCACCGAGCTGATCTCCCTGTGCCATGCGGTTGCTTCCCACTAGTTATCTATTTTACATTTGGTAGCATATATATGTCAATGTCAATGTCAATGTCTCTCACTTCGTCTCAGCTTACCCTTCCCCCTCCCCATGCCCTCAAGTCCATTCTCTACATCTGCATCTTTATTCCTGTCCTGCCCCTAGGTTCTCCACAACCTTTTTTTTTTTTTTTTTTTAGATTCCGTATATATGTGTTAGCATACGGTATTTGTTTTTCTCTTTCTGACTTACTTTACTCTGTATGACAGACTCTAGGTCCATCCACCTCACTGCAAATAACACAGTTTCGTTTCTTTTTATGGCTGAGTAATATTCCATTGTATATATGTATCACATCTTCTTTATCCATTCATCTGTTGATGGACACTTAGGTTGCTTCCATGTCCTGGCTATTGTAAATAGAGCTGCAATGAACATTGTGGTACATGATTCTTTTTGAATTATGGTTTTCTCAGGCTATAGGCCCAGTAGTGGGAATGCTGTGCAGTTTTGAAAAAAAAATGACTTAGAATTATACTAATTTAATTTGGAGATATTTCCAGTTATTGATGAGAAAGAAATGCATATTCAATAAAGTGTGTATGATATGATCACATTTTTTTGGTAAAAAAAGTGCTGACAAAGATCCTACACATATATTTATGTGTGGATGTGTATGTGACACTATATATGTATGTATGCATGAAAAAAACTATGGAAGAAATTAAATTTGTTATTAAAATGCACTAAAAAGCTTATTTGATATAATCATATTAATGAGTTTATGCAAAAGCATATGTGTAAATATATTAACAAGATAAAGTTTCTAAGAGGGCCAGGAAGGTAGGTAAAGGGCATTCCAGTTGCAAATGTCTAGTGAAAAGAAACACATTTGAAAAACAAAGTGTGTCTCAGTCCATTGGGGTTGCTATAACAAATTACCATAGACTGAGTGGTTTAAAAGCAACAGAAATTTATTTCTGACAGTTCTAGAGGCTGGGAAGTCTGAGATTAAGGCACCAGAATATTTGGTGTCTGGTGAGGACCAGCTTCTTGGTTCATAGACGGCCAATTTCTCGTTGTTTCCTCACATGGTGGAAGGGGCGAGGGAGCTCTCTGGGGTCTCTTTCATAAGGGCACTAATTCCATCCATGAGGACTTCACCCTCATGACCTAATCATCTCCTAAAGGCCTCACCTCCTAAAACCATCACATTGAGGATTAGGTTTCAACATGTGATTCGAG
Organism: Lipotes vexillifer; assembly: GCF_000442215.2. Lineage (NCBI taxonomy): Eukaryota > Metazoa > Chordata > Mammalia > Artiodactyla > Lipotidae > Lipotes > Lipotes vexillifer. The sequence goes on along the minus strand of NW_006792985.1, from coordinate 3,607,169 downwards.
GGAACACAAGGTGCAATGACAAATCTGAGAGTGAGACTTCCTGAAAATAGACGGATGCCTGAATCCTTATGTTGGATCCAGTTCCAATGTCACTTCTTCCCTCCAAATCCGTTCTTTACTTCTAAATCTGAAGTACATCCCTCCACCCTTCCCAGTCGCTCTGTCAGTTTCTCCTATTTTATTCTTCTCACGGCATGTGTCACTTTTCAACATTATCTTGTTAATGTGTTAATTGACCTGCATGATCTCTGCCTCCTCTCTAGAGTGTAAGCTTCCGGAGAGAAGGGAGTAGATCTCTCTTCTTTGCATCTGTATCTCTATAACCTTGAAGAGTGACTTCCACGTAATTAATGGATGCTGTGTGAGTGGACCTATATCCCAAGGTCTCCCCTCTTCAGCACCAGGCTCTGCTGATGGACACAGTGCTTTCCCTGAAGGGGACATGAGGGTCAGAACAGCACCTTCAGAGTCACCACATCACATGTCATCTGATATATGGTACTGACCCCTGAAAGTCTCCACAGGAAATATTAAGAGGGGCTGTAGATCACGTAGCGGGAAATAAAAATACCTCTTTCTCTGAACACTAATTCATTTAATCACTGCCGTGGAGTAAATGTTTCTGCACTTCCCCCACCCACCACCCCCGCCAAATTCTTATGTTGAAATCTTAATCCCCAGTATGATAATATTTGGAGGTGGGACCTTGGAAAGTATTATAATTAGATTTCCATGAGGTCATGAGGGTGGAGCTCTCGTAATGGGATTAGTGATCTTATACAAAGAGGAAGAGAGAAGAGACTGCTCTTCCCCTGCCAGGTGAGGACACAGCAAGAAGGTAGCCATCCCAAACCAGGAAGAGGGTCCTCACCAGCACCCTGATCTTGGACTTCCCAGCTTCCAGAACTGTGACAAATAAATGTTTATGATAAGCCACCCAGTCCATGGTATTTTGTTACAGCCACACAAACTGACCAAGAAAATCCCCAGATCATTCCACCTTGTGTGAAGCGCCTGGGGAGACTCAGGAAACCTCCTTCCCGCTACCAACTGCTAAACACACCACTCACCCAGGCATCCGGCTAGTGTCTTCTTGGTGGCTCCCTTCCCGTTAATACAACTCATTCCCTGGTGGCCCCTCACTCTCTTCTTTGAGGCTGCACCTGAGTCGAGTCTCCTCTGGCCTTGAGGTTGGGTCACTGCTCCCTCAGTCTAGGCTGTTTCTTCACCTGTTCATGCTGCCTGGCCAGCACCACCATCCCAGACTGATTCAGGCCAGCGGATTGGCTCAGCCTCAAGCTGTGGACGGTTGCACAATTGATGCATGGCAGACCGACCTGCCCTGCGGCTCATCGGCTCTCCTCTGTGCTGATCTGGTGCCAGGAGGTGTCTGTAGGAGGCCGGTGTTAACCCCTGGTCTGAGAAGGAATGCGTTCCTCCTTTTACCATGCAGAGGATGAGACCCCTCTGCCTTTCTTTCCCTTTTCTCTCTGGGAAAGATGTCTTTTACCCCATCCAGATTTCCCTCACCAGCTAGGCAAATTAATTTTCCCTACTCCTCACTGAGAATGTCAATATTCCACCAAGATCCCTCCTACCCTTTTTTTCATTTTTGTATTTTCTGTTCCCCATTTTCAATTTGCAACAGCTAAAGAGACTATACCACATTTTTTATGTCTCCAAATTTTTCCCATTGAGTAGAATGTTTTATAAACCTGTGTTCACCAGTTCAACAAAAAATTACTGAAAGCCTACTATTTGTCATGCGTTATCCTAGGTCCTTTCTGTGATAAGCTGGCTAACCCAACACACAAGACTATTGCATAGCTTGCAAAGCTCTGTAGTAATAGAAACATAAAATTCTGCTTATTGGCATTCTTAGGTGCTCTATTTTTCAGGGACCAGATCTGTTTGGCTTTTTAAAATTAACTTAAATCTTTATTGATTCAGGGATGCTGAAGATGTTGTCAGTCTTCCAAATGCCAAGTGAGACTATTTGAATTTACAGGGGAAAAAAACTCAGAAAAAATGCCAGGTCAGAGGCATGAAACCCAGCACACCCGAAGGGCTGCTGCTCAACATTGTGTGACAGTTTTCAGAATCAAAAGGAAGAATGGTCAGAAATTGACTTGGGACTGCATTCTTCATTGGTACTATCAAAATGCAAAGCCAGAGTGCCAGAAAAATCAGAATTGAACTGTTGAATTTATTTGGGTGTCTAGTTTATATTAGGTTTGAAATTGTTTTGGGATACAAACTTTGTTTAACTTATGCGTCAGGGAAATGCCACTGACAGGTAAATGTGCCTGTTCCCTACGCTTACACAGTCCAGAAGACAACACTTAGCTGATGCAATCACCGGAGGGTGGCAAGACCTGAGCCACAGATAAACTGGCCCCCTGCCAAGGTGAGAACAGGTTTTCCTTTTTGCACCTAATAATGAAATACTTTATTCTGCATCAAGGTATCTGGAAAATGAAGCTGCATTTGGGGCACATTACAGATGAGGAATGATGCATATACGGTGAGTACAAAACTCAGTTGCAGAATTATTTCCTAGTATTACCAGATACTCCATTACCAATGCTTAATTGAAAGTAAAACATGATTTGCCACACTAGAAGGCTAGAAGTGAAATATGACAGAATTTAAACAGGCAGATATAAATGTAACACCTATCTGTATTTTTTTTTTAATTGAAAAAAATTAACTACACGGAAGAGCTCTGACCTTAAGCACATTTTACCCAAAATCCAACCAGAAAGCCAGTCCATTACTTCTTCTTTTTTCTTTTTTTTTTAGCAATTCATTGTATGACTCATTAATTCAACCACTTAAGGAACATTTATCAAGCACTTAATATGGGCCAGACATTGACTTGGATGCGGATACTACCAAAGGGAACATAAGGATGTTGTTTTTGAAGGGCGATACCCACTGGATATTGAGGCAAAGTCTTCAGTGTATGAGGGAGAGTGACCAGGAGGTTCATAGAAATAGTGAGTAGGTTGGTCTGGGTGGGTGGAGAGGAATGGCATGGCGTTCAAAGGAGCAGGAGTTCAGAAGAGATCCTGGGAAGGAGGATGCTGATTCCACCTCTCAGCTCTGAGGTCTCCATGTTCACGCCACTCCAGGTGGTTCTGGTACAGGTGGTCTGAGGATTACTTCTTGTGAACAAGAAGAGCTTCCCATTTGAGAGGCTCTCAAAGGCCAATTTGTTTAGGCCATGGAGGGAAAGAAATAGTCCATTCCAAGACATTTGAACCTCTAGAGCAGGCTAACAATTCTTCTAGTCTTCAGCACTACAGTGAAGAATAACTCTCTGACCTCATGGGGCTGATATTTTAGTGTGCTGGATAGAGAATAAATATGTAAACAAATAAATAATAGAATTTCATTTAGTTATCATTATTATTTAAAAAAATAATAAAAGCCTGGGAAGGGATAGAGAATCATGGGATATAAAGGAAAATCAGAGTGGTTAGAGAAGACCATACCGAGAAGGTGATATTTGAGCAGAGAAAGGAATGACGAAGAGGAGAAAGGCGTGCGGGTAACTGGAGATATAACATCCTAGGTGTAGGAAATAGAATACAAAGACCCGGAATTTGGAAAGTGGCATGGGGGCCAGGGTAGCTGAAGCAGAGGGAAGCGTGATGAGTGCTGTGCTGGAACCAGACTGTACTGGCTCAAAAGAGCCAATTGTTGAATGTTCAGGACTTTTGCAAACCAGTGTTAAACACTAAATTATATAAACTTACAATTAAATACATCATATTAAAAACAAAGGCAATAAATACTCAAAACTCATCACTTCCTAAGTATCTTGTTATGTTTCACTATCACCTATGTTCTTCAGTTTATTTATGTCTAAGTATCTATAGATATACTATATAATAGTGTGCTACTGCATGTCTCTCCCCAACTCTGCATTTAGGGATGTTGAGTTGTTAGCTTGAAATCACCCATGGTGGGAGAATTATACTGTAGAAACTAACAAGTGCTACAAATCAGAGCTTGATCTACCTTTTGTTGATTGTCTAGACTTAAGAAAGATATGGAGAAAATTTTAAAATGCAGATGAACTTAAAACTTCATGTTGCATTTGAATAGCAATAGTTTCATGTTGCATTTGAATAGCACCAAAAAAATGAGAAAATATTCTTTTAGTGCCTGAAAGCTATCTTCCAGTTCAGCAAAGAAGTCACTCAAGTCATTGACACATGGCACATGGGTGAAGTTCTAACACCCATCTTTGTTGTTTTACCCTATCTTACTTGTTAACACAAGTGAAAATATGAACCAACATTCATGTCAGAACTGTGCTTGGAGACACAGTTATTAACCACTAATTTGAACACAGATCTGCTAAGAAAGAACCAAATTATACAGTCTTATAGGCCAAGGTAAGGATTTTTATATTAATTCTGAATTAATTGGAGGGTCTGAATTGGAGGGTTTAGGACAGAAGAATAAGATGATCTGAATGCTGGTCTAAATGGATCATTTTGGTAGCTGGGGATTAAATAGAGCACAGGTGGACAAAAGTAGAAGCAATAAGCTGAGTTAGGAGACCATACAATGGCTTATACCAGGTAGTCATGGTGGAAGTGTTGAGAAGTGGTCAGATTCAAGCTATATTCAAGACAGTGTCAACAGGACTTGCTGATGACTTAATTGTGGGCTAGAAGAGAAACAGAAGAAATCATGCATAACTGCAAGGTTTTGGTTTGAGCAGCTGCAAGAATAGTACTACTGTTTAATACTGGGAAGTAAAATGAAGCAGAAATAGGTTGAGGAGGGGTTGGAGCAGAATCAAGAACTCTGCTTTGGACATTTTGAATTTGGATGCCTACTACATATCCAAGTGGAAATGTTGAGAGTGAAAATGTAGGGATTGTGTTTTCCACAGAAAAAAGATTCCAGAGGACTTAGAGTAAAAGGCAGTATGGGGAGGATCTATCAAGGAGATGAGGAGAAAGGAAAGATCCCAACTGACTAATGTGGCTTATATCTTGCATTGTGTCTAAAGATGATAGCAAGTGAGGCATTGTGGGTAAAGCTGACTATATATATATTTGTTTAAGTCCCAGCAATACCTGGTGAGAGAAAGAATTTAGTCACCCTAGGAAAAACTCAGCCACAGCTTGGATTGATTGTTCTGCTGAAGAAAGCCTAGTCTAGGTAGGCAGTGTAGCAAAGGGATGTCTTTACCTCAACCTCTCACTATATGTAGAAAATACAATCCAATATCCCTTTTGGACCCCAATATCCTTCCTAGACTTAGAATGTGTATGTGCTGTAC
>NW_006792985.1:3597051-3601818 GCF_000442215.2 Lipotes vexillifer | reverse complement strand
TTTCCCATTCCCTCCATGCTCCCCTCATCTTGCTCCCAGGCTTAATTTAAGTGCTAGCAAACACAGCCATGCTGACCTCACTGCCCAGTTAACTGAATGGAATTTAGAGCCCAAGGCTGACAACATCTCGTGAGGTTGGGTAAGGACATGGCAGAGATGACTGGTGATGTTCGTAAAGAAAGAAGGTATGAGATGCCCATGGTGGTGGAGTGATGGAGTGCTGCAAGGGAAAGCAAAGTACTATGCCTGGAATGAGCACATCTCATCTGCCTCACTCCTACCCTAAAACAAGCATCAGCATTCCTGCCCCATGGCTGGGATGGCTCATCAGACAAAGACTCCAACACTTTTGGATTCCACAGCATCAGCTGCCTGCTTGACTCAGTTGTGCTTGCTTTTATCTCTTTACTTCTAGACTCCTGCCTTAATACTCCCGTCTCAGTGGCTTCCTTTGAAATCATTCAACCTGGCCGTTGTCAGGATTTCCTATTGGAATTTTGGACCATGACACAACTGTCTAGATTTTGGCTTTGCTTATTCCTTCAGTTTCAGCATCTGCTCTCTCCTCTAATTAGTCCTTTCCTCTCCCACCAGCATTGCCAAAGGGAGACCCAGACTCTGCAGAATTCATGCCTCCCCTTCTCATCCACCCGCTCCCATGAGATAAAGAACCCCTTGCCATAATGTAGAGTACCTGTTGTTATGTTTAGAAGATTAAGACTAAATAGGCAGTTAGTTTAGGGCACAGTTTCTATAGATGGTCAGAATTATTTTTAAGCTAATCAAACAAGCATTATGATGCTGCCATGAATACTCAATTTCCAACTCCTTCTTGCTCCAAAACTGTCACTCAAGATAAAGAGGAGCCAGGTAAATGATGAAAATATGAATATCAGAGCTCATGCCTGTTATTTTTGGAGAAGGAGGGAAGGCTGTTCCAGTCAGTGTTTTCCCTGTATTTATTCAATTTTATTATTTTTATTTTTCCACATTCATTTTTATTTTTTTAATTTAAAAAATTTTTAATGACTCTCTTTAAAAAAAAGTATTTATTTATTTATTTGGTTGTGCCAGGTCTTTGTTGCAGCACGTGGGATCTTTTAGTTTTGGCATTCAAACACTTAGTTGTGGCATGTGAACCTTAGTTGCGGCATGCAGGATCTAGTTCCCTGACCAGAGATCAAACCCGGGTCCCCTGAATTGGGAGCAGGGAGTCTTAGCCACTGGACCACCAGGAAAGTCCCCATACTCATTTTATTTGTTTCAAGTATGGTTTACTTTGTACAACATTTGTAAGAGGGGTGGAAGATGGGCAGAAAGAGACAGTAACAAGCAGCTTAAAAATGTAACAACGAAGGGTAATGCAGTAAAGTTTGGCTTTGAATTGTCTATGGTATACTTACCACAAAAAAAAAAAAAAAAAGAAAAGAAAAAAAGGCCAGGGCAGAAGGAAACATTTAGAGTGATGGATATGTTTATTAGTTGATTTCGGTAATGGTTTCATAGGTGTATGCATACGTCCAAACTCATCATATTGTACATTAAATATGTGCAGTTTTTAGTATATCAGTTATACCTCAGTAAAGCTGTTTTTTAAAAAGAATTATATAACTGAATCGCTGTGCTGTACAGCTGAAAATTACACGATATTGTAAATCAACTATATTTCAATTAAAAATTTTTTTTAAGAATTATAGGCGTTGGAACTGAGCTCAGATTTGAAACTGTTTTTATTCTTTTATTGAACAAACATTTATTAAGGGCTCCCCGTGCCAGCATTGTGTTGGATGCTGGTGCGACAATGAAAGCAAGGCAGACCCTCTCCCTGACCCATACATCTATCAGAGAATACAGAAGACACAATAAGCGACAACAATAATGTGCTATGATGGGGAAGTCGGCACCATGGAAACGTGTAGCAGGGCAATCCCGGTCTGGGACGGGGTAAGGACTGAAATTCACGAATTAGAGACTGACTCATACAGCTCTCAGTGACCATCAGGGCAACCTCCACAGACTACACCTGGAAGGGGGGAAAATCCATTTTCTTTTATATCATCGTTTTATTCACACATCAGCATCCCCTCATTCCTATCCACTTATTCCTGAAAGCGGTCCCTTTTTAGAGACTCCAAACATGGTGATCCATTTTCTTTTATATCATCGTTTTATTCACACATCAGCATCCCCTCATTCCTATCCACTTATTCCTGAAAGCGGTCCCTTTTTAGAGACTCCAAACATGGTGATCCATTTTCTTTTATATCATCGTTTTATTCACACATCAGCATCCCCTCATTCCTATCCACTTATTCCTGAAAGCGGTCCCTTTTTAGAGACTCCAAACATGGTGATTAAACAAAGGTTTCCTTTTATATAAATGCCAAATTTTCTGCCTCAGTAAGGTTGCAGCTGTGACAAGAATTAGGCTGCTTTCTAGGTCATATATTTTCTAAAGCACCATGCAAAGAAAATATTAATACTTCAGGGGAAATGAAACAAATGGACTCAATTACTTTAAAACCTTGTGAGCAGGCAATTTTTATGATAAAAAGAATAAGGCAATGTACTGAATAAACAAAGAAAATTATATGGTTCATGTAAGGTAGAGATGCATTCCCTGGTTAAATCCATGAGCATACAAAGAACTGAGTCCTAAATTTAGTTTCCTGTTCTACACAGAATCCTGAATGCAAGTTAGATTAACTGGCATCTAATGAGTCTAACATCATTTTCAATATAATGATATTCTATGCATTTTTGGAAATTTATAAATTTTAATTCTATGAATCACATTTAAAAAGTAACTACAAATAGTCTCTGTATATGGCTATATGGGGTAAGAGACTGCTCACAGAGGTACAGCTAAAGAATGAATTTTACCCACTGATGAAATTATCTGATTTATATCAGAATTAATCAACATAGGCGGAGTAATGTTTAGTCATAGACGAGACACAGATCAGTAAATGAACATCGGGTTGGTAATTAGCAATGTTTCCTGGTTATGGATGACACCTCTAGATGCAGCTCAAAATGACTCCTTTTGTATTCTGCTCCGTGTTTTCTTTCATTCTGTGTTTAGACTTTAGTCACAGAGGGATTGATGTTTACTGCAAAGAGCTTGGAGTCAGAAGATCTGTATTCTGGTCTCAGGGCTGCTAGAAGATAACAATTTGACTTTGACAAAAAAATAAGTTCAACTCCTCTCTTCAAGTTGCACATCTGCAAAAGGAAGACACTTTATAAAGCAGCGTCTTTTTAAAGACCAGGAATGTAAAAGTGCTGAAAAAATTGTAATAGACACAAATATAAAATACGTAAACAGTCTATGCATAAATACAATTGTATATTGTAATAATAGCTAATGTAAACTAAACGATCCCTTTAGAGATATCAAAAATAGCCTGTCGATAGAATTCTCATTTCTAGACAAAACGAAACAAAAAGCCAGTTAGATTGTATATGCATATTTGTGCATGTATGAATGAAAGGGTGAGCACTTGCTAGTATTATCAATTATTCATATATAACAGAATGATACAGGCCATATATGCACACAGTTTTTTGAGATTCAGAACCATGCAAAGAAGGATGATCAGCAATTTATTTGGATGTCTAGTACATATTGCATCACTTCTACAAATAAAAAGTCAATAAAGAAGGCTGATAAATGGGATCCTCATGTGAGCTGAAGACAGAGACAGAAGGAGATGTTTTGTTTCTGAAACCTCTAGCCTGGAATAAATTACACAGTCATGAGTTGAAGTCATCTGCAATTAATTCCAGTTGTAAACCTCAGTAAACCTCAGTTGAGAGGGATCAGGGGAGCCTGATACAGCATCACATGGGTTTGTGTATTTTTAGTAAGTGGATGTCAATTTAACAATGAAATTCTTTAGTCTAAAACCTTACAGTAATTATGCAAGTTCTTTTAAACATATTGCTTTTAGAGGACAGACATATGCTTATATTATTATTTAGCATAATTTTTCTTGTGCTCATCAGGAAGGAAACCTCATATGCCATAGCTATAGAGCAAAATGCTTTTCTTCTATCTAATTCTCAGGTTTGCTTCTCAAACCAGGACTAGTCATAGGTACACCTAAACCTATGGAGAATTAATCACATTAAATTGATACATATCTCTATGCTATATTCATTTCTCCGATGATTTAGGGGTTATTTGGCATGGCAATGCACAGAAATGGACTCATTGCGTTTGTGAAATCTCTTCAGAAATCAAGTTCTAAGTTTTTAGCAAAACAGGACTTCCAGTCCTGACAAGATGGCACCTGTTTTCCCCTGCTCCTCCTGTCAAGCACAGCTTAAAAGAAAATAAGTACAGGGATGTAATATACAACATGATAAATATAACTAACACTGCTGTAGGATGTATATGAAACTGGTTAACAGAGTAAATTATGAGCTCTCATCACAAGGAAAAATTTTTCTATTTCTTTAATTTTATATCTATATGACATGACGAATGTGTATTAAAATTATTAGGGTACATGTACCACAATGTTCATTGCAGCTCTATTTACAATAGCCAGGACATGGAAGCAACCTAAGTGCCCATCAACAGGTGAATGGGTAAAGAAGATGTGGCACATATATACAATGGAATATTACTCAGCCATAAAAAGAAACGAAATTGTGTTATTTGCAGTGAGGTGGATGGACCTAGAGTCTGTCATACAGAGTAAAGTAAGTCAGAAAGAGAAAAACAAATACCGTATGCTAACACATATATACGGAATCTAA
>NW_006792985.1:3585330-3596715 GCF_000442215.2 Lipotes vexillifer | reverse complement strand
GAGAGTGGCATGGACATATATACACTACCAAATGTAAAATAGATAGCTAGTGGGAAGCAGCCGCATAGCACAGGGAGATCAGCTCGGTGCTTTGTGACCACCTAGACGGGTGGGATAGGGAGGGTGGGAGGGAGGGAGACGCAAGAGGGAGGGGATATGGGGATATATGTATAACTGATTCACTTTGTTATAAAACAGAAACTAACACACCATTGTAAAGCAATTATACTCCAATAAAGATGTTAAAAAAATAAAATTAAAAAAAATTATTAGGGTAATCACTGCATGATGTATGTAAGTCAAATCATTATGCTGTACACATTATTAGTGCTGTATGTCAATTACACCTCAATAAAACTGAAAGAAAAAAAAGACTACGATGAGCTATCATTATATAAATATCAGAATGGCAACAATAAAAAATAGCAACAACACCAAATGCTTCTGAGGATATAGAGAAGCCGGATCACTCATAGATTGCTGGTGGGAATGTGCGATGGTACAGCCGATCTGAAAAACAGTTTGGCAGTTTCTTACAAGACTAAAAATGCAATTAATGTATGATCCAGCAATGGCAGTCTTGGGCATTTATCCCAGAGAAATGAAAAATTATGTTTACCCAAATATTCCATACACAAATATTTATAGCAGCTTATTCATAATGGTGCCAAACTGGAATCAGCCCAGATGTCCTCCCACAGGTAAATTTTTAAACAAACCATGGTACACCAATAACATGAAATACTACTGAGCAATAGAAAGAATGAACTGTGGATATACACAGCATCTGAGAAAATCTCCAGGGAAGTATGCTGAGGGGAAAAAAATTATCAGTCCAAAAAGGTTACATACTGTATGATTCCATTTAGATAACATTTTTGAAATGTAAAACAGAATAGTGGTTCTCAGGGGGCATCTGAAGGGTGGCGGGAGGGAGGGAGGTCTTGTCATAAACGAGTCACATGAGGGATCTTCTTGGTGAAGTTTCAGTATTTTGACTGTGGTTGTGGATATACAAACCTAAATATATGATAAAATTGTACAAGGCACCTACCTTTATATTTCCAAAATGAGATCATGCAATAGATACAACTATAACCTGCCTTTTTAATATATCAGTATATTATGACAATCCTTTCTTTCCATAAATACTGTCTGTAATGTCATTTGTAATAGCTATCTAATTAGATAATTTACTTTACCATAGTTAATTCAGCCAGTCCCCATTTGTTTAGCATTCAGGTTGTTTATGATTTTCAGGTGCACTAAGCATCTATGTAGCTAAATCTTTGGCACACTGGTAGTTATTTTTTTAGGATATACCCATTTTGAAGGCTTTTTACATTTATTTCAGCTTTTGCCAAAAGATGATAAGAGAGCCAATTTCCCCACCACTCTGTCAAATTTGAAGATTATAACTAAAGGAAAAAAATTGCTAATTTATAAGTAGAAAAGGTTTTTTTTACTGTAGCTTTAATTTGCATTTCTTTGTTTACCAGATGAAATTGATTTTTTAAAATGCATTTCAGGCCAACACACCTTTTCCTTTTTTTTTTTTTTTTTTTATTTTGCAGGCCGCGGGCCTCTCCCTGTTGTGGCCTCTCCCCGTTGCGGAGCACAGGCTCCGGACGCGCAGGCTCAGCGGCCATGACTCACGGGGCCAGCCGCTCCGCGGCATGTGGGACCTTCCCGAACCGGGGCACGAACCCGTGTCCCCTGCATCGGTAGGTGGACTCTCAACCACTGTGCCACCAGGGAAGCCCCGCCTTTTCCTTTTTGAGGTGCCTGATCAGACACTATGCCTATCCTTCCACGTTTTCGTAAAACTTTACAGAAGCTGATTTTATACCAAGAATTTTAAACTTCCTTGCAGACATTTTCTCCCAGTTGGCCCTCTTAACCTTGTTCATTATGGGTTTTGACATTTAGGCAATTAAACAAATTTTGTTGTCAAAACTAAATAACAGATGTTAGATCGGGTGGAACTACGAGTGATTTTTTACTTTTCTCATTTTTCTGCAAAGAATACACTTGCTCCCTGTGCTTTGAAAAAGAAATTGATACCAATGAGAATACTATATGTGAAAAATTAAGTGCAGGGGATGAGTTGTATTAGAAGAAACTTAATAGCTTTTGGTACTTTTCTTATTGAACATTAATGAATGTCAGTAAACTAGGCACTTAAGATATCAAAATAAATGAAACAAGGACCTAGTTAAGCAGGAAGAAAGACTCATGATAATGAATATAAAAGGAAAAGATAAAATCGATTTCAAATAAAACAAGTTCAAAACCTGGTTCTTGAGAAATCTAATCAAGAATAGAGAACGATAACATACAGAAAGAGTAAAGAGATAAAAATAGATCATAGGAGATTTTCTAAGCTGTGACATAATCTATATACAACTCCGTATTCAAATATTTGAAAATAACATTGAAATGGGTAATCTTCTCAGAAAATACAAATGCCCAAAGTTGAATACCAACCCATGTTTTAAAATCCTGAATAGACATTCGTTAGCGAATAAATTGGAAGGGTTTTATCAAAGAATGACTCCCTACAAAAGCATCAAGCCCAGACAGTTTTATAGACAACGTTTTTCAAACCGTCAAAAAACAGATAATTCATACGCTATTTAAACTGCTGGAGAGTATAGAGAAGAGCAAAGATTATTAAAAAAAAATAAAATTATATCAATTTCACTTATGAATATAAGTGCAAAAATATTAAATAAAACATTAACAAGTTAAATCTGGGTATAATAAAATAAAGAATTCCCCAGATAAATTCAAGAAAGGCTTAAACTAAGAATTCAAGGGGAATTCAAGATTGAGAAATAAGTTGATATATATGATTATATTAACATGACAACATAAATAAATCAAACAGTCATTTTGAAGGATACAAAAACACTCCCTAAAAGGAAACATCAATTAGATGAGATCAAGAAAAACAAGCAAAGTCTTACTGACAAAATAGGATAAGAGTCTGTCTAAAACTAAAAGCAATGGCAAACTCACAGGTAAAATAACAAATACGTTATTATCAAATAGAGAAACAAGGTAGAGATACCTACAAATGCAATTGGTATTTAATAATGTTTTGGGAGAACTAGCCAATACAAAGAAACTGAAAAAAGAAAAAAAAAAAAAAGAGCTGTAGAAAGGAAAGAGGAAAACCTAAGAGAATTAACTGGAAAACTATTAGATCTAACTAGATTGGATGGTTAAGAATGTAATGAGAGATGTGTTGATAAAAGTGTACTTCAATCCCAACAATTTATTTTGTGGATGTTGACAAACGGATTGTAAAGTTTATATGGAGAGACAAGAGACCCAGAAGAACCAACAAAATACTAAAGAACAAAGTCACAGCACTGACACTACTGGACTTCAAGACTTACAATAAAGCTACAATAAACAAGGCAGTGCGGTATTGGTGAAAGAACAGACATATGGATCAATGGAACAGAAGAGAGAGCCCAGAAAAAAAAAAACCCACGCAATCATAGTCAACTGATCTTTGACAAAGACATGAACAGAATTCAATGGAGAAAGGGTAGTCTTTTCAACAAATAGTGCTGGAACAACTGGACATCTACATACAAAAAAATTAGTCTACACACAGAGCCTACTTACAACTTTTACAAAAGTTAACTCAAAATAGATCATGCACCTAAATTTTGTACAATACAAACTTACAAACTCCGAAAAGATAATGTAGCAGACAATCTAGGTGACTTTGGCTTTAGCAACGAGTTTTGGTCTAAACACTGTGGTAAATTTCAAGATTTGGGGTTGATTAAGGAAGAGACATGGACATGAGCCGCAGTAACACACAACAAACTTATTGAACAGGGTTGCAGGAAAGGGGAGGTCTTTCCCAAGAAGGGACTTTCCAGAGACATTGGAACAAGCCCATCACCCAGAAAGGGAGTAGGGCAGGGGATCTCTTGGGGAAGAGGGGGATATCCGAGAAGGGGGCTACAAGTCTGGGTCATGTTGGTCAGCAGCAAGGTAAAAAGTCTTTGAGTCAGAGAGCTCTGAAGGGCAACAGCAGTGTCTGGTCTTTTATGGCTACAGGGTTTGTCTTATTTACGGTTAGCAGATGTTAAATGCAGTTTCACAGGGTATGTAAAGTGGGTAAGTTCTAAATGGCTAAGAATGTTTATTTGGATCATAGGTAAAGCAATTGGACTTGCAAGAATCTGAGCTTGGTACCAGTGGGCTTTGGGCTAATGGTCCTAACCTGATGTGAAAAAGTAACAACATGGGCTCTTTTATGCCAAAAGCAAGAGCTATCTTTGACCCTTTTATATAACACCATCAGGACAATCTATGAAAGAAAAAATTGATTAATATGAACTTCATTAAAATTAAAAACTCCTGCTCTGCAGAGGACGCGTTTAAGAGAATGAAAAGACAAGCCACAGACTGGAGAAAATATTTGCAAAACATTTATCTGATAAAAGGTTTTGTATCCAAAATATATTAAAAACTCTTAAAACTCAAAATAAGAAAACAAACAACCAGTTAAAAATGCCTAAAAATTCTGAAGACACACATCACCAAAGAATATATAGAGATGGCAAATAAGCATTTGAAAAGATGCTCAATGTCATATGCCATAAGGGAATTGCAAATTCAAACACTAATAAGATACCACTGCACACATATTAGAATGGCTGAGATCCAAAACACTGACAACACTAAATGCTGCAGTGAATATGAAAACGTAGGAACTCTCATTTGTTGGTGGTAGGGGTGAAAAATGGTACAGTCCCTTGGGAAGACAGCTTGACAGTTTCTTACAAAACTAAACATACTCTTACCACACAATCCAGCAATTGCACTCCTTCCTATGTACTCAAATGAGTTGGAAACTTACGTCCACACAAAAACCTGTGCACAAATGTTTAGAGCAGCTTTATCCATAATTGCCAAAACTTGGAGGCAACCAAGATGTCCTTCAATAGGTGAATGGATAAGCAAACTGGTACATCCAGGCAATGGAATGTTATTCAGTGCTAGGAAAGAAATAAGCTTTAAAGCCAGCAGAAGACCTGGAGGACCCTCAAATGTATATTTCTTAGTGAAAGAAGCCAGTGTGAAAGGGCTATGTACTGTATGATTCCAACTATATGAAATTCTAGAAAACCAAAACTATAGTAAAAGGATCAGTGATTGCCAGAAGTTAATAACCTCATTTGCAATCGAAGGGTTTGCCGGTTAAAACTACTAGACACCAAGTCTCCCTTCAACACTGGCAAAATTTGAAACATTTGATAGCTGGCAGAGTTACTGAGAGTGTGTTTCTTAGTTTAGACACAGTTGTTCTACATGCAATTAGAAAACCCCCCCCCCCCCCCGCAAAAAACGTGGTGTGTTTCCAACACTAGCACTTAAATCATCATTCACACATAAATTCAGCCTACTGTTTGTAATTTATGTGCTATTTCCCTTGTGAATCTCAGAGCAGCTCTGTGTATAAACCACTAGCCTGCATGTAGCACAGGTTTCTGATCCTTACAAGCCTTATTCTTTGCTCAGTACTATAGACCAAGATACATTGTTGCTCCAAGGCACTCATCCCTTTCTGGGCTTTTGTTTGCAATCCTTCTCATTAATCTCCCAGTTCACCAATATACGGGAGGAACTTCTCCACTTTTCCCCCACCTATCACACTCATATTCTTGGCCACAAAAATTTAGATTATGCCAACTCACTAAAATCTTCTTATTCAGCTTGTTTTCCGCTGTGAAGGATCTTTTTCCAAGACTCTAATATCTGACACAATGTATGACTTCAACGTGACACCTTGTTTTTTACATTGCATCAGTGGTCTGCTTTCTCGCAGATCAGAATTTAACATTAAGTCCTTTCCTGTGTTCAGATCCAAGCCTGCTATTTCCAAAGGGAAAAAAAATATTAGAGGATTTCATATGCTGATGGACTACAGAGAAAACTAACGTTGTTAGATATTCAGACCACATTTTCTTGATGAGCGAGATTCTTCATTCTGGAGTGTCCTGTCAAGAAGAGAAATCTTATGGAAGAGAAGCTTAGGAGAACAGAAATTTATCTTCACTGTTAAAAAATGATTGAATCGATTGCATTAGCATTTTTTTGGTGAAAAGGGAAAGTGAAAAAGATCTGGTACTGAGACATTGCCAAGAGCATGGACTTGGCCTCCACGTGCATTTTCACAGCTTTAGTCTTCTCTTTTAAACAGAGCTTTTAACATTCCTTCAAAGGATTAAGTTCTCAATAGAATCACCTCCTGGATTAAGTACTGCTACTGTTCTTACGGTACAGCATGGATTTCTTTCATTTAATGCACTGCATTTTATTTTATTTTATTTATTTTTTTATACAGCTGGTTCTTATTAGTTATCTATTTTATACATATTAGTATATATATGTCAATCCCAATCTCCCAATTCATCACACCACCACCACCCGCCCAGCACTGCATTTTAATGATCTGTTTATGTGTATACCTCCAACGCCTGGTGTGAAGTCCAGCAGATCATAGGTACTTAGTATATGTTAGGAGACTTGAACTCATAAGTGAAAATCCACTGTTAACTGCAAGCTTCATGAGAAAAAGAACTGCATTATTTTCCTCCTTTCCCTGAAATTACACAGCTGTTGCCTTCCAAATGTAGCAACCTTGCAATTTACATTGCAGATGGCTTATCTTCCAGGACTTGAATTTTTTTAAATCTCTTAATGGAAATTACAACCCACACTTCAGAGCATTTCACATTCTGCTTTTCAGTCCCGGGAGAGATCTGTATGTGTAAGATCAGTTTAAAGATATACAATAAAATGAATTTAGGGTAATATATAAATCAGCATTTCAAAGGATAAATATTCCATGACAACTCTGATCAAACTGAATTCAGAAGAAGGTACAAACCACCATCATATAGTGCTAAAGCCACCTTTATTTCCAGGGAATTAAGTCTAACTATTGATAAAGCTGGGAATGATTACTATAGAAATCCAGTTGCTAGGTACCGATAACCAGAAACCACTGTCATCTTGAGCTAATTCTCTAGTAAGCATTCAGTTCATTCCATGTTTAGTAAATGATGTCAAGGGCCAAAATATGGAACATATTACAGTGGTTTTCGAAAGTTTGGAGCCTGTGGGCACCAGAAGCCCTCTTCCCTGTAGATTTCGGGTGGCGCCCAGGACTGAGTCCCCGGCACACAATTGATAAAACTGCCCAGTCTCAGAGTTCTTTCAAAGACCCCTCCAGGTTACCGTAGGAACTAAGGGTTTCTGGGGGCAGGTTGGAGAGTCCATGGCCAGGCACTGATTCAGCTCTTGGCTCAGCCAGGACCCAGGCAGTTAATTGGCTGCTGTCCCTGTGGGCATTTTTGCTCTAGCAGGGATTTTGGCTTTCTAGGGGCTCTTTGAGCAACTTCCTCATTGGCTCAGGTTCTCTGGGGAGGCTAATGACACAAGTCACAAATCCGAGCCACTGCCGCCCGAGCATTGGTTCCTTCCCATGTCCTGCTGGTGACTTGATGACAAGTATTTGGCAGGATCTGGGCACAGTGGAGACAAGCGGACTCCGTGTCGGCTTTTTGGCTGTTGCTATTTTAGGGCTTTCCACAGACCTTTGCCCTACTGTTGACTAAACAGAGCAAAGGAGAGAGACGCAGAATGAGATAGGACAAACCGTAAGTCTAGCATTTTGGAAGGGAGAATTTCACAAAGACCTACTGCTAATGTTTTTGGATCATTATGGACTCATAGGACTGCAACCAGGAAAGGACCCTAGAGATTCCATGCCCACTAGATTTTAGGGATCAGAGATGCTGACTGGTCTGTTCTGGATCACACAGCCAGTTAGCAGCAGTGGCGAGCGGGGGATTTTGGACTCCTGGCTCCTTTTTGCTCTCTCTGCTCCATAAAAAGCTAAAATGCAGCTCTCCATCTGATCAAAGTTAGACAGCATTCTAGAAATGCACATCTTTTTAAAATCTAAATGACAAATATGAAAACCTGGTGCTGTTGATAGTTTCACTTTTCCTCCTGTTCAAGACGAGGCTGCTATTGAGACGGACTCACAGATTTAGAAAACGAACTTATGACTACCAGGAGGGAAGGACGGGAAGGTGGGATAGTTAGGGAGTTTGGGATTGACATGTACCCACTGCTACATTTAAAAAGGATAACCACCACCAAGCACCTACCTTATAGCACAGGGAGCCGCTGCTCAATATTTTATAACAAGCTGATGGGGAAAAGAATTTGAAAAAGAATAGATACATGTATATGTATAACTGAATTACTTTGTAATACACCTGAAACTAACACAACATTGTTAATCAACTTTGCTCCAATACAAAATAAAAAGTTAAAAAAAAATGAGGCTGTTTTTGCAATGGGAAAGAAAAAAAAGATTCAATACCGTCCTCAAGGTGGCCCTCGTACCGTAACTCTAAATCTTTCCTCCTAGTTATCAAGGATGCTGACTCACAGTGAGCCTGGGAAAAAACTAACTGTGAGGAAAATGTGCCCCTATTGAATTTCTCTTACTGACCATTTCTCTAAACGGAGTGATACATCGCTCTCCTTACAATGGATGATGTGCCCTCCCTTCTCCTCTACCTGTACCACATTTCCTCCTTTTAAAATACGGATGTATGATCAGCAAATGCACTATGGCCCCAATATTAGGAAAAGATGACCTCTGTTTCTATTGCCCAATTTTATTTAAAATGTGTGCTTTCTTTTTTCAGAAACTTTTAGAATATGGTAGGTTTGGAACTTTGATAATAGGGCCAAAGGCTGGAGGGTTTCCACAGAATTTCACTTTTTCCTATTCTTAAGGATACTGAGAAAAATCAAAAGAGGTAGATTTGCCAGATTGAGCAAATAAAAACAAAGGATGCCTAGTTAAATTGAATTTCAGATAAACGAGAAATAATTTTTAGTATATCTCATGCAATATTTGGCTTATACCAAAAATTTGTCGTCTGACATTAAAGTGTAATTGACTGACCTGTGTTTTTTCTGGCATTCCTACGGAGAAGGGGAAAGGGGGAGGCGAGGAGATGGCGGATGAGCGGGGAGAGCAAAGTTCAGTGATTGTAATGTATTCTCCGGAGAGAAAAACACAGTATCGGAGTGCAAGGCCAGTTCCTTGCACTGTGACTTGTCCACTGACAAGGAGACCCAGAAGAGAAATTCTTTTTTTTTTACCAAAGTGGTACTCAGGTAGCCCATGATAAATAAAACTGATCATACTTGATCCTTTGCTTCATTCTGATTCATTAATTCATTCAAAACCATTCTTTTATTTGCTGGGATGGAGGGGGCGGCGAGTGGGGGGGCACAGAAAGTAGTAGTCAGAGATGATCACTCTGGTCTTCAAGACCTCACCAATCCTAAATACCATAGGAAAAAGAAAAGCGACTTGCCACAGGGCTGTGGAAGAGAAGTCTCTCATTTCTAGCTGCAGCGAAGAGAAATGTTTACACAGAAGAGGACACGCTGGAAATCTACCTTGAAAGAATGACCTGTGTCTGAGCCATTGTCCCGCAAGGTCATTTCTGATTGTTCTTAAAAGTTGGCTTCACAGAGCGTCTGCTTTGGAGCAGGGTTCCTGCCATCAGTAGCAGGTGACAAAGGGTAGGAGCAGCTTTCCAGAGGCAGAAGCAGTTACCAGGAGAGCAAGTTATAAGATGGTGGCAGGTGGGGGCAAGAAGAGGAGAGAGAGCGAGCGGTCAGTTGGCAATAAAGTGGTATTTGGGGAGGATGCTGAACGTTGGCTATGCTTGTATCCATTTGTTCGGCTCTGGAAACACTTTCTACAATGCATCTCTTCCACAAATCATATTGTTTGCTTAGACTTAGTCCATCACTCAGTCACTTTTACATGGGTACTCATATCAACTGTCCAGGAATTGAGAAGCAAACGGGAAATCACTACTTCGGAGCATCCAGCTAATGGTTTATAGGAAGGAAACCTCATATATATATATATATATATATATATATATATATATATATATAAATATTATATATATAAAATATTATATAGTACATAACTTACATTTATTCTATATATAGTAAATAATATAAAATATTATAAAAATAACATAATAAATTATATTTCATATATCATTGAATGCAATGGAGGGTTTCCTTCCTGAAATAATATATAATATGCACATATTATATATTGTATAAGTGTATATATGTGTATATATATATATACGCATATATATATATACTTGTCAGTAAAACTGATGCAAACAGTGCTAACTTCTATAATGTAGCATTATTTTCCAAGTTCATCGGCCCATTTTTGTTTTCTTTTTGGCCACGCCTCGAGGCTTGCGTGATCTTAGTTCCCCCACCCGAGATGGAACCTGGGCCCACGGCAGGGAAAGTGCCGCGTCCTAACCACAGCACCGCCAGGGAACTCCCCCCAGTTATCTTAAATAGAGCTTGCTCTTTACAAGAATACTGTATCTGATAAATTTCAAATATAGAATAAAACAGAAGTCTCATGTAAAAGTGTAGATGAATAGTTTCTGTTTCTTTTTGCTCTTTTTTTTTTTTTTTTTAAGAAAACCAGATCTTCATTATTACTCACAAAGGCAGTCATTCCCAGTCCTTAAATGATTTAATGGAATCAGGAATTTGACATCTTGTTCTTGTAAAAATTCAGAAATACCAAAGGAGTCTCACTATTGCCAGAAGTTAAAAAGATAAAAAAATGAATCCTACTCAAGAAATATACAATAACATAGTAATTTTAGGTCAGAAACAGAAAACACGTGCTAAAAAGGAAGGAACACACAAATCAATTTTTAATAATATCCTAAGAGGAAAAAAATAATTGTCAGATATACACACTCCAAATTAAAAAAAAAAAAAAAGAAGAGTACAGGAGACCAGTTTATAGCTTAATTCTCTGTAGTTCTTAGACCTATAGGGAAGGAATTGCAGTTCTTCTAAAAAGAGCCACAGTCAATAGAAAAACCTGCAGAACTCTCATTTTTGGCGAGTGACCCAAATGCCCTGGACATCACCAGTCTTTGAGTACAAGTGAGGACATGGTAGCATGAACATCAAATGACTTCGGCTCTGAGCCTGGGACAGCAGAACTGGGATTCTGAACATCAACAGTCTGCTTTCAGAGTCAGAGTTCTTAACTTCCCGTTGAATTACTTCTTTCAAAAAAGTCCAAGAGGTCAGGTGGAGGAGTCCAAACCCCTTTTCTCTATCTTCTCTCTGCTTCAAGTATCTTCCTTCCTTCCTTCCTGCCTTCCAAGTTTTATGTAGCAACAGCTCACACCATGTCAGGCCCATACCAGAACAACAAAGTTGACTACAAACCAGGACCCTCCACAGACT
>NW_006792985.1:3574367-3585320 GCF_000442215.2 Lipotes vexillifer | reverse complement strand
GAAGAGCGGAGGGACCAAGAGCATTAACAATTTAACCTAAATAAACAAGACTAAATAGAAGCATCTGGTAAACCTCAATGCAGATAATGCTGGCAGGAAAAAGTAAGAGGAAACGAACTGAGTTCACGAACGAATTAGAAAAAGATATGTCTGAGCCTAAGTCAAGACTGACTCCTGACTCCTGAGGCTACCACAGAAAAGTGTGGTCTAAAAGCGGCTCACAGGTAGGGAATAAATAGCTGCCAGATGTTCCTAAGGAATAAATAAAATGAAGGCCACAAAATTGCTAGGTTTCAAGTAAATTCATTAGGCTCTACAGAGAGGACCAGAATAGAGAAGAATGGATCACACAAGCAAATAAGTAAAGCAGAGAAAATTTAGCATTACACTAAGTAGTGTAATTTATCGTTCTTCTAGAGAAAATTTTTAAGGGCAAGATTAAAGGTTCTATCTTGGTCTGGTACTTCTTTAGTGGCATTTGTTTTGTGCATGGTTTATGCAATTCACATGCAATCCATATGAGACCATACAATCCATATGAGTCCATTAGTGGAATGGAGAAAGCTGGAAATACACTAGCCCAGCCAGAGGTCAAACCCAGCCTGGGAAACCCCACTTGGAGGGAAAGTGGAAGGCCCCACTTTTTAGAGCTACTTTTCATTAAGGAGAGGCAGTGCAGTGTCATGAAGCAAGGTCTTTGAAAGCACAAAGGCTGTTAGGACTGCCTCTATGATTTACTAGCTGTGTGATCTTGGGTCAGTTATTTAACCTTTGAAATCTTAAATTTTTTTCATCTGTAAAATGGAAGTGATAACAGCATCTCCTTCGTAGGTTTTTCTATAATACGAAATGAGATCTTGCCTGTAAATAGACTTCCCAGTGCTAGATTCATGATAATGCCAGCTATCCCCGCTCGTGGTGGCTATGGTGGTGGGGAAGGTGGGACGTACACGGAAGGAGGGGGTGTTTCTTTACTATTTATTTCCGCTGCAGTTGTCTTCATCTCTCTATTTAAATAAGTATAATAATTCACTCTAACTAAAACAGTAATTAATAACCTGGGAACCCTTAGACATAAGTGCATTCTCAAATGCCCCTGTACGTCAAAATGCTAACCCATATATCTGTCTTTGGCAAGACTTGCGGGAGTTGCTTCCCATAATGTTGATTTAAAGGCTTTGGAGATATGGTCCAAATATCTCCAATCTCTTCTTTATAAGGTTAGGCACTATATTTAAACCTTCTCTGAATCCATTGATATTTTCTGCTTGTCAGGGTAAGGCGTTCTTAATGTTTTCTGCCTGGAAGCATATATGAGACATTGGTTTTCAGCTCTGGGACTACGAACTTGAAGCTCTCTCTCTTGGTGACTGGATGAGCTACAATGCCAAGGCAGAGAGGGAGCATCCTTACTGCTGGGTGCTTGTGTGAGGACTTGCGCCACATGGGGTCTACCAAGCAGCAGTTGGGTTTCCTCATACCTACCAGGGGCACTGGTGGCCTTACTCTCACCCCTGTCTCCCCACTACAAGGCACTGCTAGAAAGGGTTGCCGCAGTCACCCCCTCGTGGTCTCAAATACCAGTCAGAAAGGCTGTACCAGCTTGGCAACTGCAGCATCTAATTCTGACTGTGTCAATCTCCCAGAAATCACTTGACCCAAAACCCATAGGATCAGAAAGGAGAAATCCAGGAAAAACCAGATTTGAGCAAGAAACCAGAATGGGAAAGAGGATCGGCGTTTTGGGGAATTCAATATCATGGCTTCCTGCACAAGGAGGCTGCAGAGTTCTTAGCGAGCAAAGGCTATTAACATTCTCTTTAAATTTGACGCTTAAACTCAACACGATGCAGGGCGTTTGACAGGGACTGCACCTCCTGTCACAATTTATTTTGGAGTTAATGTTTCTGACTCAAAAACTCACTGAAAGCCTATTTCTCTGCTGTCATAAATCGAATCATCCCACCAATCTCAGCAAAACTTGGATCCTATTCAAGTGTTGCATGCAAAACAGAGAGCATTGAATAGCTTTTGAAAAGGGAAGATTCTGTGTAACAGGAACCAACGAGGGCACAGATTTTCCCAAGGGATTTGGCAGAAGTCCCCAGAGGCTAGGGATGGCCTTTGAGTTATCCAACAGACTCTCTCTTCCCACGTCAACATCCTTTTCGGGTTTGGTCAGAATGTTGGCATGCTAACAGGGTAAAGTAGAGCAATCCGATTGTTTCCATAAGCGCCAAAGACCTTCTTGTGGGTTATTGAGGTTTAAACTCCATGAAAGCAGAAAGCAAGACTTTACTCTTCTTTGGGGTGGCTTCACAGACCTAGCATGATGGTCAGCTGAGAGTTTCTTGAGTCACAGCACCTAGCAAAGTTCCGGAAACCAAGGAGATCCTCAGTAAACACTTCGTGATTGACAAATGTGTCACATCTGCTGTTGTTAAATTTGACTTCTACGTGCTTCTTATGTATCCATACGAAGCCTTCATCACTTCAGGCATATATTTGAAGACCATTAAATGTTCCTCCCCTTCATTATTTCATAGCCAAATTTTTCATGAAGCCGCAAGTACCACCCCCTGTGCTTTTATAGCGGTCGTCGTTATACCATTTATTACACTATGCTCTGTTAACCCGTTGCTTATCTCTACTACCCTTAGATAGGGGAGAGGACTAATTCTTGCTTGTCCTTGTCACCCCAGTGCCTAGCATGGTAGACAGCATTTCAGAAGCATTCAATAAATACATACTACACAAAGCTCTGCACTCAATGTGAAGGCTTTGTGTTTCTGAAGTATTTAAACTGACATCTATCAATTCTAAGACTCCTGAGAAAAGATTTTTTTCATCATGAAGCAGAACCGAATTGTGCAATTTGCATGAGATGAACAACATTTTAATGCCTACCTTTACTTTCTATTATGCACTGTTCTCCTTTGTGCTAATCTTGCTGTCAGAGGTCCAGGAGAAGAATGAAACACTTTATGTCTCCTTTGCAAAAAATTTAAAACACAAACCAGAATTTTTAAGCATATTCTTTTCTTTAGCAGATTTGTTTTCTTTTTATTCCTCCTCCCCCCTCTTTTTTTTTTTTTTTTTTTCTGGAATGGCTTCCATTTCCTCTTTAAAAGTTAAGTCTAGAGTGCTTTGGACTTATGGTACAAGAACACATATTTACTTCAACGTTTTGCAAATATTTGTTGAGTTCCTATTACTACAAGGCACTTCTGGAGGCAATAAGAGAGATGGACAAAATTGTAGCTCTCATTGAGCTTAAATTCTAGTGAAGGGGAAACAAGCAATAAGAAAACGAACAATAAAATGTCAGGACATGGTCAATGTTCTCAAGATAAAGGAGTAATAGACAGGGTGTATTGAGCTTCTCTAGAATGGGCTGTCAGAGAAGGGCAGACTAAGGAGGTGACATTTAATCTGAAATCTGAATGAGCCACAGGAGTCAACCTCTGGACTCGGGGAAACAGCCGTCCAGGCAGAGAGGCTGGAAGGAGAGCCCAAGGTGGGAAAAAACGTGGCTTGTCCATGGAACAGAAGACCATCTTCTTCCTCTACAGGGAGTCTGTTGGCCTGCAGGCTCCCACTAGGTAACTGCCATAGACCGAATGTGTCCTCCCAAAATTTGTACATTGACATCCTAATGCCCAATGTGATGGTATTAGGAGGTGAGTCCTTTGGGAGGTGATTAGGTCATGAGGGTGGTGCCCTCTTGAAGGATTAGTGCCTTTATAAAAGAGACCCCAAAGAGCTTCCTCGCCCCTTCCATCATGTGAGGACACAGCAAGATGACAGCATCTATGAACAAGGAAGCAGGCTCTCACCAGTCACTGAATCTGCTGGCACCTTGATCTTGGACTTCCCAACCTACAGAACTATAAGAAAGAAATATCTCTTGCTTATAAGCCACCCAGCCCAGGATACTTTGTTATAGCAGCCCAAACAGACTGAGACACTAACCCTTATGGAACTGACTCTCATTTAATCCTTGCAGCAATCCTGTGAGGTAGGTATTGTCCTTATAGAAGAGGAAATTGAATCCCAGGGAAGGTCTGCAAAACACCTCTGGTCACACAGCTGATTACTTCCTGTTTGAGCTGGGAGCTGACTTGAGATCTCACACTCACATCACTTCTTTTTTGCTTCAGAGCCCTGCACAACCTTCTTGAGGGCCTTGTCTGGGCTCATGAGTGTGCTCTGCTTCCCTCCCCACATAGGCTCAGCACAGTTTGATTCTTGCTTTTGTTGGTGGAATTTTGCTTGAAATTGCTGTAATTTGATGCCTAAGAACTCCCTTGACTCTTTGAAAACACAGATAGGTGGGGAGAGAGTGAGAGATAGTGGGGGTGGAGGTGGGGAGGGACAAGGAAGGGGAAGGAAGAAGAGAAGGAAAGCTCACATTTATGGAGCTCATACTACATCCTGGATATGGTGCCAGGATCTTTACACGATGGGCTCTCCATAAAATCGTCCACCCCTGAGCTTTAACCTCCGGTGTCACACTGATTACCCAGCCATCTAAGGCCTACTGGTCCATGGAAGGTCTCAGATACTAACTTGAACAGCCACTTGTCGACTGAAAAAAAATGCACAATCTAAAAGTCGAGGGTTATGTTTTATTCAGTGGACTTTCTGAGGATCTCAAGCCCGGGATACAGCCTGTCAGATAGCTCTAAGGGACTGCCCCAAAGAGATAAGGAAGGAGCCAGGATATATAGGAGTTTTGTAACAAAAACTAGATCAGTGGAACATGAAAAGATTACTGTTAATTAAAGGAAAACAGACATCTCAGGTTAATGAATTTAGTGCTTTTCTATGTATGGGAAGATGCAAAAGTCTGGGCTCATTGAAATCATTCCTTTGGTATATACCTCAGCTATCTGGGGTCAATATCCTGTGTTTTCTCATCCCTGAGTCTCCTCAGGGTGCACCATTGAGGGTGGCTGCACTGGCTGATGGCTTGATGGTGGGCATCCTGTTTTTATCCTGAGTTCCCTCAGGGCTCACTGTCATGGGGTGGCTGCAATGTGATGACTTGATGGCTGCAACACCCTTTGTTTACTGATCTGGCAGGCAACGTTGTTCATTTACACACTCAGTGGTTTTTGTTTTTTTGTTTTTTTTGTTTTTGTTTTTTTGAATGTCAGAGATTAGAACTTTCTGGGAAAGCAGCCTTGGTGCTCTCGGGCACCTCTCTGTGGCCACCAACTAAAGCATTCCAAGGACCATTAAAATGCATTAAAACACGTTGCTGAGCTGCTCTAAAAGAGTGGTCAACTCTTGGTTTTCTTCTTGTCTGTCTTTTCTGCTTCCTGTCACGTTAAGAATGTAAATGGATAATGGAAATGTGCTTCTTAAATATTAGTGATCTCTGAGTGCTTCTAACAGAAACACACGGTGAGAGACTTTGGCATCAGAGGGGTCAGAATGAAAGTACTGCTCACTCTGCCACTCGGCTGCTCTTGGATGAGTTAATCTGTCTGCATCTCAGTTTCTTCATCTGTAACTGGGACCAACGGCCCCTACTGCCTGAGATGCTCTGGAGGTTAGATGGACGATACATGTGAAGGCAGCCAGCTCACCGCAGTGAGTAATAGTTTTAGCTCTTTACCTTCTCCTCTCCTTTGCTCTAAACACAGAATTATTTCATTAAACACTCTCAGATCAAAATAAGTGTTGCTTCATTTCCAAGCCCTCCCCAAGCCTAAGGGAACAGCACCCTCCTAGGAAAACCAAAAACAGGTAAAGAAATCTGTGAGAGTGGGTTAGGTTCTGGGCTCTTTCGGAGAGACACATGACCCCAAATGTGAAAGGAAGTGTTTATGGTGTGCCCTTCATCAAGGGCCCCTGCCTAGGGCATTCTGGGCTGGCTGCCACCTGTTCTCTTTCCCCCTGTGAGCGAGCCATTCTCTTCTGGGTGCAGCCGTACTTGAGGGTGTTTCCTTGCACTCCCCCATGCAGGAAAGGCAGGAAAAGGCCGAACACAAATGACAAGCCCACTCTTCTCTGTTTGTATTTATTTTGTTGACTGCTGCAGCAAAACTCGACCAGTGGCTTACCTTTCACAACGAATGTCTTTTCTGCCTTCAGTTGCAGGAACTGTTCCAAAGCAGATGCCAACCGAATGCTGGTGCCAAAAGCACATACAGGCAAAGCTGCAAAAGAACTAGAAGAAAACACCGGACTCCTGGGAAGCCACCCAGGGAGGGAGAACAAGGGCTCAATTTGCTCTGCAGTCTTGTAGGGAGGGATGGGCAAGCCCTCAGGGCGTTGGCAACCTGTGTGTGTCCCTAACTCCTCTGCCTTCACCTTTGCCTTTTGAAAAAGAGCACGGCACAAGGGGGCATGGGTTTGAATTCTGCCTTGTTATTTAGGGGCCGTGATACCCTGGAGAAGCCACTGACCTTGGCTGGCCTTCAGTTTCCTCGTCTGTGAAACAGAGCCCATGATTTTGTGGGAAGAAAGTACGATAATGGATGTGAAAACCTCACAGAGTTAATAAAACATTGAAAGGTGCTCAACTGGTTATTCTTTTAATTAATGGGAAAGATGATATTAAACGATAGCTTCCTAGAAAATGTGTCTGCTTACGGTATATTCATATAAACCATGTTAAAATAATGAATAAGAAGTATATATGCATTTAAAATATATTGAAGGATGAACCCCAAGATGTCGATTACTTCCGGTTCATAAAATGTAAAGGCGATTTTTTATTGCTTCATTTATAGTTACCTATATTCTCTCATTTTTCAATGATGAACATGTATTGCTAATATAATAAGAAAGTAAAGAGAACTGAGGCTGTAGAAGGATATTAATAGTCTAGAAAATGTTCAAAATATATTGTCGTGAACAAAGGCTTGGATATATAAAACACCACACTATAGTATGTGTAGATAACACATGGAAGCTACGGGGAAGAGGTAGGATAAAACCCTTACAGTGGTCGCCTCTGTGTGGAGAAATCATAGGTGGTTTTAATTTTCTTCTTTTTGGTGTCACATTTTCCTCATTTTTATATTAGCTCTACAAGTCCTGAAAAGGGAAAAAATACAAGTAAGTTATTTTAAAAGCATGCAAAAGGTGAACAGACATTGCTGATAGGAAACAAACACTATGCACATAAATAAAATGTTAATGGACTTCCCTGGTGGTCCTGTGGTTGAGGCTCCGTGCTCCCAATGCAGGGGGCACAGGTTCGATTCCTGGTCAGGGAACTAAGAACCCATATGTGGTGGGGTGCGGCCAAAAAAATAAATAAATAAAATTAAAATTAAAAAATAAAATGTTAATGTAAATAGATATAGGGGTCACCAAACCTGTAGCAATGATGTTGAATAAATAGCATATTCAATATCCTGTAATGTCCCTAAACTACCTTGTGTCCTGCCTCAGTGCCTTTGCTTACACTGCTCCTTCTGCCCAGAATTCTTTCTCCTCTGCCGTCTGCCCTGACCCTCTCTTATCACATGGCAAGCAGGAGAGCACCTACTATTATCCAGGATTCAATCTAATTTTTCCTCATCTGCAAAGCCTTTCCATGCATTTCCTGGCAGACCTCTGCCCATTCCCTCAGGGTCACGTAGATTATTCTGTGGGAAAATCTACAGCACTTGACTGCACCGATTTATTCACGCACCACCTTCCCCTCATGCACCTCTTTATCTTAATACCTAGCAAAGTAACTGACACAAAATATGTGCTCAATAAATGTTGATTAAGTAAATTAATCGCTTCATCTGAATCTTCTTTCATATCTTCTTTAGGGTAATTGGTTTCAATGCCTGCCCATCATAATGTCTAGTTATTGGGCAATTTTAGGCCAAAATTATAATCATCAATGGGCTTTGTAGGGTTAACCAAAGTAGAGACAACAAACTCAATTAGTAATACTGGGGATAACCTGACAGTAATTTCTAAATTAAAAAGCAAGATAGTAGCAACTAAAAACCATGATCTATCAAAATAATATGCTCATTTGCAAGGCATCTTTGTCCTAAATTGAAAGAATTCCAACCATATTTGTGCACATGTGCGCTGGAAGAACTTCTTGATGTTAAGTGTTGCTTGCCACTGGACTTCTTGGTACGATCATTCGCAATTATGGCTACTCATTGGAATCGCTAGGAATGTTTTTTTTTTTTTACACAATGTATTTATTTATTTATTTATTTATGGCTGTGTTGGGTCTTCATTTCTGTGCGAGGGCTTTCTCTAGTTGTGGCAAGTGGGGGTCACTCTTCATCGCGGTGCGCAGGCCTCTCACTATCGCGGCCTCTGTTGTTGCGGAGCACAGGCTCCAGACGCGCAGGCTCAGTAATTGTGGCTCACGGGCCCAGTTGCTCCATGGCATGTGGGATCTTCCCAGACCAGGGCTCGAACCTGTGTCGTCTGCACTGGCAGGCAGATTCTCAACCACTGCGCCACCAGGGAAGCCCGCTAGGAATGTTTTTAAAATTATGACCCCAGCCCAATCACGACAGAATCTCTGGCAATTCAGAGTTGGAATTGAGAGCTCTTTGCCTTTAAAAATGGAGACGAGAAGTTGTATTTTAAAACAATTTGAGTCCTTTAAGGGAACTCTCCACCAACATGCCATCAATAGGATGACCCTAAAATGTCATATTAACTAGGGTTCTCCCGAACAAAGCAGGACATATACTCACCCTAGCCATGAACCATATTTGAGGTTCAGCCTTCAAATGGATATGATCAAGAATAAACCAAGGACAATTAGTTGTTGCCTATCTCTGGTGATACAGAGCCAATGAACAATTCTAAGTTTCCTGCCAGAGTTCTTCGAAGTTCTATACCAAATAAATTTCCTGTCCCAGTAGTTTTGAAAGAACAGAGATGGGAGTTTGGAAATTAGTAGAAAACTAACAGCTATTTTGAAAACTTATTACCCAGATACTGGAGTAATATACTTGTATATTTTCTTTGTCTCTCCAAAGAAGTGGCTACCCAAACACCTGTTATCAAAGACAAAGAGTGAGGAAGGGTAGAGTGCCTTGAGGTCACTCTATCTTCAATTTTTATTCTGTATTTGTGATACTCCTTTTTCAAAAAGCTTCTCAGTATTACCATTCTTCCTAGCCTCCTAATTTCTCTATGCTTTTTTCTTTTAAAAACCTAAGCCAGAATAAAATCGTCCCACATTACTGATGACAAGAATAGAAAATATGAGGAATAGGAGAATCAAAGAACTGCAGCTGTGGATACTAGAGAGAGTGCTGAATCAACCAATCTTGATTTAAATCACATAACCCAAACTGTCTAAGACACAGCACTCTAATCTAATATCTTGTTTTGTGGGGAACTGTAAGAAACAAAGAAAATAAAGGATTGGGAAGATTCTTAAAGATGTATTTGGTCCATGGTTAACTTGCTAACTTGTGGTACTGTGTGTGTTATCTGAGATGGAATTATTAGACATCAATGATTTCATGATCATGCAGTGGTCCAACAATGCAGATGAAAGCTAAGCACTAAAGTATTATCAAAAGCAATATTTCTATAAGAGGATATGCATAGTGTTACTTTCTCTATATTTAGATTAATTCTATCATCTTATTTTGGCTTTCTATTAACCGTTATTTTTGTAAGCTGTATCTTTTCTCATTTTCTTCTTTCTAGTTGATTAATCCACTTCCCCCCCCCCCCACCACGTTTGGAAGTTAGACATTCTATTTCTATTCTTTTACTGGTTATTTAATTTTTTCCCTTTCTACCTCATTTTGATCAATATCTTTACCTTTCTGAAAAGCAGGAGGATTTTAGAATACTTTAGTTTCAATTCTCCACCCCACCCCATCCCATCATTCTACAGAGTACTGTGAAATATTTTATTAATATGGTTTTATAGCTCCACATTATTCACTGTCATCACTATGCTAATTATCACTATTATTGTCCTAGAGTCTATGTTTTTTTCAGTTTACTCATAGGTTTACTATTTCTTTGTTCTGCATTCCTGAATCTTCTTTCATTTAGTTTCACTACTACGGTTAAGTGATCATATAATTGTTCAGATGGAAATTCGATAGAATTATAATTCTTAGGATAGTATTTATAAATATAGTTTATTTTATAGTAAATTTCATAAGTAAATTGTTCCCTTTTCTTCAGTTTCTAGATAGTATAAGGCTAGTATTTCACTTGTTGCCATTAAAAAACAGCCATAGCATGAACTTGAATAAAGAGTTTTACCTAAGTTTCACAATTGGAGATTCTTGGAACACAATATTTATTTCTGTATACCAAGGGTTGAATTTACACTGTGTATAAGATTAATATGTTTAACTAAATAACTCTTGGTTTAAAAAATACTAGACTCACTGCACATGCAGACCCTTGGGGTTGGGGGGAAGGCAGTGTGACCTACGTGGTCAATTTGTAGGGCTAGTCTCTCTCCAAGAGAAAGAATAAAGATTGTAAAACTGGCTACCAACCAGAGAGAGAAAGTTCAGAATGCAGGTCAGTTAACAGGTCTGGAATAATTCCTATACAGAACAGAGGGGATTCTTCAGAAATATTTTATGGGGACCAGAAAAGGCTAAGAAGGATGGGACAGAGGGTCAGCCCTTCATGGCTACTCCCTAACACAGGTAAGCCACTTAGGGCTGGGGCCGCCCTTTCTCATTGCTAAGGACATCCATGGAATGCAGTGTCAAGTGCTAACTGGCATTTGAGAAAATTGCCCCAGACCCTCCACTCTCTACATCTCTTGTGTTCCTTTGCTTGGTATTATATCTCAGTTTCTGAATTCTTGACTCTATGACTCTAATCTTAATCCTTACCTTTGATGCCACTGAACTTGGTACTTCTCACTCTCCTACATCTTCTTTTGCTCTCCCTCATGTTAAGCTAAACATACTTTTTTGACTTCAGCAAGAAGATTGTTGTTGGTTCTTCCTGAGGAAGCCTGCTTTCTTCCAG
>NW_006792985.1:3569689-3574357 GCF_000442215.2 Lipotes vexillifer | reverse complement strand
TACACAATACCCTTAATTGAGACCAAACACTCATTATACCCTTGATTCTTTTCAAGGGTAGGTTGGCCCCTTGTAAAATAGAAGATCTTGTAATGGCTACTGCTTGCATCATTTTTATCTTATTGGTTAATTATTAGGTTTTCTTGATGGTAGGATACCACTGATTGTTGGACTACCATAATTTGATACCTTCTTTTTTTCATGGTGGAGAGAGCACTACACTTTGATTAATGGAAATATTTCAGTCTCAGACACCCAACCAACTGGATGAAAATTCGAATGACTAAAAACAAATTAGTCATCTAACTTAAGGGTTCTAAAAAGAATAATAAGATAAACCTAAGGAAACATAATGAAGAAAAAATTTTAAGTAGAAATTAATGCACATTTAAAAATGGAAAAATTCTAAAATCCAACAAATAAATCCAAGATTTCTTATCTAAGAAATAAAGAAGAACAAAATATAAATTATTAGCACACCTAATAAAGAAACAATGTGGAAAAAAAACCCCAAATACACAAAATAAGAGAGTGTGGCAACCATAAAGATTGGATTGGAGAAATTTTAGAAAATCATCAGACAACTTCTGTCACCTCCAGGCAAATTCATTTGAGAAATGGAAAAAAACTGATGACTTTTGGGGGAAGTAATGTAAATTAATGAAACTATATATCTAAGCATACCAATTAAAGAGAAAAATAGAAAGAATTTTTTTTTTAATTTTAATTTTTTTTATGTATTTATTTTTGGCTGTGTTGGGTCTTCGTTGCTGCGCGCGGGCTTTCTCTAGTTGTGGTGAGCGGGGGTTACTCTGGCACGCGGGCTTAGTTGCTCCGCAGCAAGTGGGATCTTCCCGGACCAGGGCTCGAACTCGTGTCCCCTGCCTCAGCAGGCGGATTCTTAACCACTGCGCCACCAGGGAAGCCCTAGAAAGAGGTTTTAAAAAGCTGCTGCCCAGAAGAGCACTAGTTCTAAGCAATTTTTCAAAGAACTTCTTTCAAACATTTAAAGAACAATTGAATACAATTAAATTGTTCCCAAACATAAAAGAAAAGACTGTCCTCTTCTTTTAAGAATTCAGCTTACCATGGATTTTAAACCCCAACAAGAATAATTCATAAAATAAAACTAAGACTAAACAATAACTCTAAATGAAATATAAACCTACTGAACCCAACACTGTAGCACAGAGATTGGGGTCATGCATCTACAAACCAAGGAACATGAAGGATTGTTGGCAACCATGAGAACCCAGGAAGAGGCGAGAAAGGATTCTTTCCTAAAACCTTCAGAGGGAGCATAGCCCTACTGATACTATTTTTGGACTTCCAGCCTCCAGAACTGTGAGAGAATAGATTTCTGTTGTTTTAAGTCACCCAATTTAGTACTTTGTTGTGGCAGCCCTAGGAAAGTAATACAGGGAATTAATTCCCCTGCTCTTCCAGATTATACCCCCGGCCCTCCTTTTTTTTTTTAAACTGGTGTATAATTGACTTACGATATTAGACTAGTTTCAGGTGTACAACATAGTGATTCAATACTTTTATACGTTATAAAGTAATCTCCACAATGAGTCTACTTACCGTTGGTCACCACACAAAGTTATTATAATATTATTGACTATATATATTCCCTATGCTATACATACATCCTCAGATTTATACCTTTTCTTGTTCATCTCATCCTTGCATTTTTTTGCCTCATCCCACTGCCTTTTTTTTGCTGTTACATATAGAAATTTATTTTATTTAACAAACTTTTATAGAATCCTTGCTAAGTACCAGGCATTGTACTGAACTCCCTTCATTTTTACAGCACTGTTAAGTTCACAGCAAAATTAATCAGAAAGTACAGAGTTCCCATATACCCCCCCTACCCCACACCTGCACAGCCTCCTTAACTATCAACATTCACACCAAATGGTACATTTGTTAAAGTCGAGGAACCTACAGTGGCACGTCTTTATCACACAGGATTTATAGTTTACATTTTAGGCTTCATTCTTGAGGCAAATTCTACGCATTTTGACAAGTATCTAATGATGTGTATCCACTGTTATTGTTTCATACAAAGTAGTTTCACTGCCTTAAATATCTTCTGTGCTCCAGTGATTCATCCCTCCCCCCAACCCCTGGCAACCACTGTTTTTTTTCCTGTCTCCAATAGTTTTGCCTTTTCCAGAGTGTCATACAGTTGGAATCATACAGTGTATAATCTTTTCAGACTGGCTTCTTTCACCTAGTTATATGCATTTAATGTTCTTCCACATCTTTTCACGGACCTTTTTTTTTTTTTTTTAACCTCTGAATAATCTTCCATTGTCTGGATGTACCACAGTTTCATTCCCCTGTTGCCTTTTTAAAGACATCCTATATCTTTTCATCACAGCTGGTGTCTTTTCCTATGACTCTACCCCTGCACCTTGTACATGGACCAGGTCGTGTAATGATTAGGAGCCCAGGTTGTCAATCTGAACTCTCTGCTCAGATCTGGGCTCCTCTGTCGGTTTCTCTGGCAAGCCATTTAACGTCTCTGTGCTTTAATACCCCAATCTCTAAAGCGGACAATAGCATGATCACTTTCCTTATAAGGATGGAGGAATTAAATGGAATGCTACACGTAAAGTGCTTAGCATGACACATGTCAGATGTATCCCTGATGGCCTGTTTTTAGGAAGCCAAAAATTGTTTCATTGATTTTCTTCTGAATCCCAAATGATGTGATTTGAGAAGTATGCTCTTCTAAGATTTCTGGAAGTTGTTTCATGTGTGTGCCATGTTACTCCACATAAACAGAGAATTTATGAAAAAATGTATTGTCACCTAGCAACATTGCAATAATAGAGAACAGAACCAAGAACCTGCTTTGTTATTCAAAGTGTTAAAGTCTATGTGAGTTCAGATAAAAATTCCATGTCTGGGCAATGCTAATAATAAAAATTAATTCACTGAGAAGGAAAGAGTTAATGAACCTAAATACATGCAACAATTTGCCAGACTTATATGGCACTTCGGAAACCAATTATGACCTATTTCTACATCTTGTAGACATGGGCCAGGTGTTCACATCAAATCAATAATGAGAAAATGTCATTTAGGTCCATCGACACCTCCCCTTGGAGCTCTGATAGCACCAGCTTCAAGGAGACCAGCAACCTCCAATCTTTGCAGCTGAAATGTCTCCTCAAAATATGTCTGAGTGAGAGCATTTAATGACAGCTCTAGCAAATAAGTAGCTAAAAAATGTCTGTGAATGGCACGCCACTTCCAGACTGTGGATCAACCCAATTGAAACATCAGCTGTAAAACATTTGCTAGGCACCTTGACAGGAAATGCAGAACTGAATAATAATTGTCTAATTTGTTGGATACGGTTATAAAAACAACTCTCTGGGGCTTCAGGATTCTGAAGAGCTAGTGAATAAAACTGGCCTCTGGGAGTTCAGTAACATATTATAGAGGTCTGGCAAGATTTAAGTATGAAAAAGCTCTTTCTGACTCTTTGGTGGCCAACTTGACCCTTTCTCGGAGAGCTTTGTTATTTAAACTGTATGTGAAGAAATTAGGAAGAACACATCTAGATTTTTGAAAGGCAATTATCTCTTCACACAGAAAAAAACGTTCATCTGTGAATGTTGAGAAGCTTATTGAGAGTTGTGTTGATATTCGAAATGTTGAGAGGGTAGAATCAAGTCAAAAACAATAAACTAATAAACTAATAGGATGCAGGGGGGCTAGGACAGAGCTATACATAAATAGTGTATTTAAACTGAAAATGGATTTGCTAATTAGCAAGGAAATTGCTGTTTGGCAGGTTTAGTCTTATTTAAGGAACAGACCATGAGAGCATTGCTGGAGAAAAGTGTTAGTACATCTAGGGAACTGAGTCTTTGAATGTGCAGAGTTTAGTTTGTCGAACTTCAGTTATCAAAGAAAGAAGTGACGGTTCCCCGGTAGCGGGACCCAAGCCACTTCAGAGGTAACTGTTGAAACCAAAGGAAAATTGCAGTTTTAATTTGAAATGAATTTTGAGTCTTTATGTACAAGCCAAACATACATTGAGACGGAATGGTGATCATCTTCATGGTATAATTTTAAGCAACACAGGAAAGACCTTTATTCCAAAAATTCTCGAACATGGGGTACTGCCTGACATGCTTACTCCATCTTCACTGATTTTTCTACCAACTAGACATTCACTGAGGTTCCCACATGGTCTCCTTTCAAACATGATACTCTAGTTGAGAGCATGGATCAATTATCTACTGGTCCTGCATGCATTACAGGGAACTAGTTTGTTTATATTAATACCTCCTAGTACCAAGCTGAGGGAGCGAGGGATTTCGTGAGAGCAAAATGGGGCAGAGGAGATAATTTTGGAGCTTGAAAGACATTAAAACAGGGCTAGTCTGGGCGTACTTCCATAATGGGAACATTAGTCCCCCCGATTAAAACATAAGGTAATGAGAAACATTGTAGGGATGGGTGGAGAAAAACCTAAGAGAATTAGGAAGATGAATATGGCACTGAGACTGATGGATGGGTTTCAGAAATAAATGGCAACTCTTTGAAGCAACATGGACCTAGTTATTGTCATACTGAGTGAAGGAAGTCAGACAAAAACAAGTATTCGGAATCTAAAAAGGAATGATACAAATGACGTATTTA
>NW_006792985.1:3544205-3569654 GCF_000442215.2 Lipotes vexillifer | reverse complement strand
AAAGAGTGCAGGGAAAGGATAAATTGGGAGTTTGGGATTGACATGTACACACCGCTATATTTAAAACGGATAACCAACAAGGACCTACAGGATAGCACAGGGAACTCTGCTCAATAGTATCTAACCACCTAAATGGGAAAAGAATTTGAAAAAGAATAAATACATGTATTTGTGTAACTGAATCACTTTGCTGTACACGCTTTGTGTACAAAACTATCACAACATTGTTAATCAACTATACTCCAATATAAAATAAAAAGTTAAAGGGAAACAGGTAAAATTATATGTCTTATTTAACACACTAGATCCAAAATGTTATAATTTCAACCTGTAAGCAATATAAAAATTATATATATATAATATAAAATTTTAAATTTTATTTAAATTAAATTAATTAAAATTAAATTTTATTTAAATTTAAATTTAAAAATATAAAAATTATTAATGAGACTTTTTATATCATACCAAGTCTTTGAAATGAAGTATGTGTTTGTGTTTTTATGTTTTATTTAGTATAGTTGGCAAACAGTAAACTGTAGTTGTGTAAAGTTAAAAAAAAAAATAGCAACTAATAACAACTTTCTTTATGATCAGTTCTATAAATTTAGAGTATGAAATTTTAAAACCAGGCAGCAAAGGATGGTACAAATCTCTTAGGCAATTTCTTCCCCTAGTTTTAACCTTAATATTACAACATAGTGGTGTTTACTTAGGTGTCTGACATGAAATGCCATGATTAATGACTAATAGAGTTGAAACGGGGTGCAGGTATCTTGATTTCTGAGGCTCTCTCCCTAACACTACACAGTCCATAAAAGTGAATAAGGTCCCTCCTCTAACCCTCTCTAGCATTTTACATGACTCAGTTCTCTAATTATCATTCTTGGAGGCATTTGCCAAACCGCTGTGGTCATTTGGGAAAATAACATCAAAATTTTAAAGCCTGTATCTATAGAACCTGCAGGGATGAAAATTCTGCTAAGTTCTCAAGCTTTCCCGCTCACTGACTGGGGACATTTTTAGTTTTCTTTGCTCTACAGCTTGCCAAGTATCCACGGCACCTAACCACAAATGAAAAAAGACAGTCCACTCTAATCAGATCCTCAACCCAACCAATTTTCCCAGGCAGCCTTGGAACCATCACAAAGCCCTTCAAGTTCAGGGTCATGCCTTTTGGAAAACAGCATGTAGGACTCAAAACCCTCACATTCTCTCAGTGTACATCATGCTCAAAGCCTTCAGAAAGGATCATAGCAAAGCCAGGCAACAAAAGAACTGTTTTTCCTTAATCAGAGAGAAATCATTTATTCCTTCGAACCACACTAACTACTATTCAGTTGATGAGGAGAGGTCCTATTTATTTGAGAAAATACGCCATCTAGCTAGAAATCCCTTACGGCTTGTATTCCTCTTATTTCCTTCCTCATGTCCTACTCTTTCAGCATTAATTCCACAAACATTTATTCTGAACCCATCATGTGCTAGACCCTGGAATATGAGTGGCAGTGCAAAGATAAATCGAATATTTTCTGCCTTGTGGGAGTTCATCATCAATAATGGAAAGTATGGAATGCAAGTAGAAAAATAAAATACAATGCGATAAATGCTGGGGCAATAAAGTTCAATGTGGGAACAGGTATTAGCTGCCCTGAGGGAGTCAGACACTGCAACAAACTGGTGATGTCTGGAGGGAAGCGGTTCTCTTGGAAATGCTGATTTTATCTGCTCCCTCTTGTCTCTCTCTCACATTCATAGTGGATACCGTTTAGGGTGTGCTCCAGCTCTGGCTTGCATCTTAGAGAACTCACCTCATCCATGTTCCTAGAGTACAGCAGACCCCATTCCCATTCCAGTTATAGGTGCCTGAGCCACTGGGCCAAATAGGCAGGAGACAACAAGACCGAGAGGCAGAGGGAGCTAGGTGGAGGGTCCTTCTCCTGGGTGGGAACAGCCTTGAAAAGAATAAAACAACTAAATCTCTAAGTGGATAGAATGCATCGGTGCACAGACAGGAGCAGATATACAAAGCCAGGAGGTGCCTGAATGAGAGCTGGGAGAAGAATCCCTCACCAGAGCCCTCTGTCCTTCCATCAGCCGAGTTCTGTATGCTGACCTGTAAGAGGGTCTTGTTTCACCTGGGCTTCTAGGAATGGGTTTCTGTTCTTTGCAACTGAACATTTTTATTTACTTTCAAATCCTTAAACCCCGACTTCAACCCTGTACCTTGAACCTTTACGCTATAATATAAACCTCCATACTTTAAACAAAAAAACATAAAAGCCAACAACCGACGGTGATGATGTGAGACAGACAGGAGGATAAAAGGGGGCATATCTAAAAGCCCCATCAGGATAAATTTGGGGAAAGCAGATTGGAGAGGAGGATGGTGCTGAATGAGGGAAAGATACTGTAAGAAGACCTCATGCTTTTGCATGCTTAAATGGCCTTTTGAAGTGTGCAGTGACAGCAGAAAAAGCCAGGCTTTTCTCTGAATCCTGGAGCTATGGGTGGTTTTAGTTTTCTCCTTTAACTATTTCTGTTGTCCAAATTATTCTACAATGCACATGCATTTTGTACTAAAGAATCCATTAACTTTAAAAAAAATCCTTCTGACACCTTTAAAAAAATAATGCTTTGGAGAATGCTATGTTAGCTGAAATATTTTCACAAGCTAAACTAAGAGAACGCAAAATAATTTATCCCCCAAAAGGTCATTCCTGATTGGACACAGACAGCAGAGTAAGGCATAAGCTTGGGAATGAGAGCTGGAGCTTGCCGGTGAAGGAAGCGGCCCCACGTGGAGTGGAGGGTGCGGGCAGCCAGGAGCCCCCTCTTGCTGTGCCCATCACCTGGGCTCTGGGAAGGAGGCTGTGGCTGTCTTCACTGGAGCTCACATGGACCTTGCTCCCCTTTCCACAGACACACCAAGCTGTGTCATCATCCT
Source organism: Lipotes vexillifer (assembly GCF_000442215.2). Lineage (NCBI taxonomy): Eukaryota > Metazoa > Chordata > Mammalia > Artiodactyla > Lipotidae > Lipotes > Lipotes vexillifer. The sequence goes on along the minus strand of NW_006792985.1, from coordinate 3,566,710 downwards.
CCAGGCCGAAACCCTGCAACCAGCAAGCCTGGGCCACAGCTATTTCTCTGCCACCTCTTGTCCTCCCAGGGCCCCTTTCTCCTTTGGGGTAGTGCTGGGGAGACAGAAAATTGCTTCAGAAAATGACCCAAGTGCAGAGCACAAGCTTTCCCTGCAAATGACTAACAATTTCAAAGCGGAAACACTCCATCTCCATGATGTCATTTAATTCTCACTACAACTGGTGGAGTGGTTATTGCCCTTATTTGGGGGTTCTTTTTTTTTTTTTTTTTGTGCGGAACGCGGCCCTCTCACTGTTGTGGCCTCTCCTGTTGCAGAGCACAGGCTCTGGATGCGCAGGCTCAGCGGCCATGGCTCACGGGCCCAGCCGCTCCGCAGCATGTGGGATCTTCCCGGACCGGGGCATGAACCCGTGTCCCCTGCAACGGCAGGCGGACTCTCAACCACTGCGCCACCAGGGAGGCCCCAAGAAGGTCACTGTTTTTAGTAATGTGACAAAAAAAAGAGCCAACCAGGAATAAGACCAGAGTCAGTTCCGCCATTTTGTTATTCAATGCAAACATTACTACTATTATTTATAATACACATTTTCTTTGTGGGAATATTTCAAACCCATTTATCATCTTGGGAAGATTGGCTTTCATAAAACCTAATGTAATCCACATATCCACTTAATTAAGCATGTATAAACCACAATATGTTGTCAAATGCTAGAAATGAATGACCTAGTGAAAGTACCTCTGTCAACCCTCCATGCTATAGAACTCCCACTTTTCCCTTATTTATAGGAGGTGACAAGGACCATCTAAAATATAGAACAAATTAGGGCACAAGTCTTATTGTACATTAAATATTAATAAATCTTAATTTCTTTATTTTCAAGTATTTTAATAGATTTTATCTTTATGACAGCTTTGGATTCAGAGAAAAATTAAGATAAAAGAGAATTCCTATATCCTCCACACCTGGTTTCCTCTGTTATTAACATTGTATATTAGCATGGTACATTTGTTACAATTAATGGCCTAATATTAATATTATTATTGACTAGCTTAATTTCTTTTTAAATTTTTAAACAAAAGAAATAGAAATAAATTTTCAACATTTTCTGCCTGTGTCCCAAAGGATTTTCTTGCTTACAGCTGATGTAATACACAGAAACTACAACTCCCAGAATTCACTGCTACTAAGCCTCCTCTGCTTCCTGACTTGTGGTTGGTGCATTATCCCCAGTCTCTCTTGCCTCCCTTAGTCTTTCTTCATATTCTCCCCCATTCACCTCCAATGGTTTCTGGGATTTTCCATCTTTGCCTGAATGTAGAAAGATGGTGGGTTGGGGACAGGTGGAGATGAGAAACAAAACTCCCTGAAAAGCACACATGGAATAATGAACACTTCCTCTGTTTTTTGGTTGACCTGAGCCGGGGTCTGTGAGCCAGGGTTACAGACCATCTTCATCTCTATCAGATGTTGTCTAATTTGTGAGCCAATCTAGGGTGTGCCATGAGTTAAAGCATGGTGGGTTATTCAGCCCTGCTCCATGTGCTTTATAACTAGTGTCACTTCTTCCAAGATTCTGGAGTTGAGTTGCCAGTCTCAGTTTGTAGCTGGCTCTTCTATGACTTTGTGGGCTGTCAATGAGGAGTTGGAAAAGGCTGCATGGAGGCTGTTAGCCAGGCACTGTTTAGAACCAGAAGTCTCTTTGGCTTACTATGGAAATTCTCCAAATAACTTTATTGGGGATTGTGAAAGCCTAATGAGATAGAGGGTCTGGGTGGCTGACAATAGGAGTCTGCCAAATTAAATGTGTTATAAGAAACAAAGCAGACTCTTAGTAGACAAAAGGGCACTGCACAACATGTACACTTTACCCATTGGGAGAAAGTTACCTTTGTTCGGCTTGTTGCAGCAAGAGAAAATACACTGCAGAGGAACTGTAGGACATCTCAGTAAAAGGGAGCGAGTGGGAGCTTCTGGTAGATTTGGGTCTACTCTGGGTGATCTTCAAGAGGGTTGAAGGTAGTGAGGGGTCAGTTTTGAAATGGATTTTATCTACAAGTGCGGAAAATTTGGTGATGGGATGTCTTCATAGTTGTTATCTTGGAGGCAGGTGGATTAGAACGAGTTGTCACTGACACAGTAGTAGGAGCACACATTCCATGGTGCTTTAGGAAGCCCTGAGTCAAGGCAAGAGTAAGTATTTTTGAGCACATTTTCAGCTCAGAGAGCAAGGAAGATTTTTACTTTAAGGAACAAACAGAGAAGCAGTAGTCACTGCACAAATTTGAAGAGGGGGATGTTCAGTCATTTTGTGGTTGCAGAATGACCTCGTCTCAGCTTGTTTCAACCATGGTCCTCAGGTGGCTTTATCCGAGCATCGCTTATCTTCTGTGAGCAAGTTATGTTCTGTTGGGAACATCACAGCCTGGCCGCCAGCTGCCAGCACCATTTTTCACTTTCTCACATAAGATCTCTTTACTCCATTCAACAAGTCTATGATGTAGGTACTATTTATATCATTGCATATTACAGATGTGAAAACTTGAAGTAAAAGAGAGGTTAAGCAATTTTCCCAATACTGTACCACTTGCTCATGTCGTTAACCATCGCTCTTCCAGAGTCTGGGATCGGGGGGAGAATTACCCTGTTTGCTTTTCCGGGTGTATCAGACATAGACGGCTTTTGCACAAGTGCAGCTACTGATGTGTTCTCAACTGATAATAGGTTCACTTGTTGATTCATCATAGAACTGTCTGAAGTGGTCAGAGAAAGACAAATAACATGATATTGCTTATATTTGGAATCTAAAATATGATACAAATGAACTTATTTACGAGACAGGAACAGACTCAAAGACATAGTAAACAAACTTACGGGGACTTCCCTGGTGGTCCAGTGGTAGAGAATCTGCCTTACAATGCAGGGGACGTGGGTTCGATCCCTGGTCAGGGAAAGAAGATCCCACATGCTGCGGGGCAACTAAGACTGCGAGCCACAACTACTGAGCTCGCGTGCCTCAACTAGAGAGCCTGAGTGCCACAAACTACAGAGCCCATGAGCCCTGGAGCCCATGCACCACAACTGGAGAAGAGAAAAACCCACATGCCACAACTAGAGAGAAGCCAGCATGCCGCAAAGAAGAGCCCGCGCACCGCAGTGAAAGATCCTGCGTGCCGCAACTAAGACCGGACACAGCCAAAAATAAAATAAATAAATAAATAATAAAATAAGTCTTAAAAAAAAAAAAACCAGCTTACGGGGGGAAAGAGGGGGAAGGATAAATTAGGAGATTGGGATTGACATATTCACACTACTATATATAAAATAGATAACAAATAAGGACCTACTGTATAGCACAGGGAGCTCTACTCAATACTTTGTAATGACCTATGTGGGAAAAGAATCTAAAAAAGACTGGATACATATATATATGTATAACTGATTCACTTTGCTGTACACCTGAGACTAACACAGCATTGTAAATCAACTATACTCCAATAAAAATTAAGTAAAAAAAGAAGTGTCTGAAGTGGTAAGAGCAGAAAAACTAGGTCAGAAAAAGAAAGTTTTATATACATATCATATGAGGCTTGAATGACTGTCAGTCGTCACTATGCTGCCTACCAGCATAGTAGGTAAGCTGTCTAAGCTGCGCCTTCAATTGAAGCTTAAACTTAAGAGTCCTAAAAGATCTAGTAACAGGTGCCAAGCAAAGGAGTTGTATTTTAATAATAAAGATTCTCCTCCTGTTTGAGAGGACAGATAAGGTACTCACCCCAGTAGATCATTTCCTGGGCTAAAAGGGGAGACCACTTGGCGACCTAAGGATGTTTGACAGGGACAAGGTAAGAGACCGCCAGGAAGAAAGCTAAACATACTTGAGGTCAGTTATCTTGAAGGTAGTTATCTCGAGCTCAGAAATACGTATGTGGGCAACATCACTGCATGCCTGCTGTGTGTGTTTCTACTTTTCCAACTCCAAAAATCTTCCTGTCGTATTTGCAAGTAGGGGCTGACACTTTTCTGCTTACAGACTTGGCCTTGCATCTCCAAATGAAGGCAGAGAACTCGCCTTTGTTCTTTCACTGTGCTTTATCACGGATCCTGTATACGTGAGATTTTGGGTGGGAAAGAAATGTACTGGTTCAAATTTCTCAACTTGCAAAGATGAAGTGCATCACTGGGAGAACTATTATGTTAATCAGAAAAAATCAAAATGCTTATTTAAAAAATGCATATAAGTGTTCTATATCTTGATTATGGTGGTGGTTACCTGACTGCTTAAGTTTTTCAAAACTCCTAGAATTCTACACTAAAATGGGAAAATTTGGCTGTAGGTAAATTGTACCTCAATAAACCTATCTTTTAAAAACAGCATGTTAGAGGGTAGAATGGGGCAGTCATTCTAATGGCCAAGAAATGCTGGGCAGTGGCCCTGCCCTTTATTTCATCTCACTTCTCTAGGTATGGGATGAAATGGAATGCCTTAGCACAGGAGTACCTTGGGGGCAGGGAGTTCTCTGCAGATCCAGGCTGGAGTTGACTGTGATGCTGCAACTTACAGGTGGAGTGCACCTTGGTTGGGCTGTCCCTGAGAAAAGCACTTGAAATCTCTTTAATGAGACAGGCTCTTTTAATAAAGGGAGGCGATGAACCCTACAAAACAGAGAGGAACAACTGTTCTTTGGTAGAAAGAATTAGAGGCTGTGCCACTTGTTCCACCTGCAGGACACAATGGAGAGGTGGGAGATGGCAACTCAAGACACTAGATAAAATACTGCCTTAAAAACATCCCAGGTAAATCAAACCATTAAAACCATTAAGCAGGGCTTCCCTGGTGGTGCAGTGGTTAAGAGTCCGCCTGTCAATGCAGGGGACACGCGTTCGAGCCCTGGTCCAGGAAGATCCCACAGGTGGTGGAGCAACTAAGCCCGTGCACCACAACTACTGAGCCTGCGTGCCACAACTACTGAAGCCCACACGCCTAGAGTCCGTGCTCCGCAACAAGAGAAGCCACCGCAATGAGAAGCCCACACACCGCAATGAAGAGTAGCCCCTGCTCGCCACAACTAGAGAAAGCCCACACTCAGCAATGAAGATCCAATGCAGCCATAAATAAATAAATTTCTTATTACAAAAGAAAAAACATTAAGCAACAAGAGCATTATATCCTCCATTACTTACCATTGTTCTGGAAATCCTATACTTTACAGTGAGGAGATGAATATATAAGAGGAAAAGCTCTTCAATAGAAGACAACTATTGTTAGCTGTAAACGACAATGCTGTTAAGTCCCAGAACTTCCAAAAAAATCTACTGGAAAGCTGTAAAAAGAAAACGAAATCTGAATAGTTTGCAATTACAAAATACACTCAAAAAAGTTTTCCAGTATAATACTTACCTGTTGGAAAACACAAAGAAGTCATTCACAATGGCAATAACAAGTACGAAGTAACCAAGAGTAAATTGAACAAGGAATATGCTGCATCAGTATGAAGAAAATGAGAGAGAGGGGCAGAAAGAGAGAAGGATCATCCCCCTGCACTGGAGGATTCAGCATTTAAAATAGAAGAATTCTTTCTAAATTAGTTCATAAAGTTAATGCAATCCTAATTAAGTTCTCAAAGGAATTTTAAAGTTAATTTAGAAATAGAAATGAGTAAGAATAGCCTAGAAAACATCAGGGAGAAAAAGGAATAATGAAAGAAAACTTGCACTAGGAGATGTGTAAACATATTTTAAATCAATGATAATTAAAACAGTGGGTTTCTGGCATCAAAATAGACAAATCAGAGGAACAGAAAAGAAAACCTGGAAACAGATCTAAACATGTAAAAGAATTTAGTGCATGATAAAGGTGGACTTCAGATCAGTAGCATAAGGATGAACTGCTAAATTAACGGACCTTTATTATTAGTTACCTCTTTTTAAAATACGGATCTTTATTTTACAACAACTCACCACAATGAATTCCAAGGAACTGAAGAGTCAACTATGAAAAATTAAATAAGCATAAAAGAACTATTTAAAACACTTAGGTGAATATTTTCAGAATCTTGAGGTGAGAAAGCCAATCAAAGGCAAAAATTGTAAAGAAAAATAAATCAAAAGATTTAAACGCACAAAATTGAAAGCTTCACTTTAGCAAAAGTTCAGTAAAAAAATTGAGGCAAAGGAAGAATTGGGAAACATTCATATTTTGTAGGCAAAAGAGATGTAATATGTAAAGAGCTCTTACAAATCCAAAAGGAAAAGATGCATGCCACAGGAGAAAAACAAGCACATGACATAAACTAGGATTTCAAATAGATTGGATACAATCTTTTGACCAACAAGGATAAGAAAATGTTCACTTTCACTTGTAACCAAAGAAATAGAAACTAAAACAGTGACAAAATACTGTTTTCCCTTGGCAGGTTTGGAAAGTAGAAACTGTAAGTAGGCACTGCTCTTCCTAATTTTCATAAAAGGTTTTGCTGTGATCTAAGAGAAGAAAGTCTGAAAATGGTACCAGTTAGGGCTGTTCAGTCCTTTATGGAAGTCATTGGCCCCATGTAGCTATTGAACTCTTGGAATGTGACTAGTCCAAATTGTAAGTAAAATAGAATACACTCGAGATTTTCAAGACTTACTAAAAAAAAAAAAAGAAAAGAATATAAAATTCCCCATTAATATAGTTCATGATTACACGTTGTAAGATAATATTTTGGATATATTAGGTTAAATAAAATAATTTTACCTGTTTATTTTTCCTTTTTAAAAATATGCTACCGGAAAAGTTTTGGTTACGCTGATGACTCACTTTATTTTCTGTTGGACAGTGCTGCTTTAGGGCAAGGAGAGAGGATGGAGAGATTCATCTGAGCTGAGAAGGGCTTAAGTGTCTGTGAATGTTGCTGGCAGCAAGGACCCATGCCTGACCCTGTGACAGCACTTGGTGAAGTTGGGAATGGTCAAGTGGCCATGCGTGGCATAGAAGCATTAGTGGAAACTAATCAAATCAGTAGGCTTCCCCCCATTTTCTAGGCATGAAATAGTGACCCTGGGATAATCTAGTATGAAAAAAAACGAACTTTATTACTAGGCTCAATGGGGAATTACAATTAGATTTAATTTGTCATGAAAAAATAAGTACTTTCAAACCGTAGACTTTAGAGTGTATTTCATATCCACTCCACATGTATGTATATAGGTTTTAATTGCAGCACTGTTTATTACAGCTAAAAATTAGTAACAAGTTAAAAGTCCAATTATGGATAAGTCATTAGATAAATTATAGTGTATCCATCTAATGAGTATCAAATAGTTATTTAAAACTGTTATAGAAGGATATCTAGTGACATGTAAAGGTCATCATATTCTTTTCTAAGACTTTTATGGAGGTATAATTGACATACAATGAACTGTACATATTTGAAGTATAAAGTCTGATAAGTACTAACATATGTGTATACTTGTGAAACCATCACCATAATCAAAATAATGAGTGCATCAGTCACCCCCAAAAGTTACCTTTTGCTCCTCCCACCCAGCCTTCTCCATCTCCCAGCAACGACTGGTATGCTTTCTATCACTAGTGATAGAATCACTGTAGAATTTTATATGTATGGTATCACACCCTGTGCACTCTTTTTTTGTCTGGTTTCTTTCACTCAGTATAATTATTGTGAGATTTATAATGTTGCGTGTATTAATATTTATTTCTCTTGATTGCTGAGTAAGTATTCCACTGTATGGATACACCACACATCTGTGGATGGAGGATTGGTTATTTCCAGGCTTAGGCTATTACAAATAAGGCAGTTATGAATATTTCATGTACATGTCTTGGTTAATAAATGGACCCCAAAGAAGAGTCAATTATGAAAAATTAAATAAACATAAAAGAAGTATTTAAAACATTTTGGTGAATATTTTCAGAATCTTGAGCTGAGAAAGCCAATCAAAGGCAAAAATTGTAAAGAAAAAAAATCAAAGAATTTAAAACTTCACTTTAGCAAAAGTTCAATAAAAATATTGAGGCAAAGGAAGAATTATAAAATTTTTTTGAGTTCTCTTTTTCTCTCTGGTGTTCACTTTGTTTAATTTTTATTGTTCCATCTTTGTTCACTATTTCTTTCCTCTGTCATTCCATTGTGCCACTTTGCTATTTAGCCCACCCACTGAATTTATTTTTTTCAGTTACTGTACTTTTCAGTTATAAGATTTTCATTTGGGACATCTTCATATCTTCTATTTACTTGCTGAGATTTTCTACATTTTTGGCTGAGGCTTTCTGTTTTCTATTTGTTTCAGGTATGTTTATAATTGGTTGTGTAAGCGTTTTTATGATGACTGTTTTAGAATCCTTGTCAGATCATTCCAACATCTGTGTGATCTCATTGTTGATATCTGTTGATTCTTTTCTCACGCAATTTGAGATTTCCCTGGTTCTTTATATGATGAGTGATTTTCAGTTGTATCCTGGGCATTTGGGGTATTAAATCAGGAGGTTCTGGATTTTATTTAGATAATCTCTTTTGGAGTGTCTTCTCTGGCATCCAGCTGGTAAGGAAAGGGGAGAAACACTTCATTACTACCACATGGGGATGAAAGCCCAGTTAGCCTCCTTTGATGCCCCAGGGAGCAGAAGTGCCTTGCTGCTGCTGAGCAGAGGTGAGATTTTCTACTACCCACTAGGCCTCCACCACTAAGCCTCCACTGGTACCACCCCAATGGGAGGGGAGGGGAAGTGGGGAGAGGGAGCTTCATTACAGCCAAGCAAAGGGTGAAAGTCTGTTCTCTGCACCTGGCCTTTGCTGACAGGCCGGGGAGTGGGGTAGGGGGCACGGTTTTTCCCACTGTGTTTGACTTGGGTGGGCTATTTTTTTTTAAATGTATATTGGAGTATAGTTGATTTACAATGTTTTATTAGTTTCAGGTGTACAGCAAGCAAAGTGAATCAGTTATACATTATACATACATCCACTCCTTTTTTTTTTTTTTTTTTTTTAAGATTCTTTTCCCATACAGGCCATTACAGAGTATTGAGTAGAATTCCCTGTGCTAAATAGCAGGTCCTTATTAGTTATCTATTGTATATATAGTATACATTGTATATTGTATATATATAGTGTGTATATGTCAGGCCCAATCTCCCAATTTATCCCTCCAGCCCTTATCCCCTGGTAACCATAAGTTTGTTTTCTACATCTGTGACTCTACTTCTGTTTTGTAAATAAGTTCATTTGTACCCTTTTTTTTAAGACTCCACTTATAAGTGAAATCATATGATATTTGTCTTCCTGTGTCTCACTTACTTCACTCAGTATGACAATCTCTAGGTCCGTCCATGTTGCTGCAAATGGCACTATTTTGTTCATTTTTATGGCTGAGTAATATTCCATTGTATATATGTACCACATCTTTTTCTTTTTTAAAAAAAATTAATTAATTAATTAACTTTTTGCAGTACGTGGGCCTCTCACTGTTGTGGCCTCTCCCATTGTGGAGTACAGGCTCCAGACGCGCAGGCTCAGCGGCCATGGCTCACGGGCCCAGCCGCTCCACGGCATGTGGGATCTTCCCGGACCGGGGCATGAACCTGTGTCCCCTGAATTGGCAGGCGGACTCTCAACCACTGCCCCACCAGGGAAGCCCCCATCACATCTTTATTCACTCCTCTGTTGATGGATATTTAGGTTGCTTCCATGTCCTGGCTATTGTAAATAGTGCTGCAGTGAACACTGGGGTGCATGTATCTTTTTGAATTATGGTTTTCTCTGGGTATATGCCCAGGAGTGGGATTGCTGGGTCATATGGTAGTTCTCCTAGCTATTGTCTAAAAGGTTTCCAACCTGCTGCTCCTTTACTGGTTTTTCCCTCGCAAGAGCAGACTTTTCTTGGGGTCTCTTTTTGTTGTTGTGCCCATTGGAGTTTCCAGGTTGCCTGCTTTAGTCTGGAATATATGAGATTAAAAAGAAAACCCAGCAAACTCACTGTCACATTGATCTTTGGGTCTCCAGGTCCCTGGCCAGTCTGCCTTCTCTCCGTCTTTCAGAGTCCAGTAAAGACTCTGTTTTATACACCGTGTGCAGTTTTCAGCTGTACTTAGCAGAAGCATAGAGGGAAGTGTGGCCGCTCCATCTTGGTCACATAATATTCTTTTAATTAAAAAAAAAGCATATAGGGCTTCCCTGGTGGCGCAGTGGTTGAGAGTCCGCCTGCCGATGCAGGGGACACGGGTTCGTGCCCCGGTCCGGGAGGATCCCACATGCCGCGGAGCGGCTGGGCCCGTGAGCCATGGCCGCTGAGCCTGCGCGTCCGGAGCCTGTGCTCCGCAGCGCGAGAGGCCATAACAGTGAGAGGCCCGTGTACCGCAAACAAACAAACAAACAAACAAGCAAACAAAAAGCATATAATAAATTAATATGTACATGTGTTTGCATTTTGTAAGAAAAATAAATCTATACATGTAATGGAACACAGAGTGAGACTCTTGTTGCCCAGAATTATTGCCGAGGGCAATGCTAAAGACAAAGGGATGCTCAATCCCCAGTATTTTAGAAAGAGCCCCTGCAATTAGAGCCAGACACATTCTACAGTGCTTGCCCCAGGTAGGCAGGATCAGTCTAGATGCAACTAGGATCAACTAGGATCAGCTACAAAGGGGAGGCCTGGAAGGGGAAAGGGTATCATGTCCCTCCAGAGACATGAGTCTGACCTGTAGTGAGAGACAGGAAGTGTCCTCAATTAAATTTGAAGTTAACATCTCATCCCAGACAGGACTTTGAATAGTCAGTTTTCACGAGAAAGATGGAATCTGCTAAAGATGGTGGTAAGGGACAAAAAAGAGTTTAGACACAACTACTGAATTGCTTCCTGTTTATTCAGCCACTGAGATGAGATGTCTCCCTCTAAACACTGGTTAAATATATACAGAGAGGAAAGGTGGAAGGATGAAAACTATAACAGTCACCTCTGGAGGTGCAATAACATGATTTTTAGTCCGTTTTTCAAGACCCTCCAATTTTTAAATTTTTCATTACTTAACATGTATTACTTGCACATTTTAAAACAATTGATTTTAAGTGTCAAGAAAAACAGGGACTCATTGATGATAGATCGAAATCCTCAGAGCCTGGGTGGTGAAAAAGATGAAAGCCACCAGGCTCATTTTGAAACTGATGAGCCTGTATTGATGCATACAGTACAGAGCTGCAGTCTCCAACACGGCAGATGCTTCTCCAGGTGAGAGTAATTTAAACACCCTCCAAACAGTATATTCCAAATTATGCCCTTGAAGTCCTTCAGGACACTTCTCACAAGCACTATTGTGAATTTATTTATTTTTTTTATTTTTTAATATTGAAAAATTGATTTACAATGTTAATTTCTGCTGCACGGCAAAGTAACTCAGTTATACACATGTATACATTCCCTTTTATATTCTTTTCCATTACGGTTTATTTGTGACTTTGAATTGAGAAGGATCAAGCCAATTGTGTTGCCATCGTCATCCTTTTGGACAAGTCCTTTATCAATTGATTCTGACACACACACCCACACACGTGCATATTTCCCTCTCCCTTCTCAAAATCCCATAGTCAAATATCTTAGTTTATAGCAAGGGTCCTGAGAGCATTGACCCTCTCCTGAGGCTCACTCACTCTCATCTGCCTGTCTGGAGTGGTAACACGTCCATTAAACATAGAATGTCTGATGATCAAATTGACTAATGGCCACTTTGCCTAAAATTTTGTACTCATATTTAGTAATTTTAAGCCATTTCTTAAAGCACATCTGGACTTACTTGGCGCTTCTAAGAACTGTTATCTAATTTCTTGAAAGATGGGATTGCTATTGTCCTTTTGGGTATCCCTTTCTCTATCATGTGGTTTTTATGGACTTCTTTGCCTCTCTAAAGGCTCTTTCTCCCAAATGTTAGGTTCCTGGCAATAGATTCCTAGCAAAACTGAGGAATTTCACACACTATTTATCAAATTAATCCTTTTTATTCCTCTTGCCTTATTCTTGCAGACCTATTTTTGTTTCCACTGTGTGCACCTGTGCATTCATGTATTTATTAACCACATTAGCATATACTCATAATTTATTTTATTTATGAATACTGACATTTTGACGAGACGATTGAAGGTGTGAGAGCTGGATGAATCATAACTGTTCTGAACGGCATTATTCATTTTTCAAGACCTATGGTTGATAAAAATAATAGTAGATTCTGAAATACAAAATGTCATTAATAAATGCATGTATTTCCAGAAAAATCTAGAATGTCCTTCCTCTTTTCCTATGTCATTTTATACGCATTAAATCCTTTATAAATCTCCAAGATGTTCCACTTTCCCTTAACTAATCATCTTTGGCACAGATTCTCACTTCTTTGGTCTTCCTTTGACATCTAGATATAGTTTCTAAAATTTTCCACATATGCTCTGGTTGTTTTGTGCATGTTTTCCTTATATATTTTACTAGGTCTTAAACCATTTGTGTGCTGTGACCTTTTCTTAAAATTCTATTGTGTTTGTTACAGCACTGAGCAGTGTACTCTTTCAGCCAGGGCCTGGTTAATTCTTGTTGAGTGCAAGTGTTTTTTTCTTCAAGAAAGATTCCCAAGTTTACTTCCTTTTAAAATGAAAACTTGAATGTTCCAGATGAATTTATAGTGTATTTTATTTTTCAAAACATAAAATGCTTCTTATATTAAGAAAATAAGACAGGTACATTCTTTTGCTATCTAAATTTTCTTGTGAGATGTCAAATTTTCTTCTGCACATCAGTGTCAGGTGATTATTTTTAAAAGTCACAAACCATAACAATTGTTGAAGGTTGGAAAGCAGTGCCAATGCATAAATGTGCTGATTTCTGTCACCAGTACGACTTTAGTCCTGTAACCGCACAATGCCACAGCCTTGACGCTATGGTCCTGCAAGAGAGGGAGAATCGGTAAATAACTCAGAATGGAGCAGTATATAGATTGGTTGAATGAAATCTAGTGGCAAAGTAGCTGGGCTGACAGTTCAGAATTTCACCAGCTCTGATCTAGAGACAAAGGTTAGTTAGGCAAGAGCTTATCTTGAATTTTGAGGACACCCGTTGTGAAATCAATCCCATTTACAGGGCATGGACTTGGCATCCCCAAATGCCCCGACACTAATGAAAGGAGTTCAGACGAGACACCTGGGCTGTGGGGAAAATGTTCTCAGGGTTTATAACTTCATATGTCATGAATGGATCAAAATCTCTGGTCCTTACCACCTCATCCAGCTGAGAAGCTTACTCCAAATTTACTTGGGAAGATGGTCTAGAGCAGCTCTGAATGGCAAAGACCGTTACTGCTGAGTACTCAAGCATCCAGGAAGATTTAGAATTAACCACTGAGATAATGAAATAAGTAAAGTTCATAGACCTCGTATGTTTGATTTTAAAGTAACATTAAAAATTTTTATTTATTTATTTTTGGCTGAGCTGGGTCTTCGTTGCTGCGTGCGGGCTTTCCCTAGTTGTGGTGAGTCGGGGCTACTCTTCATTGCGGTGCGCAGGCTTCTCATTGTGGTGGCTTCTCTTGTTGTGGAGCACGGGCTCCAGTAGTTGTGGCACACGGGCTCAGTAGTTGTGGCTCGCGCGGGCTTGTGGGATCTTCCCAGCATGTGGGATCTTCCCGGACCAGAGCTCGAACCCGTGTCCCCTGCATTGGCAGGCAGATTCTTAACCACTGTGCCATCAGGGAAGTCCTAAAGTAACTTACAATATAATATAGATGTGAAAGTTGGCATAATTTTAACCTTTGGATTTAATTTTTAAAATATTTGGAGTGTGTAAGCTTTCTACTGCTGTCTCAACAAATTACAGTAAATTTAGGGGCTTAAAAGAACACAAATCTATTACCTCACAGTTTATGTAGATCAGAAGACCCACACTGGTCTCACCCTGCTGAAATCAAGGGGTCAGCAGTGGAGACATTGAGGAACAATTGGCCTCAGGTTCATTCAGGTTGTTGCCAGAATTCAGCTACATGCTGTGGTGGGCTAAATTCACATGCCAACAGCATACAGGATAATAATAAGCCAAGAGAGAAATAACCACTCCAAACCAATGACTGATTAATCATACTGTTGTTCCAGGCAAGGGGAGATGGAAGGAAAAAAGTCCACATTTTGTTGAGGTGTATTCTAGTGCAAACTGGTACTCAGGAGAGATGGCTTAGCCACCTGACAGTCCAGCTGCCAGTACAAAAGTAAAATTCCCTTGTTGCTAGGGCATGTTGCTAAGAAACGACAGTGCTGGGTTGACAGGCAAGATTTTCCTGCTCTCCAGCCACCTCACGGTTTTCACCACTGCCATGGCAGGAGCTAATGCCCAAGATCTCCGGAGAGCTATTTAGATCAGCAAAGGGCAGCCTTGCCTAGACGCAACGCTGTCGGACAGTCCTCACAAACTTGGGGTGTTTATAGTCTTAAGCATCCCCTCACCATAGTTGCTTCTTCATATGATCTTACTGATAAGCTCCCAGTGGGGACCCTCAGCAGCTGGCCTACTGAGTGCGTATCAACAACCACATATGTGGATGATGACATACTGACACCCAATTTCACTTTTATATCAAAACAATAACTCCATTCTTGAAAACATTCTTCACTCTTAACAAAGTGACTTTGTTTTTTTGGTAAACAAGTGGGTTTGAAATCATATCAAACCACTACATAACACCTCTGCTGCATTGCTCCAATTCCAGCTGGAGATTTCTCTATCTTCAAGGGTTCCAGTGATTAGATTGGGTCCACCCAGATAATCCAAGATAACTTTCCCATTTTAAGGCCTATAACCTTAATGACATCTGCAAAGCCTCTTTGCCATGTAAAATCAGATGTTCACAGGTTCCAGGAGTTAGGATGTGGTGCATCTTTGGGAGGCCATTACTCAGCCTACCACACTGAATAGTTAAACTGGAAGGTATAAGACTAATTTATGGGCTTCATAAATCTTTGGCGCAGTGCTTGAGGGTCCGCCTGCCGATGCAGGGGACACGGGTTCATGCCCCGGTCCGGGATGATCCCACATGCCGCGGAGCGGCTGGGCCCATGAGCCATGGCCGCTGAGCCTGCGCGTCCGGAGCCTGTACTCCACAACGGGAGAGGCCACAAGAGTAATTTATTAAGCCTATAAACAGCATTGGAATGTTTAAGAGGAATTAAGTGTTCTCATAAATTGAACTTGCTAGATTTACAAGTGATATTTAAATAAATGCTTGCCAACTTTTTAAGGTCATAGAACACAAAGAAAATGATAATAGTTGCACAGTAACCTGTGATATTGTGATTTATACTAAATATATATATTTTGGTCTTCAGCCATGGTTCCTGACTCACAGCTCCCAAAACCCTTGGAGTTGCCTAGGCAGTAAGAGCAATGGGAGCATCTTACAATATATATATTTTTGCCCTAAAATCGTTTCAGGGACTCAAAGATGAAATGAGTGTCTTATTATTCAAGTCCCTTTTGATCCCAGCTGAGTTTATGTTAATGAGATGGGTTTTGGAAATCCCCTCAAGTTGGAGGGATGGTTGCCAGGGGAATCAACCACGTGGTTAGAGGACTGGAACTTTCAGTTCCACCCCTAACTTCCACTGGAGGGTGAATCAGTCATCAGTGGTCAATGACTTAATCAATTGTGCCTACATAATGGAGCTTCCATAAAAATTCCAAAGGACAGGGTTCAGAGAGTTTTCAGGTTGGTGAACTAGAATGCATTCACATGTCAGACCCCAAACTCCATGGAGACAGAAGCTCCTGCATTCAGAATCTCACCCCGTGTATCTCTTCATTTGGCTGTTCATTCGTATCCTTTAATATTCTTTGTAATAAACCAGTAATCTAGTGATTAAACTGGTTCCCTGAGTTCGGTAAGCCTCTCTAGCAAGTTAATCAAACCCAAGATGGGGTCTTGGGAGCCTCTCATTTATAGCTGCTGGGTCAGAAACAAGGTAACAACCTCGACTTATGGTTGTTGTCTGAAGTGGGGCAGTCTTGTGGGATTGAGCCCTTAACCTGTGGGATCTAATGCTAACTCCAGATTAGTGGCAGAATTGAGTTAAATCTGTGGACACCTTGTAAAGGTCCATGCAGAACTGAGTGAATTGCTCGGTGGTGTGTGAAAAAACACACATTGGAAAACCCCAACCCAAGCAAATCCCCTTTAGTGTGTGGCTATGGTTGTTCCCATTTCAGCTCTTGCACTAAAATGATTCTGTTCACTTTTCTTATATTCAGCCTGTAAGTCCTTCCAATGTCAAAACCAACTCCTACCTTCCATGACCCCCCTTTGCTTTCATTTTATTCAAGATTGAGATGACTTCTCTTCATTCCAAATAATCCAATTCTTAGCTGGGAAGCAGCTGACAACTTCCCATAATAATTAAAAGTCAATCCCACCCAAGCAAATTTTCCACGGGCCCCTCTCTCTCTCCAAATATCAGGGCTCCACGGTCACTGGATGGCCAAGACCGCCATGACAAACACATAAGTCATTCCCAGGGAGATTTAGTCATCCCTGGCTTTTAAAGGAAAAACTCCTTCTCTCCTGTACTCTACTACCCTACCACACTCACAATATTCTGACACCAAAGGTGTGGGTTTTCTACACCGAGCAATTCAGTGACACCAGCTGGGTGTGCTACAATTCAACTCAATTCTGACACTATAGACATCAGATTCCACAGGTTAAGGGCTCAGTCCCACGAGACTGCCCCACCCCCCCTTCAAATGCCAATCATGAGTCCAGGTTGTCGCCTGTGCTTCTGATCAACCAGCTATAAATCGAAGGTTCCCACAACCCTCTCCTCAGGTTCAATATTTGCTAGAATGACTGACAGAACTCAGGAAAACTGTTTGCTTATGACATTCCTTGTTTATTATAAAAGGATATATCTCAGGAACAGCCAGATGGAAGAGATACAAGAAATGGGGGGGGGCAGAGCTTCCATGACTTCTTCAAGTGTATCACCCTCCCAGCACCTCCCCATGTTCACCAACCTGGAAGGTCTCTGAACCTCCTGCTTCAGGAATTTTTTATGGAGGCTTCATTACATAGAAGTGATTAATTGAATCATTGGACATCATTGATTAAACTCAATCTACTGCCTCTTTCCCCTCCCCAGAGGCTAAAAGTTCCAACTCTCTAATCACGTTTAGCTCCCCTCTGGCAACCAGCTTCCCCTCCTACTTGGGTGGTTATCTGGGGCCTTTCCAAAAATCACCTCATAAACAAACTCTGGTGTGGTTGAAAGGGGCTTGCTGAGAATAACAAAAGATGGTCCTTTAGCCTTTGCTACTCAATCTCATCACTTAAGAAATTAAAAGCATTCTAAGAGCTGCGTTGCAGAAGCAAAGGGAGGAAGACTAAATATATATATTTCTTAATATATTATAGTATCAGAGACGGAAATCCCAGTATGGTGAGTTCATAGCAAGGAAGGATAATAGAAGAAAAAGTACAGGGGAGATTTAGCTATTATTATACTTATTTTATTTTATTTATTTATTTTAAAAATAAATTTATTTATTTTATTTTATTTATTTTTGGCTGCGTTGCATCTTCCTTGCTGCACACGGGCTTTATCTAGTTGTGGTAAGTGGGGCCTACTCTTTGCTGCAGTGCACTGGCTTCTCATTGCGGTGACTTCTCTTGTTGCAGAGCATGGACTCTAGGCACGCGGGCTCAGTAGTTGTGGTGCACAGGCTTAGCTGCTCTGCGGCATGAGGGATCTTCCTGGACCAGGGCTCGAACCCGTGTCCCCTGCATTGGCAGGCGGATTCTTAACCACTGAGCCACCAGGGAAGCCCTATACTTATTTTAGAGATGAGAAAACAAACTTAGAAACTTGCTCAAGATTATATATCCAAGATTACATCAGTAAGTGATGAAGGAACAGTTCAGTTCTGGAGCTTAAGCCCTTCATACAACTGTACCTCTGGAGGGTGGAATGATATTATAGAACTGTAAGACTAAAAACATAGGTTGAGACCATATCTGAAGGGCCTTGTGAAATGTGAAATAAAATGGAGTCACTTATGTCGAGTGGTTTTAAAGTGGACCTGGGAGGATATCAAAGAGTGGGCCTTACACACATCCTTTGAACTGGACCAAACCACAAATATTCCAAGGACTCTGCAAGAACACCTGCAACTTGTCACAGCAACAGACTTTTTTTTTTACCTCCCTCTAGTGGTAGCCTCAGCAATTGATCATATTTAGCCCAGACTAGTTTCTGCCTCCAACTCCAATTAAAATTCTTCATAATTCAAACCTCTCTTCTTTTTCTGTCTTTCTTTTTTTTGCCGTACGCGGGCCTCTCACTGTTGTGGTCTCTCCTGTTGTGGAGCACAGGCTCCGGACACGCAGGCTCAGCGGCTATGACTCACGGGCCCAGCCCCTCCACAGCATGTGGGATCTTCCCAGACAAGGGCTCAAACCCGTGTCCCCTGCATCGGCAGGCGGACTCTCAACCACTGCGCCACCAGGGCAGTCCTGGGGTCTTTTTTATAAGAGCACTACTCCCATCCATCAGGGCTCCACCTTCATGGTGTAATCACCTCCCAAAGACCCCTCGTCCAAATACTATCACACTGAGGATGAGATTTCAACATACGAATTGGGGGGGAACATAAAGTCTATACCAGTTGGTTAATAAGCAGGACTAAAAAGAGTCATTCTTCTTACGCTTGTCACTTGGCCTTCGTACCCTGGCTATCAGCCATCAGTATCTGCCATGCTGAGGATCAATGGACTGAAAAATGCCATGAGGACATTATCTCCGTGAGAGAAACATCATTTTACTGTTCCACTATGCATATATATAATTTGATTCATCCATGGCAAACATGACACCAATGGCACCCAGTTCAAATGAGCCTTGATGAAAATCCAATGACTTATGCAGTGGAATCCTCTGCTAATAACATAAGATGCTGATAACTTCCTGTTGCTCATCAATTCCTTGTCTCCATATCTGATTAGTAATTAATGTGAAGATTGTTCTGCTCCCTGCTGAGAACACAGGATGCACATTTGCTAGAGTCTTCAGAACTATTCTAAGAAGTTTCTGCTAATAGACAATAGCTATCTTAACATTTAATTATATTTGCTATAAAAGCATGAGATGTGCAGTACTTAATGTGCACTATTTTAGTTTTCGCAAGCTTTCCCACGAAAAGCAACCAAAATTAAATGCCTATCACATCAATTAGTAATCACTTGTCAGATCCACCAAAAATTGTATTTTTCTATAATGGTAGCCTGCTTCAGAACTCCTGCAGGGAGTTCCTATAAGACTATCTCCGTTCCCATCCTTTCTTTCCTTCTGCAGAAAAAGAGCATTGTGGGTTTTCTTTAATATTTTTTTACAGCAAATTAGCTTGCTTTCTCAATAACTGAATACTCATAACTGAGTTCCATAATAAAACAATTCTTGCTGTATGAAAGAACAAAGTCAAGGAAAAGAAAGAAAGAAACAAATGTGAGCAGAAATTAAAAAGAAGAGAGGGCTTCCCTGGTGGCCCAGTGGTTGGGGGTCCGCCTGCCAATGCAGGGGACGGAGGTTCGTGCCCTGGTCTGGGAAGGGCCCACATGCCACGGAGCCGCTGGGCCCGTGAGCCATGGCCGCTGAGCCTGCGTGCCCGGAGCCTGTTGCTGCGCAACGGAAGAGGCCACAATGGTGAGTGGCCCGCGTACCGCAAAACAAAAACAAAAACAAAAACAACCTACAGTGAGATATCACAACACACTTACCAGAATGGATAAAATGAAATAGATGAACGATACTGAGTACTTTTTGAGGCTGTAGAAAAATGGAATTCCCAATAAGGGAACTGGCAATGGGTAAATTCCCATGATAATGGGAATCTAAAATAATGCAAACACTTTGAAAATTGTGATTCTAAATCTCCCCCTGTAACAGCCATTCCACTTCTGAGTACATACCCAAGAAAAAATAGCACATTTAAACATTAAAAGACTAGCACATCTACACAGGAATTTCTTCCCAGTATTTCTTGGGAAATGGCTTTTCCAATTCCAAGGAAATCAGTTGAGAGGAGTGACATCATCAAAATGGCAATATCAGAGTTTTCTCTCATCTTCCAACCAAAGAACACCTACTTTGACAATTACCCACAGATGAGTGAGTCTTTGTGGAAATCCAAGAGCGGAACAGAGAAGTTCCAGCACACTGTCAGAGAGGACAAAAGAATCCAAGACCGGACGCACTGAAGAGAGTAAGAGGAACCGTTTTATGTTACCTACATAACCCCTTCCACAAAGCGGCACATTTCAGTCCTAGAGAGATTTATTGGCCAGTGATTATTTCCACAGGGGAAAATGAGAGTGTGCGAATGAACACCCAGGTTCCCCAGGTGTGCAGCATGCTTCCAAGGAAGCCCACCTCTTTATCATCCTATTCAGAATACGGAGTCATGAACTGCTCAACTGAGGGGTGGTCTGTGGCTAGAAACAGAGCAGGGCTTGGAACAGAATGTATCAAGGGGATGCAGATTCTACCAGGAAGCCCTTCCATGAGTTGTGGGGGAACTTCACCTGCAGATCCTCCCACCTGGCCCACAGGCACCCCCAGTGGTCCATGTATCTATCACACACACACCTACACTGCCGTGGTCACTTCCCTGTGTGCTCCTCCACAGTGGTGAGAGTGTAAACCTTTGTAGAGAGCTAGTGAGCACAGCAAAAAACCAGCCTGACTCTGCAAGACTGGGAGGACGTACACAAACCTGAGAACTCAAAACTTCACTACTGAAAATAAACATAAGGCTGTCAGCACTCAGCCCGGCTTTGCACGAATACAACATTAAGAATTCCCCCTCAAGAGGGAACAAGAAGTGTGGGACAGGTGTATCCATGGAAAAGTTCTGAGAAGGTATCTGAATCCCTAACAGGGATAACAGAAGGTATTTCTCTCCTGAAGCAAACCAATGAAGACTGGAGGAGGTGAGTGTTTCTTCAAATGCAAGACAGCAATGTGAGACTGCTAAGGAACATGAAAAATCAAAGAAACATGACACCAACAAAGCAACATAATAATTTTTCAATAACTGACCCCAAAGAAATGGAGATCTGGAATCTACCTGATAAGGAATTCAAAATCGTTTTTTGAAGGAAGCTGTGAGCTACAAGAAAACACAGAAAGATAATTCAAAGAAATCAGGAAAACTATACGCAAATAAAATGAGGAGCTTAACAGAGAGATAAAAATCATTAAAAGGGGGCTTCCCTGGTGGTGCAGTGGTTGAGAGTCCGCCTGCCAATGCAGGGGACACGGGTTCGTGCCCCGGTCCGGGAGGATCCCGCGTGCCGTGGAGCGGCTGGGCCCGTGAGCCATGGCTGCTGAGCCTGTGCGTCCGGAGCCTGTGCTCCACAACGGGAGAGGCCGCGACGGTGAGAGGCCCGCGTGCCGTAAAAAAAAAAAAAAAAAATCATTAAAAGGAACCAAACAGAAATTCTAGAGCTGAAGAATACAATAACTGAGATGAAAAATGTAACATTAAATGCACCAACATTCAAATTATAGGGGTCCCGGAAGAAGAAGAGAAAAAGAAAGGGACTGAGAAAATATTTGAAGATTATAGTTGAAAACTTCCCTAATATGGGAAAGGAAATAGTCAAGCCCAGGAAGTGCAGAGAGTCCCATACAGGATAAATCCAAGGGGAAACACGCCAAGACACATATTAATCAAACTATCAAAAAGGGTCTCATTCAGATACGATGGAGAAATTATAACCTTTACAGGCAAGCAAAAGCTAAGAGAATTCAGCACCACCAAACCAACTTTACAACAAATGCTAAAGAAACTTCTCTAGGCAGGAAACACAAGAGAAGGAAAAGACCTACAATAACAAACCCAAAACAGTTAAGAAAATGGTAATAGGAACATACGTATCGATAACTACCTTAAATGTAAATGGATTAAATGCTCCAACCAAAAAACATAGACTGGCTGAATGGATACAAAAATGTAATACAGGACTTCCCTGGTGGCGCAGTGGTTTAGAATCTGCCTGCCAATGCAGGGGACAAGGGTTCGAGCCCTGGTCCGGGAAGATCCCACATGCCACAGAGCAACAAAGACCGTGAGCCACAAAACTACTGAAGCCCATGCGCCTAGAGCCTGTGCTCTGCACCAAGAGAAGTCACCACAGTGAGAAGCCCGTGCACCACAATGAAGAGTAGCCCCTGCTCACCTCGACAATGAAGACCCAACGCAGCCAAAAATAAAATAAATAAATTAATTTAAAAAATGTAATACAGGAACATCAACAACAGACTGAATCAAGCAGAAAAAAAAAATATGTGAAGCTGAAGACAGATCATTTGAAATTACCCAATTAGGGGAGAACAAAGGAAAAGTCAATAAAAACGAGTGAAGTAAGCCTATGTGAATTACAGGACACCATTAGAGAAACAATCTACAGAATTATTGGAGAACCAGAAGGGAAA
>NW_006792985.1:3540719-3544195 GCF_000442215.2 Lipotes vexillifer | reverse complement strand
GGAAAGAGAGGGAGAAAAGGATAGAAAGCTTATTTAAAAAATAATGAATAAAAACTTCACAAAGCAGGGGAGAGATTTGGATATCCAAGTTTGTGAAGCTCATAGGTCCACCCCCCCAAATTTCACAATATTATATGTTAATCATATCATAATAAAGCTTGAAAAAAATTAGTCAAGAAAAATAGAGCGATATATTATAATTCTCCTGCAAAAATTAAGGCTTCACAATAAACATAAACACACTGCTGATTGGAAGGGATTCACTGAATCAGGTCTACAACAAGAACAGAAACAGGCAAGAACAGGAGTCAGAAGTTAAGGGCATCATTTCCTGGAACTACTATAGTAGTATGTAGCAGGAAATCTGTCATCATTTAATCAATCCGTCAGGCTTGTAGTTATTGCCATGTTAAAGTGTGTGTTTGTGACCCTGTCTGCATCTTTGTAAATTAAATAAACATAAGTAAATGTACATTCATAGAATACTTTACAAATCCTATTAGTGGTGTTCCAAGAAACAAAAAATTTTAGAAGCAAAATAAGTGCTGATATTGGCAATATTGACATGGAATTCCGTGTAGAGATGCCAGGCCATCTGAATGTTAAACATTTCATATTGGACTTAGCAAAGTGAGGTCAGTGGTGACACTGACAAGAACATTGTTCGTGGGATAGCAGTGGGGGAGACCTCAAATGGAGGCAGTCTTATTGAGGAATTGTAGCTGTGATTCTGGGCAACTTTTTTTTAGAGTTTGCTGGAAGGAGAGTCTAGAAAATGTATGGTAGCTGGAAAGGTACGTGGGGAGAAGAAAATACACAGTATTCGCCTTCATCTCTTTCCTCCTTTCTAACGCAATTCTGGTTTTGCCGAGGACTATACTCCTTGCCCATCTCCAAAGATGGCCCTCATCAAGCTGACTCAGTCGTGATAACCCCATCATTCCTCTTGCCCATGACTGGTTTAGGGACAAGAAGTCCTAAGCCATTGGGGGCTCATGAGAGTTGAGAAGAGGTATCCTGGTAGCTTCTGGGACAAAAGCTTCCTTACTCTTATTAAAGATCCACAGACAAGTCTCACACTAATAAAAGACAAATGTCACAAACATAGCAAAGTATTTATATCCAGAATTAACTAGAAACTTCTATACGTCAGGCAAAAAAAAAGGCAAACAATCCCAAATGAGGACAATCGATAAAAGAGATGAACAGGTAATTCATAGAACAGGAAACACAAATAGTAAATACGTGAAAATATTCTCAACATCAGGGAATGCACATTAAGATGAAAAAAGACAACTTTTCCATCCTTCAGCCCGGCAAAAACTTTAAGTCTGACCATATCACATATCACTGAGCAACAGTTACTTATGTTCTCATGTGAGCCTATAAGTAGGTACCATCAGTTTGTAGAAAAATTGGGCATTATCTTGTAAAATTGAATTTGCATAACATATTACCCCAAATTCCATCCCTATGTAAAAACTGAGACACTCTTGCACACATACAAAGGGAGATATATGCAAGAAGGAGGAACCATGTGATGGAAAATACTTTATTCTGCCTTAGAAAAATTGGGCAACAATCCATAGAAATGGTAAATGTTAACCAAACTGCTAAAGTCTCTGTTTCTCAGTTTCTTTAGTCTCCAAATAGTATAATTATTTACTCATCACTTACTGGAAAGAGCATGAACTTCAGAGTCAGACAATCCTTATTCTAAGCCCTGGTCCTAAGCCCATGTGACTTTAACAAATTATGTAATTATTTGTGCCACAGTTTCCTCATTTGTAAAGGCTAAAATAAATAATTTGAGGGAAAGTATCTATCTCATAGAAGTGTTTTGAGTATTAAACACTCTATTCTTTAATTAAAACTTCTAGCGTAGTACCTACAGAGCAGGCACTCATACAGAGAAGACACAATATTCTCTTTCCCATTTCCAAACTAGCCCTCTCTTCATATTTTTTTTTTTTTTTCCTTGCGTTATGCGGGCCTCTCACTGTTGTGGCCTCTCCCATTTGCGGAGCACAGGCTCCGGACGCGCAGGCTCAGCGGCCGTGGCTCACGGGCCCAGCCGCTCCGCGGCATGTGGGATCCTCCCGAAACGGGGCACGAACCCGCGTCTCCTGCATCGGCAGGCGGACTCTCAAGCACTGCGCCACCAGGGAAGCCCCCTCTCTTCATATTTTAATGGTACTATTTTGAGAATGAAGTTATTATAAAATTTAGGTTATTTCTTTAAATGTTTTGAAAAGTTAAATTTCTACATAACATTCAAGTATTTTCAATATTTCTCTTGTGGAACTTAACCAAATTTGCCTTATCTTCAGGGTGTGTTAAAACGGTAAGCTCGGGCTTCCCTGGTGGCGCAGTGGTTGAGAGTCCGCCTGCCGATGCAGGGAACGCGGGTTCGTGCCCCGGTCCGGGAAGATCCCACATGCCGCGGAGCGGCTGGGCCCGTGAGCCATGGCCGCCTAGCCTGCGCGTCCGGAGCCTGTGCTCTGCAACGGGAGAGGCCACAACAGTGAGAGGTCCGCGTACCAAAACAAAAAACAAAAATCAAAAAACAAAAAACGGTAAGCTCCCTGAGAGAGGAACCAGGGATTATCCATCTGTTTCTGTCAGAATGCCCAGTGCACTGTATCTCAAGGGGCAGATGAACAGAAAGTATCTGGGAATGTGACTTGTATTATAAGTTTCCAAAGTAGGGTTACTGAACCTAATCTGCAGAGGATCTAAGCATTCTTTGAAATGGTGCGCAAAGTGTGTATCTATGAGCGTAAGCTATAAAGGAGGTCCATAGCTTTCATCAAATTTCCAAAACGGCCCATCTCTAAAAATGTTAAGGATTGTAGTCTTAGATAGTTGAGTATTTACTTAACAAACCGGGAAAATTCTCAGTGCAATGCATGGCATGTGAGCCTTCAAGATGCCTCTGCAGAATAGCCATAATTACTCTTATGTCAGAGGGATGCTCTGTCTTAGTGTGTGGGGATGTCTTTATTTCCACCTCACGCAGGCTCTATGAAATTAAAAAAAGAACAACCATAAATATTTTATTTAAGAGATAATCCCATTCTAGATTCACTTACAGGCAAAAAATTAGGTTTTATGATTGTACTCGATTTTATCACCCAGTTTTACTGTATGTCCTGCTGCTGAGCCCCCAGGGGGAAAGCCTTATGATCATTCAATGTTACAAGAGACATCAGGGGCATAGCAAGGAAGAGAGACTATTAATCATGTCATGTTATAGAAAGAGATGGCTTGTTCCCCACCAAGAAGGCACACTGAGCAACAAACGAACAGCACAGGGATAAAGTACAGGCCTGACGAATATAAACCTCCCACCCCTGTGAACACAGTTGAGCCACAGACTTTCCTTTTCATTGACCTTTTTGGCCGAGACAAGAAGCATATTAATTGGTGATCTGCTCCAGTTCATCAACCCATCACCCACAAGGGTCATCATCACC
>NW_006792985.1:3540113-3540709 GCF_000442215.2 Lipotes vexillifer | reverse complement strand
GCTGAATGACAAATAGATGACCTACCTGTCAAGTGCATATGATGTCATGTCCTTTAGTAATGTTACCTCTTATAAATCAGAACTCTAGGTTTCGAGGGACGTGAGATTAGTTATACTAGTGAGAACTGCAAAAGTTCCTCATGAGTGACTTCTTTCAAATCCTTGCACTAAAAGACTTGACCAAACTTCCCATGGCTTTCAGTAGCCTAGGACCATGTCCCTGGGATGACCTAGCCTCCTCCCCCTTGAGCCAGGTCAGGAAAAGCTCAAGGCGGCCAAAAGAATGTACTGACCTCCTGCCTTTCTTATTTATTTTAAAAGCTTACAACTGTAAACCCTTCCACCGTCCCTTCGAGATGTGTAGGCATCTCCTATGACACAGGAAAGTCTGCCTCAAGGACCTGAAAGCCATTCCTTTGAAATGTAGCCTTTAGAAAGGAAAGGGCCTCTGCCTCCCAGTCTCTATGGGAAGGTAGAAGCCTAACTTCCATAAATGTCAGTTAGCAGACACACACACTACCTACTCAAATCCACGGTGGCCAACCCTCTTACTCATTTTTTGTAATTTTTCACTTTCTTCTTTTTTTTTTTTTTTT
>NW_006792985.1:3527214-3540083 GCF_000442215.2 Lipotes vexillifer | reverse complement strand
CGCACGCGCAGGCCCAGCGGCCATGGCTCACGGGCCCAGCCGCTCCGCGGCATGCGGGATCTTCCCGGACCGGGGCACCAACCCGCGTGCCCTGCATCGGCAGGCGGACTCTCAACCACCGCGCCACCAGGGACGCCTACTTTTCACTTGCCTCCTCCCCCTATCACTTCTCCTCCCGTCTCCCTCATTCTCCCTTTAAAATACCCAGAGTCACCTCCTGCAAGTCAGGGTGGAGCTCAGCTCTTCCCCTACTGCAGCTGTTACAGAATGAAATCTTTTTTGATCGCCTCTCTAACCAACATCTAGTTTCATTCATCTTTGACAGTGGCTTGTGCAAAATGGGAGCACATTGGATCACAGAATCCAAAGAGGGTGCTACTAGCCCTACCCCAGGAAGGATGAGGGTGCAAGACCTCATCTTCAATGGGAACTGGAGTCTTCACATACTGCCTTTTGTCTCTGCTTTGTCCAGCACGGGGT
The DNA here is from genome assembly GCF_000442215.2 of Lipotes vexillifer. NCBI lineage: Eukaryota > Metazoa > Chordata > Mammalia > Artiodactyla > Lipotidae > Lipotes > Lipotes vexillifer. Next base: position 3,539,603 of record NW_006792985.1, on the reverse strand, counting down.
TTCAACACTTTCTCACAGCTCACAGTGCCACGGTACCACTGTCCTTCATTTATTTAGCAGACCACGCTGAAAACCTATTTTGTCAAGCACTATGCATCAGGAATAGAAGATTCACTGAACAAGGTAGGAAAGGATCTTCCTTCAAGATCATACACCCTAAACCCTCATACACTATCGGTGGGAATATAAGTTGGTGCAGCTACTATGGAAAACGGTATGGAGGTTCCCCAGAAAACTAAAAATAGAATTACTATATGAGGAACCTCCATACCGTTTTCCATGGTAAACAGTTATATTCCCGCCACTATTTACAAAGCAGAAATAGAGACACAAACGTAGGGAACAAACGTTATGGATACCAAGGGGGAAAGAGGGGGTGGGATGAACTGGAAGATTGGGATTGACATATATACCCTATTGATACTACGTATAAAATAGGTAACTAATGAGAACCTACTGTATAGCACAGGGAACTCTACTCAGTGCTCTGTGGTGACCTAAATGGGAAGGAAATCCAAAAAGGAAGGGATATATGTACATGTATAGCTGATTCACTTTGATATACAGTAGAAACTAACACAACATTGTAAAGCAACTATACTCCAATAAAAATTAAAAATAAATAAATATTACGTAAACCAATGATAACAACAAAAAAAGAATTACTATACGATTCGGCAATCTCACTCCTGGGCATATATCCAGACACAACTCTAATCCAAAAAGATACATGCACCCCTATGTTCCTAGCAGTACTATTCACAATAGCCAAGCATGGAAACAACCTAAATGTCCATCGACAGATGAATGGATAAAGAAGATGTGGTACCTATATACAACAGAATAGTACTCAGCTATAAAAAAAAAAATGAAACAACGCCACTTGCAGTAACATGGATGCAACTAGAGATTATCATACTAAGTGAAGTAAGTCAGAAAGAGAAAGACAAATATCATATGATATCACTTATATGTGGAATCTGAAAGATGACACGAATGAGCCTATCTACAAAATAGGAACAAACTCACAGACATAGAGAACAGACTGGCAGTTGCCAAGGGGGAGGGGCTTGGGGGAGGGATGGAGTGAGAGGTTGGGGTGAGCAGATGTAAGCTATTATATATAGAATGGATAAACAACAAGGTCCTCCTGTATAGCACAAAGAACTATATTCAGTATCCTATGATAAACCTTAATGGATAAACCTTAAATATATATACCTGAGTCACTTTGCTGTACAGCAGATATTAACACATTATAAATCAACTATGCTTCAACTAAAAAATAATTGTTAAAGAGGAAAAAATTCATACGCCCTAGAGGAGGAAACGAATTTTAAATAAGAAAACAGATAACTATAGGGTGTGGTAATTGTCATGTAAGAAATAAGTAGAATCAGATGACAGAGAGAAACTGAGTGAAACGGTGCCTATTACAGCTAGGTCAGGGAAGGTGTCTCTCTTTTTTTTCTTCTTCTTTTTTTTTAATTAAAAATATTTCTGTTCGAGTATAGTTGATTTAAAATGTTTCAGGTGTACAGAAAGTGATTCAGTTTTAGAGGAAGTTGCCTTTTTGGGGGGTCCCATGTAGACTGAAGCTTGAAGGAGAGATGCCCAGTAAGATGTGAGCAAGGGGGAAAGCCCTAAGACAAAAACATAGGGACAGCAAGGTGTCTGGAGTGCCTGGAACATGTGAGCAACGGAGATGTATTAGATGAGCTTGGAGAATAGGCAGGAGCCCTGCTATGGATTCCGAAGAGTTTGTTTTTTATTCTGAATGTAATGAGGAGCCATTGAAGCTTTTTTCCCCATATTAAGTTTTTCAATTGGGGTTAAATTCACACAACAAAATTCATCATTTTAAAGTCCACAATTCAGTAACATTTAATACATTCACAATGCGACCACCACCTCTTGCTAGTTTCAGAACATTTTTATAACCCCCAAAGAAAACTCTGTACCCATTAAGCAGTCACTCCAAATTCTCTCCTATCCCCAGCCCCTGGCAACCACCAGTTTGCTTCCCATCTCTGTGGATTTGCCTATTCCGGATATTTCATAAAAATGGAATCATCCAATACAAGCCATTTGTGTCTGGCTTCTTTTACTTAGCATAAGTCTTTCAAAGTTCATCAAGGTTATAGTACGTATCAGTACTTCATCCCTTTTTAAGGCTGAATAATATTCCACCGTGTGGACATAATGTATTTGGTTTATCCATTCATCCACTGATGACATTTGGGTTGTTTCCACCTACTGGTTATTGTGCACAGTGCTGCTATGAACCCTCATGTCTATGTAGGGAATAGCCATCCCTCAAAGTTCCTGCTTAACTAACTCCAGGAAATGTCTGTCCTGTCACTGTGTTTAATTCCAATAAGAGCTTATCTCATAGGGGATAAAAAGTGATGAAACTGTATGTTGTTCCTAGTTGAACCCAAGCAGCCTCTGAGAATGTTTAGTTATTTACGGAAATTTGGAAATACTTGGGCTTTTATAGAAAAACCAGCTTTATAGCTTTTTATTTGATATTTTTTTAGAGAGCTTTACTAAAAAGAACTTTTTTGAATGTTCTCTGTGAAATGCTGTTCACAGGTTTGGGGGGGAAATTTCATTCTCTCAGTGACAGATTGTGGACAAAATGGAGCTTTCTTTATTTCCCTATAAAGTTCTTACTTAAGAAACTTGTCTTCTAATTATGCTTAATTATTGTTTCTCAAATCAGTTCTTCTATAAACTCTTTCATAGAAGTTATTTAAAAATTAAAAGATAAAATGGAAAAGATGAAGCCATAAAAATCATGGGTTAAATATAAGCAAGTCACTTTATTTCTTTAGGTTCTAGAGAGATTGCTCTAGTTTTCTAAAATAAGGGGCTGGATTTCCTATGAGCAAAGGATTGCTGCCTAAATGTTATGGCTTTTCTTAATCTATAACTGGCTTTTCTGGGCAGACGGGATCAAAATGTGGATGTTCTACCTGCTTCTCGCTGGAACCAACCCTGTGGAATTAGGACATCGCTCCTAGCTAAGACCAATCTAGGACCATCACTTTGGGCTTCTCAAGGATCTTTCCAGCACTTATTCCTTCTTTCTTTGCTATCATATTCCCCTCTATGTGGAATCCTTCTCTGAATCTACTCTAGACTTCTATTTGTTCTATCTTAAGAACCACCCTAACTTCCACTTCCCTTCACCCTTTGGGTACCACTCTATTTATCACCTTCTCTTAGCACTTAACACCTTGAAAGTGACTGCTATCTCCAATTTTTCTCTTTCCATTCTCTCTTGAAACTATTCTCATCAGAATTTTGCACTCCACTCAAGTCTATCAAAATTGCTGTTATCAAGTTCACGGATGACCTTTGTGCTGCTACATTCAGTAATCAATTCTCAATCTGCACCTTATTTGACAGAATTCATCACTTCCAACCCTTTGAAACACTTTCTTCACTTGGCTTCCAAGACAATACACACTCCTGGTTTCCTTCTACTTCAATAGTCATGAATACTTAGCCTTTTTTTTTGTTTTTTGGTTCCATTTCATCTCCCTGACCTTTCAACGTTGGAGAATTCTAGGAACCAGTTCTTGGTTATCATCTCTGTATACTCCCTATTTTGATGTTTGCATCTACTCTCATGACCTATATGCTGACAGCTCCAAAATTTGTATCCTCAGCTTAGACCTGTTCCCAAAACTCTTTTGTATATCCAACTGCTTCCTCAAACTTACTATAAAATTATCAAATAGGCATCTCAACACATACAAAATTGAAGTCTAATCTTTCTTCTCTAAACTACCAGCAGCTTTCCCCATCTCATAAATTATAACGGCATCCTTCTAATGGCTCTGGCCAAAAAGAACGTGGAGTTATCCCTCCTTGCTCTCTTTTGCTCACATCCCACATTCAGCCCTCCAGCAAATCTTTGGGCTTACCTTCAAATTTATATGCAAAAGCTGGCCTCCTCTTATCACCACCACAGCTTCCACCTTGATCTAAGCCACCTTCGTTCTTGCCTGGATTGTTGTAAAAACTTCCTCTTCCTAACTCATTTCCCATGTCCAACCTTGTCCTCCTATACTCTGCTCTTGACACAATAGCCAGAGTGAGTTTGTTAAACCATGTGAGACCTTTTTTTTTTGAGCCTGCTCAAAAATGCTCCAATTTCTTCCTGTCTCACATTAAGTAAAAGCCTAGGGTGTCACATTGGCAGCAAATTCTCTACATGATTGAGTCACCCAATTAACCTTCCAGATCTCATCTCCGACTATGCTTCACACGTGCACGCTGGGCTCCGGCAGTACCAGTCCCCGTGTACTTAGAAATTGCTCTCAGAAATGCTGATGTGGGCTATAAAATATGGCCACAAATTCTTTGAGACTGTTCTGCAATGGCCCCTGAAAGATTTCCACATCCTAGTCTACGAATGAATATTATCCTCCACAGCAAAAGGGATTTTCCAGATGTAATTACGATCTTGAGATGGAGAGAATATTCAGGATTATCCCAGTGGGTCCAATGTAATCACAGGGGTCCTTATAAGAGGGATGCAAGTCAGAGTGAGAGAAGAAAATGTGGCAACCCTCATACACCTCCAGTGCGAATGAAAATAGTCCAGCCAATTTGGAAAAGTGTTTGGACCTTTCTTAAAGTTAAATCCACACCTACCCTATGACCCAGACATTTCACTTCATGTTACTTACCCAAGAGAAAATAATTATTATTTTCATAAAAATGTTTATTTAAAAATGTACATAGCAGATGTATTCATTCACAATAGCTAAAAACTTGAATCTAACCAAATATTCCTCAATAGGCAAAAGGATAAATAACTATTGATATATACAAAACCATGAATGAATCTCAAAATCATTTTTTAAAAATGTAATCTGACATATAGTGACCAAAAAAGCATATTAGTAGATGCCTGGGGCCAGGTGTGGAGAAATAACATATGGCAGAGAGACCTAGGGGGGCTTTTGAGGGTAATAGGTATATTCTGTCTTGATCGTGGCAGTGGTTTTCCGAGTGTGTTCATCTGTCAGAGCTCACTGAATTACATTTTAAATTGATAAAGTTTATTGTACATAAATCATAGCTCAATAAAGTTGATTTTTGAAATACTCGTAGGAAGGAAGGAATGCAGAATGTGACAAAACAATCTAACTACATTGCAATGTATGAAACAACCTCACTGAAAGGGATGAGGGGAGAAGTGCTGATTTAAGTAACTTTGAAAATGAGTGTACTTCAGAAGACTAAAGGTAAAAGAAACTGACATAAGCACTGCAGTCTAGTTGGTAAAGTTATTTCTCACAAGGGTATGGGTTAATATTTCTACTACCGCTATACATGTATCCCAGAATTGAACAATTAAATAAATGAATGACGGTTGGAGCTGGCTTTCTCACTGTTGGAATGGAAGGTTACAGGTAAGCTAGGATAAAAGGCTAGAATGATCTACGTGATAATGGATTAAAGTTGGTGACATCAGTAGGAATTCATGTTTAACTTAATGTAATTACAGATGGTTACACATAGAAATACTCATAGATATGTGCATGTATATGGCTAGGGTACACACATATATTTTCTTGCTCTATCAGCTGAGAGGAGCTAGAAGGAATGATGCTCGGTATAGTGTCCAGATTTTGGTTTCTAATATCCTCCAATAAAAGGAACCAGGATTCTTTGAAATGACTAATGCTATGGCTGTAGCAGAAGATATCCATGATAAGCCTGGAGCATCTTGTAATGGCTCGAAGTGAGGAAGTGCTAAAACAAACAAACAAACAAAAGCCTACATTGAAGGGGGTACGTCAAAGGGACACAAGAGCCAACCGAAAGGGCTCCCAAGCACCAAAGGTGGAACATTTTGAGTATCATAGAGTTACTTCTTTTTTCTTTTGGCCACATCACCTGGCACGTGGGTTCTTAGTTCCCTGAACAGGGATCAAACCCACACCCCCTGCATTGGAAGCACGGAGTCTTAACCACTAGACAGCCAGGGAAGTCCCTAGAGTTACACTTTAATCCAATATATAAAATAATGAGTCCATATGGATATAAATACAAATAATTGAATAAATAAATAAATGGGGATGAATAGACAAACTTCCTGTGCAGAAGAATTTCAAATAATTTATGCAGATACTTTGCCCTCAAGGGGATGCAGCATAGCTCTCCTTAAGTGTGGGCTGCGCATAGTGACTTCCTTCCAGAGAGTCCAGTATCAAAAGAGGAGAAAAAGAGTAACTTTAAAAAGAAAGAACTGACACTACCTCAGCCAGGTTATCAAGCTTAACATCAATGTGGTTAAGTCACACTCATAGTATGAAGCCTTGATATGATGAGAATGGCACTTTACCTCTGTGATTTTCCTCCCCCAAACCCATAGCCCCAGTCTAATCATGAGAAAAACATCAGACAAATTCCAGTTGAGGGATCTTCTGTAAAACACCTGACCAATGCTCCTCAAAACTGTCAAGGTCATTGGGACTTCCCTGGTGGTCCAGTAGTTAAGAATCCGCCTTCCAATGCAGGGGACACGGGTTCAATCCCTGGTCTGGGAACTAACATCCCACATGCCACAGGGCAACTAAGGCCGCATGCTCTGGAGCCCATGTGCCACAACTAGAGAGAAGCCCGCACACCGCAAGGAAGAGCCCGTGTGCCACAATGAAAAATCCCGTGTGCTGCAACTAAGACCCAATGCAGCCAAATAAATAAATAAAAAAAAAAAATTGTCAAGGTCATCCAAACAAGGAACATCTGAGAAACTGCCACAGCCAAGAGGAGCCTTGGGAGATATGGTGACTAAATGTGATGTGGTGTCCTGAAGGGGATCCTGGACCAGAAAAAGGACATTAAGTAAACATCAGGGAAGTCTGAATTAAGTATGGAACTTTAGTTAAAAGTAATTTATTAATATCAGTTCATTAGTCATAACAAATGTACCATAACAATGTAAGATGTTATTAGTAGAGACATCTACTAGGTATAGGGGATATGTATGAGAACTCTGTACTACCTTCCCCATTTTTTCATAAATCTGAAACTGTTGAAAAACAAAACGTTTATTTTTAAAAATTTCCCAGAAAAATATTAAAAGTGATAAGAGGGACACTACATAATAATAAGAGAACACGCCGTCAAAAAGATAATCATAAAGTTTTGTGATCACGTACATAACTTTGAAACACACATAGCAAAATCCCACCCAGCTGCAAGGAAATACTGACATGATCCAAATCCAAGTGGGTGATTACAGTGCATCTCAAGCAGAAACAGAGTGGGCAGATGGAGTGACCTGAATGCTCGTGCTGAACTGTCTGGAAATGAGCTAGCTGAAGCCAGACGGGGTCTGCACCTGAACTCAATTTCCTTGGGAACTAATGGCTTTCTCATGGCCTGCCGTGAGCAGGGGTCAGTGACAAGCTCTCCAGGTGCCTGGCAGCTAACACTGCTGACGGCACTGCCCCAAATCCAGACAGCCTGGCATCCAGCAACCTGTTTGTTTCCCCACGAAAAAGCTGCTTTCCCTCCTTCACCTGGTAACTGGGGAGGCCATGGCTGGAGGAGGTCCGTCCACTGAAGAGGAAGACACTCGCTGCAGGCCAGGAGCAGCTCACCCACAGGCCTCTCTCTGGTTCATGGAGGGGAACCCTTGCCTTTTCTCCTGTTGATTCACCTTGACCTCTGTAAATTTTCTCAGTGAAGCCTATTCCTGAATCGTGTCTTCTAGCGGTGCTGTGGATTCATCCCACACCCTGGTGATGACAGGTGGAAACGCAGATAGGGACCCACCTGGTCTGACAGTATGGAATCTACAGGGGATTCACCTTGCAGGGCATTCACCAAAACCAAAAGTCTGTACATAGAGAGCAAACTAATAACATAGATAAGACTAGTCAAGAAACACAGAGAAAAGACACAAAAATATATCAAGAATGAAAATGAGATCATAGTTAGAGATATTAACAATAAATTTATACCACGAAATTTTAAAGTTAGATGGACTGGATTTTTTCTGAAATATAAAAAAATTTAAATGGACTCAGTGATGGATGGGAAACATGAGTAAATCAACAACCTTTTAAAAAAATTCAATCATTGCTCGTCTGCCCCACACTCATCCACCCACCAGGCATCAGGCCCAGATGGGCTTATAAATTGTTTTATCTAAACCCTTCAAGGAACAGATAAATAATCCATCTCTTATTAAAATGCTTCAGACACAAGAAAAAAACATCTACCCAACTAATTTTAAGCACTAATTGATAAGGTAGTTCTATGCCCAAACTGCATGATTATAGAAAAGTAAATTTTACAGAAATCTCAGTTATATTCATAGATGCAAAATCTTAAATAAGATATTTACCTTTTTATCCCTTCCTGTATCTTACCTTATTACCCCAAGAGTCTTCCCTAGAAAGGCTCCTACTAGCTGGGTGGCGGGATCGGTAACATCTGGTCCCAAGGTCGGGTGCTGGGAATAAGAAAAGCACGAGAAGATCTTTGATCTTCAGTTTGTTCCTAAATGTCCTTGTTGTGCTAATAAGTCATTCACCTTCTTCCTGGACTTGTTCGTATAGCAAGAGACCCCCGTATTAACATTAAATGAACCTTTCTGAGCCATACCGACAAATGACATCACCAGTGTGTACTTTTGCTTTCTCTATGAATTTTTCCTCTGAAAGCAGGGGATTTCAGTTCATCATGCCGAATTCAAAGTATTGGCCTTGTAGTTCATAAAGAGACGGTATGTGGTCTATAAACCTATAAAGGTAGGTTTTAGGGACTTGGTCAAGCACCATTTTAAAATGTATTGCTTTGCTACGCGTCCTCAAGAGATAGCGAAGATAATTCCCTCCCATAGGAGGGCAGCTGAGAAGTGCAGGGAAGGGAAACCCGGCTGAGCTGGGTGACGTGTTCACCGGTAACTTTATAAAGTTTGTGTATGTGCAGAAACTCACCTAGAAGATAAGCTCACAGCTTGAGACTCTGAAAGTCAGCCACCCAAATATAAATTTGTTGAATATGCTATATATGTATTCTCATCTGATAAACGTGTTTACCTATGTCCTTTTAGGCTTATTAGGACTGCTGTTGCCTAGAAGGTCGAATTTTTGGGTGGCTAAGGGTACCTGGAAATAAGAGGACAGAGTACCTGGAAGGGGAGTTTCTGGCCCTGAAGAACCAAGAGAGAATAAAGAACTTTGCTAAAACCTCCGTGCTGCCTCACTATGTTTTCTGAACTAAGTAGACTAAAACGAGAAACCACGAACTGTGTCCTAAACTGTGAAACTGCAACCCTCCTGGGAGCTTATCATCATCTTGCAACCCATTGATCAAGACCCCGACATCCTGGGCTTCCCTGGTGGCGCAGTGGTTGAGAATCTGCCTGCCAATGCAGACAACACAGGTTCGAGCCCTGGTCTGGGAAAATCCCACATGCCATGGAGCAACTGGGCCCGTGAGCCACAATTACTGAGCCTGCGTGTCTGGAGCCTGTGCTCCGCAACAACAGAGGCCGCGATAGTGAGAGGCCTGCGCACCGCGATGAAGAGTGACCCCCACTTGCCACAACTAGAGAAAGCCCATGCACAGAAATGAAGACCCAACACAGCCATAAATAAATAAATAAATACATTGTGTATTATTTATAAAAAAAAAAAAAAAAAAAAGACCCCGACATCCCTATTTGAGGACACGAGGTAGACTTGTCTGCACTAGAGTTCTAACCACGGTTCTAATCCACACAGCCCCAGCCCAGCTTTAGACAAATAATTTCCAATAATGCCTCTCTTTCTATGTGTGTTGCGTTTTACTTATTTACTTTGGCAAGGCAGGCTGAGATCTCAGCAACTCTGGACTAACAGAGAGATGAAAAAATCTGAACCAAATGGAGCAATAGTGATGGAAAATGGTCTAGCTTCGAGGTTGGCTCGGAAAAGTCACTTAGTCCAGGCACATTTCCCCAAAACCAAAGGATATAAACGCCATGATAGCAGGGCTTTTTTTCCTCCTCTTTCCTTCACTGCTGCATCCTCAAAGTCTAGAACTGTTCCTGACACACAGTAGTCATTTGTTAATGTTTGTTACATGAATTAAAGTTCTAATTCTGGAAACAGACAAGACTGGGGTGTCCAATGAGATGTGTGAGAACAACACTGATGAAAGAGTGCTGTAGGCCAATGATGAGGCGTCAGACCAATTTGCAGGTTTTCATCAGGGATCTTCCTCATCAGTGGCGGGAACCAACCACTGAATCTCTCCTGTGCCAAGGAAAACCTTGAATCTGTCAGGTCAAAAAACTACATTTAGACTTAGGCTTATGAAATTCTGTTACATTTCAAGTGTAAACTTTCTAAAATCTCACAAATTCTATCAACACCTCTACAATTTTTTTAAAAAAGCCAGATTGACCTCAGACATCTCCACATTGTTAATTGTCACTAACACAGTGACAGCAATGAGGCAATGTCTAGAGCAGTGTTTCTCGACTTCAGCACTCTGGGCATTTGGGGCCAATGGGGAGGGGGTGTCCTGTACATCCTGGGATGTTTAGCAGCGCAACTGGCCTCTACCCTCTAGATGTCAGGAACATTTCCCCCCAATTATAACAACCAAAACGGTCTCCAAACATTGTCAAGTGTCCCCAGGGGTAGGGGAAGGGTACTCGTCCCCTGTAGGGAACCACTGGTCTATAGATTTGAGAACAAAAATGATACCATCAACCAAGTTGCCACTTATATGTGAAGGCAACTGCCATTTTCAGACTCCAAGTCATATAAAGGATACCACTCTTGAAAGAAAAAGAAAATGACTTAAGGATATATTACAGGCAACTGAGTCATGAACCAAAATTGAATATCAAGCATAGAAAAAAGAAAAGGGAGGCTGTGAGTCATAAAACTAATAAAAATGACCTTTATTTTCACTATAATGAGTCTAAGTGTGGATTTATTGTGATTTGTTTTGTGTAGGATTCAGAATTCCAAACATTTTCAATTTGAAGATTCACGTCTTTCATTAATTCTGGAAAATTCTCAGCTAATATCTCTTCAAGTATCACTTCTTCACCACCACTTCTTTCTCCTGGACACACAGACTACATCTCTCAGCCTTGCTTGCCATTAGGTGCTGGTATATGACTGGGCTCTGGCCAAAGGAACAAAACCTCCTACAGGCAATCCTCTCTCCTCTGCCTACAGGCTGGAAGCAAAATACGTAAAGACCCTAAACGACAGCAAAATCACAAGACAAAGAGAGTCTGTGTACTCTTTTTTTTTTTTTAATTTACCATCTTTTTTTTTTTTTTTTTAACATGAAAGACTTCATTTATTTATTCTGGCCACACCACACAGCATGTGGGATCTTAGTTCCCCAACCAGGGATCAAACCCATGCCCCCTGCATTGGAAGCACAGAGTCTTAACCACTGGACCACCAGGGAAGTCCTCAAAATAAACTTCTATTACTTTAAGCCAACAACTTTTGAGGTATGTTTGTTATAGCAGCAAGCATCATCTTAAATGATAAAACAAGGAATAGAGAAAGTAAGGGATCCAATGCAGGGGATGGGGCAATGGGAATTTCCAGGGGAATTGCAAAGAGTGTTCCCAGAATTACAGCTGGGTAGTGGCTGAGAGTGCACACCTGGTCGAGATTAGAAACAGGCACAGAGGGATCCAGGAGGGATGGTGGGGGATTAGTCTGATTGTGTGGAAAATTGATTGGTGGGTATTTTGATGTGCAAACAACAAGAAATTCTAAGGAAGCCCCAGAAAAGAAACATCGGAGGAAATGTACTTTGGGAAATTAGAGGCTGACACAGAAATGCAAACATAATAAACTACTTGGCTCATCAGGGAACAATATTTATTTGCATACAGCCAATACTGCACACACTTGGTAGGAATATAACCAAAAAAAGAGAATTCTGTGATGATACATATGTGAAACAAAGTAAGAATGCTAAATTCTTGGCTTCCATAGTGAGAAGCCACCAGGTAATACTGATAAGATACAAAACCAAAAAGTCAAGAAATAGTAATTTAAGTATCTATGTGGAATAATCAAAGTAAATAGCAAGAGAAAAGAATGTACAGTGGTTACCTCTAGGAAGCAAAAATGTGGGATGGAAAAGGGTAGCTATTTGTCATTATAAATATTATACCACGTTTGACTGAAAGTATGTACATATATCACTTTGATAAACATGAATATATATATATATTTTTTTTAAAAAATCTGCTTACATCAGGCATTTCTAACCTTCAGCCCGGCTGTACCACACTTTTTTTTTTTTTTTTTTTTTTTTTTTTTTTTTTTGCGGTACGCGGGCCTCTCACTGTTGTGGCCTCTCCCGTTGCGGAGCACAGGCTC
>NW_006792985.1:3509869-3527160 GCF_000442215.2 Lipotes vexillifer | reverse complement strand
CCGCGTCTCCTGCATCGGCAGGCGGACTCTCAAGCACTGCGCCACCAGGGAAGCCCTGTACCACACTTTTTAAACAGCTTGTAATCAGGACAGAGATAAATTTACCTTGACGGCAGGGAATAAAAATCAATGTGCCCTCGCATAGTCAAATGATTCTTTGAGGACTTTTTATTCTTTCCTTAAAAAGAAAATACTGCCAATATATTAAAAAGGGATTATTGGCTAAATGTTGGCTAAAATCATTTAAGATGGGATTTAGAATCTAACAGCATGCATTCTTGTCAGGGAAATAATGCTTCAGAGTTATAATATAGAGCAACTAGATGGGTCTGTGATGCAACAATGTGATGCTTATTTCAGCGTATATTTTGAGGTGTGAAAAACCTCTTTCTATAATGACCTCTTCAGTGGGCACATTTTAGCTGATGCCAAATCCACATCTATAGTGAAAACCATAAATAATCTACACACACCTCACCCCGCATATGAAGAGAGTAGAGGAAGCATGAACAGGAGAGTCAGAAGCATGGCAAGAATATACCCCCGATTTCCAAAGGATGTGTCCAAACAAAAGTATTCTCTTCCACTGTCAGACTAGGGATTTGACTTTGTGGCCAGATTGTCAGCTGAGAAAACATGGCAATGAAGAGCCTATGGCAGAGAAAGACAGAATAGAAAAATCAGAACTAGTAGGGCTTTGATGGTATCTTCAGCCAGTCCTGTCCTGACTGAATGCTCCCCTATACCGTTCTTTCCTTCCTCCTTGGCTGTCCACCCTCTTCCCACTCTTACAGCCTCCTCCCAGCTCCAATCCTGTGGCAAGGGAGCTCTGAGAAGGCTAAAGGTCATTCTGGACTCCCTCCTTCCTCCTCCCTCCTTCCTCTACCTATAGAGCTCCTGGAAGAAAATTTTGTGAATCTCACGTGAAGGTGAATACCCTCATTGCTTTCAACAAACAGTTGACCGCAGGCAATGCTTGGCAAATGCTCAATGTTGATTTTGAAACTGCACTGTGCTGGCACCCAGGCTAAGCAAAGTCAGTGGGGTGAGAGAGAGAGATTTCACCAGCCTTTCATGAGGTGCTGACTGTGCTTTGCATGGGTTACCTCAAGGTCAAGAAGAAAATAGCAGCATTCCATCCCAGCCTGAGCCAGCACACCCTGGGAGAGAGATGTTGTCACCTGCCAGACAGGTGCTTGCCCATCATAAATTTGTCCCCCCTGAAACCTGAGAAGCTGCGTTAATCCAGAGACGCTGGAGAGCTGGCCTTCTGCTTGGATTGTTTGTGTTTTTGTTGGCATTGTTGTTGCTGATTTTCTTCTTTTAATCTATAACAATGAGTTAGTAAGAGGAGTGTGAGGACACCAGTGTTCCTAGAATCACAGAGGGAGATTCTGTGAAATCTTGGGGGGCGGGGGTAGGAGACATGATTGGAAGGAAGAGTGGAAATAGCTGACCCTGAGGGAAGAGGACAAGTCCCAGACAGGGAAGAGCCTTCCTGTAGGATCTATTCAATTTGCCTGCCGGGACACCTCTCCCCTCCTTTGGGGGAAGCATGGCAGAATGGAGGGGAGCACAGGTTCTGGAGCCAGGCAGGCTGAGGTGGGATTTGGGCTCCCTACTTACTAGCTGTGTGACTTTAGGCAAGTTATTAAATCTTGGGGCCTCAGGTGCTTCATCTGTAAAATGGAGTAATAGTACCAGTGTGGTTGAAAGGATTTAATGAGCTAATACCTGTAAATGCTTAGAACACTGCCTGGTAGTGTAATGGTAGGTAATCAAATACTGGCTTTTTTTTTTTTTTAAGTCTACATATTAATTTTATTACACAGAAAAATAAATACAAGATTCAAAAACTGAAATCCATTTCACCTGGTCATTAAAATATCATTCTAAAAGGAAGGCAGTTTCCTAAGATTGAAAGTCACCAAGTAAAACGAAGTCGTCTAATAAAATTCATCATTCTCAGATTCCTACTGAGGGAAAGAAGAGATTCTTTTCTCTGTGATAAGTTACTTTCCTAAGTGACTTCTTTTAATTTAAAAAAAGGGGGGGGAAGGGGGCAATTTTCCATGAGTTTTGATTATAACAAATGCCACAAACAGCTTCTGAGGCTGAAGCTATGACAATGAACTTCCATGTCACAAAGAGGAGGAGGAGTAAGTGGAAGGGAACAGTGCAGAGGAAACACAGTGGCACTGCATTACAGTAGGTATTTACGTCTGCTATCCTCATCCAATGTAAGGTCAACAATTTCTGCAGGTGACGCCCAAGTCTGCTGTGGAGATACAGCAGTCCATGACTGTGCTGGCCGGGTGCTAACATACTGCATGCCAGAGCCATGCTTCCATGAAGAAACACTCTGAGTCACACCTCCTTGAGGATGAACCCACCTTACACGTTCCTGAACTCTCACGATCTCCACTTCACTATCTGAAGAGGCAATATTAATTTCTTCATTGAGTGGTGCATTGTCAGCAGACGTTTTGTCACTTGCTAGGAATCTTGGATCCAAATGACCTGGTATCTCTGCAGTGATCCCCGAAACCTCTTCAGCATCATCTGATGAGCTCGTGCTTGAGTCACAAGTCAGGTCACTATCACTGGTACTACTGTCCTGCAACAGGTTATATTTCTTTCGTGAAGCAGCCTCCCGTTTCTGCCTCAGTAGCCTGATTCTCTCCTTGTGCTTATGGGTCCGATGACCTTTAACCTTGGCAACTGGGCCATTCTGTTTATCACTGGATTGCCAGGTTTTCTTGGCAGCCATGGTGGATGTTTCACTTTCAGATCAGGACCGGTGAGACTTGCGCCCAACTGTGGCACCAGACACTCCGGAAGGATCTCCTTCTATCGCTGTTTCTGCCTGGGAGGGTTCATTCTCCTCTGCAGAAGACAGTGTATCTGAATCGGCTAGGTGACCACTAGAGGAAGTGGAAAGGATGCAGTGGTTACAGGAGTCTCCCTCATAAACTCGGCCAGTTGTCGGTTTGTCACCCTCCGTGGATGCTAACTGAGACTCCAAAGAGTCCCTTCTCAGTTCCATCAACAAGCAGGACATTGAAGAAACAACTGTAGAACCCACCACACCATCTTTCAGAAATTGAGATTCCAGTTCCACAGATTCCCTCTTCCTCCTTAGCTGACTCTTGTTCAGATGTTTTTGGTGGGACTTCAGACTCAATGAGTTCTTCAACTTTTCCCACTGCTTCCTCCAACTTCATTTCAGACTTTCAAGTTAAATCATGGAGCAGAGTCTAGGAAACTACGTCAAAGATGCAGCGGGAAAGCAACCCCTCCTGAAGCCTTCCCGAATGAAGCTCGTGGTGTTTGAATCCTTGAGTCACTCCAGGAGGGAGTCCGCTCTCTTCTCTCCCCACCTTTTCGCAGATGCCAACAGCTCGGCTCAGGGAGATTTGGCTGTGCTCCTCTCATGCAGTGGTATCAACATCCTATTCAAGTTTCTGGATGAACCTTGCACGCCTCGCAGACAGATCGCCACCTCCAAATATTGGCTTTTTCTAATGGCTTCCTGATACTCTTTAGGGAGCTACTCTTAGGCTCTGTGTCTGGGATGGAACTGAACTTGCCTCTTCCAGCAGCACATAAATAACCCAGGACTGACCAATTAAAGCACCACCCACTTGAGCATAATAATTACTTCCTAGAATGTGGAGCGCCTCTTAAGAAATATTACTCATGGGAACATAAAATTGTGCAGCAACTCTGTACAGTTTTGACAGTTTCTTTAAACACTGAACATGCCATGACCATATGACTCAGAAATTGCACTCTTGGACATTTTCTCAGAGAAATGAAAACTTATGTTCACATAAAAACCTGTCCATGAATGTTTATAGCAGTTTTATTCATAAATAGTCCCAAACTGGAAACAACCCATAAGTTCTTTAGTGGGTCAATAAACTGTGGTACCTCCATAACGACTACTACTTAGCGATAAAAGGGGACAAACTATTGATATATGTGACAAATCAGATGATTCTCCAGGGAATTATGCTGAGTGAAAAAGCCAATCACAAAACTGTACTATTCTATTTATAGAGCATTATTGAAATGACAGAATTATAGAAATGGAAATTAATGATTTCCAGGGGTTAAGGAGAGGGTGGAGGCAGCAAGGAAATGAGTGTGACTATAAAAGGGCAACTTGAGGGGTTTCTGAGGTGATAAAAATGCCCTGTATTTTAACTGCATCAGTGGTGATAACCTAGTTGTGATATTGTACTACAGTTTTGCAAGATGTTACCACTGGGGGGAACTGGGTGAAGGGTACACAGCATCTGTCTATATTATTCCAAACAATTGTATGTGAATCTACAATTATCTCAAAATACAATGTTTAATTTAAAAAAACTTCCTCCAGGTGATTTTAACATGTAGCCCAGTTTGCAAAAAACTTTCCTGGGTCTTCAGCTTGCAGACGGCAGATCGTGGGACTTCTCAGCCTCCATAATCACATAAGCCAATTCCTTAAAATAGGTGTCTTATAATGTGTGTATATACATACACATATATAATGTCATATATATATATATATATATATATATATATATATATATATGTATGTATATACACACAGACACACATCTTATTGGTATTGGTTCTGCTTCCCTGGATAAGTCTGGCTAATATACTCTATTTACTACCATCTCAACTTTTTGTGCTCTCGATGTCATGTTTTTATCTTACATATATTTCAGTCTCACAAGGAATTATTTTCATTGTCTTATAAGCAAATATTCATTTATATATGCTTACATGTATACTCACATATTTTATTGCTATTTATTTCTTCCTTAATTTCCACGCTTCCTGGAAAGCATTAAGACAACTTTTAGTTTTTCTTTCAATGCAATCCTGCTAGTGACAAATTCTTCTAGTCTTTGCTCATTTGAAATGTCTATTTTTCCTTCATTTTTAAAGGGTATTTTTCCTGCATACGTAATTCCACGTAGGTCACTGATTTCTTTCAGCACTTTAAGATGTTATTTCATTGTCTTTTGACTTGAATTGTTTGTATTGAAAAATCACCTGCTCCTTTGAAGTATACATGTCATTTTTCTCTGTCTCTTTTAAGATTTCATCTATCTTTGGACTTCAACAGTTTCACTGTTTGAGACCCAGGTGTGGATTTCTTTTCTTCACAGCTCTTTGGATTTGTTGCACTCATCAAATCTGTGATTTGAGTCTTTAATCAATTTTGGGAACATCTCTGCTAATATATCTTCAAATACTGCTTCTGCCATATTCTCTCTCTCCTCTCCATCTGGTTATCAAATGACATGTTAACCTTTTCTCCATGTTCCATATGTTTCTTACACCTTTTTTTCCTATTTTCTATCCTTTTGCTTCTGTCGAGGTTTTGGTCTGTATATTTTCTATTGATTTACCTTCCATTTCTGTAGATCTCTTTTTAGATATATCTAATCTGCTTTTAAACTCACTGATGACTTTCTACTGGTTACAGTATTTTTAAATTCTAGGTTCTTTTATAAGTTCCAGTTCTATGGTGAAATTTTTGATCTTGTTATTTTTTTTGAATATATTAATCATGATCATTATAATGATCAATATATGATCTTTCCAATATTTGGGTTATCTGTGGGCTTGCATCTACTGTCTTTGTTCTCCTAGTTTTCAAATACATTGTCCTGTGTCCTGTGTCTTTGCCTGCCTAGTAATTTTTTTATTGCATGCTGGGCATTGTGTGTGAAAAACCCTAGAGACTGTGAATGATATTATCTTACTTCAGTGAAGATTTACTTTTCTTCTGGCGGGCAGGTAGGGTAAGGGGGTGGAGGTGTCATCTTAATCCAGTCAGGGACTGAGAGGATTCAAGACTGTTTTCAGTTTTGGTGAGGGCTGATCTGTTTCCACTTTGCCCCTACTTCTGGGGCATAACCCATCCTAGGCATGTCCTGAATGTTCAGTGTCCTTGTCTTTTGGAGGAGACCCCTGGGTCCATGCCACTCCCACAGATGCCCAGACCCTTCAGGGTGTGGCCCTTCACCTGGGCCTGTCCTCTCTGACCATTTTGTTTTCTGGGCTTCAATGCCCTTGTCAGAACTATTTGTTTCAGCCCATCCTTCATGAGAAGCTCTCTCTTGGGTAGTTAAGTTAGTTTATTTTGAAAAACTAATATTTCAGTGGCTGAATGTAGTTTATTTTTAAAAAATCTATATTTTACTAGAGATCTTTGAACTTCCAAC
The DNA here is from genome assembly GCF_000442215.2 of Lipotes vexillifer. Lineage (NCBI taxonomy): Eukaryota > Metazoa > Chordata > Mammalia > Artiodactyla > Lipotidae > Lipotes > Lipotes vexillifer. The sequence continues at coordinate 3,520,930 of NW_006792985.1, read as the reverse complement.
CAAAAAGACCTATCTTCTGCCTCTACTTTGCTGCGGGATGCTGGGCTGTACTATGGGATTGAAAAAAGGGCTAGGTTTCCTCTAGCTCAGGCATTTTATAGCTCCCTGACCCTAATGGTACACACCAAAGGACAGTTTTGTTGTGATAACTAAGACTGGACAGAGCATAAAAGGGTTAGCATCAGCAAACAGATTCATATTTTTTCAAAGGATTTTTAAAAATTCTATAAATGTTTATTATCTGATAGTTATGAGCACAACTGAAAGTAGAGAGTGAGAGGAGCTTGACCCAATCATACCTGCTATAGAGGATTAGGTTCTGAAGTTTAAGGCAAAAAATGACTTGTAGGTTGGTAAGTTGTAAAAAAAAAAGAAGAAGAAAAGAAAAAAAATCCTTGAAAAACTCTTAAGTAGCCCACAAAGTAGAATAAACATATTCATATCTCAAGCCACACAGAGGACTGACATTCCAACTCTCCATAGGTCCAAAAACAGTCAGTTTTCCCTTCAACACTAAAAGTATTTCTTCAGTTGACAAAGTATTTGGTTTCTATTTAGAGATCATATCATATGTTTAAATGTTTATTTAAACACTAAAATCACATTGGTGCTGCAAGAAGCAAATGGGAACTGAGATCTGCTAGGAAAGAGTAGACCACATCTTCCAGTGTATATTTTTGGGGCGAGTGGGCATCAGGTCATAAAGGAGGCATGACTGTGACAATTACCAACAGCACTCCCTCCCACCCCACCTGTGTACAATTACGTTCCCATGAGTTAAACATTCATGTTATGTGATTTTATTATAACAGATTATGGGAGAAGTTAGGAAAATATCTGAGGTTAAGTTAAGGGACAAATAATGGTCCACAAATTAAATTAGCCAGGGCACAGGAGTTACTAGCCATGCCACTATTTGCTCAAGAGATGGGGGGAAACCTTAGAGTCACATAATAAGGCTATGAAGAGTTGAAAAAGAAGTAACATATTTTGTGCACCTGTTAGTGTGACATATCTTAAATATGCAATCTCACTTACATTCTTTTAACAATTAAAAGGTTTTTACTAACAAGGAAATCGAGAATCTAAGAGGGAACCCCGCTCATCTATGTGGACCTATTCTCTTAACCTAAGACTACCTAGCTACAAAGCACACATCTCCCATACGCTGAAAAGCTCTTAAATGTCTTAAATTTAGGGATCCCGATTATTATGAGCTCTCCATGGAGCTTTGCCCTCCACTTGGGCTTAAAGGAACAAATTAATTAATGAAATATGCAATAATAATGGAAGCATTACTTGCTGGCTGTGAAGATTTATGTATACATAACCATGATCCAGACATCATTTTTGTGAAAAGTCCTTTACTTAAGGAAATGACAGAGTAACCCATCACCTTTATGACACTTCAGGCAAGGGCAGGTGTAATTAAATTGGAAATATGCTCTTGATCGATTTCTAAGCAGCTCTGTCAAATGGAGCTGTGATTCTGACCACTGATCAACAGTCATGCAATCAATAGAGCAATGAAGCAGGGACATGAGCCACCAGGAAGAGACCATCCTGCAAGGGATGATAACCGCTTCTCACTGAATCAGTGGAGGGGAATTTAGACACGTAATTATTGACAAGATCATATCTGAAGGTGACTGTGCTGTTTACTCAGTGAATGCTTAAATGGAAGTAATTACACTTCATTGCAAGGCATCGACTGTCACTTCACTAGCCTTCACCCTGGCCCACCTGGACAGATGTGTTTACGCCTTGCTTAGCTTCATCTAAATTAGACTCCATTGTAGGAAACAAGATTTGAAAGCAGCAACGAGAAACAGAAGCAGTTACATTTTTCTATTGACGGGAAATATTAGCACAAATAACAAAATATTAAAATGTATATCCAGTGACTAATCTCTTGTAGGAACATTTCCATGGATAAACTTCCCACATTCTTTCTTTTAAACAGAGACTTCAGCATCTTTCCCAGGAATCTTTTCCTGGGGGATTATGGTTGCTGAATCTATTTCCATATCATCATTTCGCAATAAGAAGGGTCTAAAGAAAGACTTTGAAGGATTACTACAAACCCACCAGGAGTGTCAGGTGGCCTGTATTAGTAGCACTTAATATTGTCGAATGATCATTAAATTAATGAACTTAAAGCACATGACAGAGGTAAAGGTGTTAAGGAGAAACACACTCCTCTCATTAGTTCCTCTTTAATTTTTCATTTATTCATTCTGTCGACCAAAGGTTGGCATGGTTACACTCAATCATACCATGATTGCATTACACACACACAAAATGTGAATGATACTCGACCACACCCATCTTTTGGGCTCCTACCTTCCCTTTAAACATATATAATAGACTTTTTACTTCAATTAAATTCCAATTCATAAAAGTTCGCTCTAACACTTCCCACTTGAAGTGCAGACATAACTGGGGAAGAAAAATTCACACTAGGATGGGGTCAGTTTGGCTCACTCACAGGCCAGCTTCACCTCACTCAGGATTTAGAACCCCACCTCTGCATGATGACAAGTCATGCTACGCACCACGCACTGCAGTAACGGTTATACATAGAATGTCTCAGATCTACTGTCCCTGTGTGCTGGATTAGGATTGAAGACAAAAATAAAAGCCACCGATGTGCCTTCTGATACCCCTTGAAGGGAAAAGACAAAGGTCTCCTCTTTGTGCTGTGCTGGAGGTAAGTGCAGAGACAGAGGTACACAGTATGCTGTGGATCCTTCCCCGGTGGTGGGAAGGGAGGGGGTGAGCAGAGACTGAAGGAGAGCCAACCTTGCCTGAGGGCATTTTCTCTCTTTTTTTCTTTCTCTGTTTCTCCCAAGTCAACCAATCCTTCTTTCTCTCACTTTCTTTTTTCCTTTCTTCTCCATCTTCATCCACCTCTTCTTTTACTTTCTTTGGCCTCTTCTTAACATCTTTCCTTTCCTCCCCTGCTTAGACCTCAGTTTTACTACCTGCCCCCACTACTCAAATAGACAATGCTGAACGAGGTTGCGTTTCTTGTTATTCCTACAAAATACCATGCCTTGTCATGTCTATGGGCTCCTGCACAGATGTCGCCAAGCACACCACATTCTGAAAATGCTAAAATGTGATCACACTGGGATGCTCACCAACTAAACATCAATCCAATCAATTCCCAGTCTGAGGTTTAGTAAGAAATGAAATATGAGGAAGGAAAAAGAAGTTCACTTAAATCTGAACTATTCACCGTTGAGGAATATAAGCAAGGTCTTATATAGGACATTAGTGAGATTTGGGGAGAGGAAAGGACAAAATAGGCTTTTGTGGATTTAAAGATTTTTAGTACGCATCAAGACTCTTGGTTTGAGACCAATATAAACCAACTGCCTTTTCGCCTGACCTTTGGCAGTGCTCATGTTATTGGCATGCTGGTGGAATAATGTATCGTGCAAAGATGGCTTTCACATCATCAAAATTAAACATATTTGTGCTTTAAAGGACACCATCTGTAAAGTGGCCAAACAACCCACAGAATGGGAGAGACAACTTGGTAAGCCATATGATAAGCCATATATGGTAAGCCATATAATTAATAAGGGACTTGTATCTAGAATATATAAAATTGTGTTTAAAATATATACAATTCAACAATAAAAAGACAAAGAAGCCAATTTTAAAAATGAGCAAAGGACCTTAACAGACATTTCTCCAAAGAATACATACAAGTGGCCAATACGCACATGAAAAGATGTGTAACATCACTACCCATCAGGGAAATGCAAATCAAACCACACAGTGAGATATTACTTTACACACACTAGTGTAGCAATAGTCAAATAGGCAGATAATAACGAGTGTTGGCTAGAAGGTGGAGAAACTGGAAACCTCATGCACTGCTGGAGGGCATGTAAAGTGGTGGACCCACTTTAGAAAACAGTCTAGTAGTTCCTCAAAATATCAAACATAAAATTAAAAAATGACCCAGCAATTGTACTCCTAAGTATATGCCCAAGAGAAGTAAAACCATGCGTCCACACAAAAACTTGTACACAAATGTTCATAGCAGACATAATCTTTAGGATAGCTAAAAAGTAGAAAGTACCCAAAGGTTCATTACCCAAAGGATGGATTTAAAAATGTGGTATATATATACAATAAAATATTATTCGGCAATAAAAAGAAATGAACATGCTGCAACATGGAAGAACTTTGAAAACATTATGCTAAGGGAAACAAGCCAGTCACAAAGGACCACATAGTGTACGACTCCATTTATATGAAATGTACACATAAGGCAAATTTATAGACACAGAAAGTAGATTTGTGGTGGCCTAGAGCTGGGGCATGGGGGTGGCTGGGAAGTGACTGATAATGAGTACAGGGAACCTTTCCTTCGTAATGAAAATGTTCCAAAATTGATTGTGGTGGTGGTCTCACAACTCTGTGAATTTGTATACTTTAAATAGGTGATGTAAAGTATGTGGATTATGTCTCAATAAAGTTTAAAAGAAACATAAAAGGCTTCCTGGGCATTATAGAACTGGCTCCACAGCCAACCACCCCAGCTCTAAATGCTACTCGTACATCTTCTGTCATTGTGACAAACCACAAAATCCCCACAGAAATGTCTAAATTTCCCCTGATGGGGGAAACGTAACGTCCCAACCTATTGAGAACCATTGGAAAAAATAATGCTGGAGGATGCAGTTGAGCATTCACTTTGGAGATTTCCAATGCTCTTGACAACAGATACTCATGCAATCTAAGTCTTCTCAAACAACCCAAGTGTTCTCTGTCCTTTTGCTAACCTACATCAGATTCAAAAATCAGGAAAAATAAGAGCAACTTTCTTTTACGATGTTCCTTTCAAAATGCATTGGCACTGTGCCATTGAAAACAATTTCCAACACAATTTTGCTGAAGTTACTTTCGTTTACAAAATAGCCAACCATTTTAATCTCTGAAATGGGATATTTTTAAACACGTGGTCTAGATAGGAAGTGATTTTTGATGGTCTATGAGTGTGTCAGTGACATGGTGCTTCCATGGTTCTTCAATAAAGAATTGTCTAATTGACAGGAGATGGAGGAAAGAGTGAGCATGTACGATGAGAAGGAATGATTTCATCTTAACATCATCAGTGTTTTTGTAATAAAAAAAATAGTGTTAAATAAGAAAAGTTAAAACAGTGAATTATTTAGATGGACGAAAGAGTGAGCATGTAAGATGAGAAGGAATGATTTCATCTTAACATCATCAGTGTTTTTGTAATAAAAAAAATAGTGTTAAATAAGAAAAGTTAAAACAGTGAATTATTTGGTGAGATGGTGAAAACCAGAAGCTACTTAATGTGAATATATTGATTTACTGGCCTCTTGGAATGACAGTTAATTCCTTTGTTAGGCTTTGGAGTTAGTTTTTTTCTACCACACACCCCTCCCCCCCCAAAAAATAAAAATAAAAAACTCTATATATTAAAGAGATAGCCTCCCTCCATCCAAAATTGAATGCTGCAGTTGAGGGGGGTAAAGTGAGAGCTATCCCTACAGCAAGGCCAATGGCTAATTCTCCATCCCAAATGACATTTCTGTGCCATAGATGATGTGTGCATTACATGTGAGGACAGAACGACACCTGTCACTCATGGGCCGTGATGTGGGCAGGGCAGAGAGATAATCTCGGGAAGATATTCAAACAGGACACTCATGTACAAGGGCTAGGCATAGTTTGAGAAAAACTGGGATTTTAGGACGATGGAGAGGGAATTGAACATTTGATTTCATAGTAGGTTAAGTTTGAGGTGCATGTTTGAGATGTACAAGAGGAGATAAAAACCCAATGTGATCTGCGACCCTCCTGGAGTCTCTCTGAAATGCTCTGTGAATTCAATGGGGTATGTTCACTCTATCTCAAGGGAATGTGAATGATTCCCGGCTCTGTATGAGCTCAGGAAAGTATTCTCCTTACAGCTCTTTGGCACCAGAGCTGCAGCCGAGGCTGCCAAGGAGCACGGCATACCGAATTTAGGGAGCAGAGCCTGAGGGCCAGGGAACGTAGCCCCCTCCTTCAAAATTGTTCAGCTCCGCGGGCCCTTGCACTCTGGCCTGTGATAGGAAGGGCAGCCCTTCCTTACCCATGGTCTCTGAAATGACCCGGGGTTATACTTCCGTTGTCGCAGACAACAGGCTTCCATCAGGATGGCCGACTATCCTCAGCAAACAGCAATTTGGCCTCACCCTTCTCTCTGGAACACATTTTACTTCTTTCAGTACGGCTGGGCTAACACTTTTCCGAACCTTTAAGTTCTGCTTCCTTTCCAATTCACAACTGCACCTTTATTTTTTGATTTTGTAAAATAAATTTATTTATTATTTTTGGCTGCGTTGGGTTACTGCGTGTGGGCATTCTCTGGTTGCGGCGAGCGGGGGCTACTGTTCGTTGCAGGGCACGGGCTTCTCATGGCGGTGGCTTCTCTTGTTGAGGAGCACAGGCTCTAGGCGCACCGGCTTCAGTAGTTTTGGCATGCAGGCTCAGTAATTGTGGTGTGTGGGCTCAGTAGTTGTGGCTCACGGGCTCTAGAGCGCAGGCTCAGTAGTTGTGGCGTGCTGGCTTAGTTGCTCCACGGCATGTGGGATCTTCCCGGACTAGGGATAGAACCCGTGTCCCCTGCATTGGCTGGCAGATTCTTAACCACTGCACCACCAGGGAAGCCCCTTTAAATCATTTCTCTCATCCGGCCTTTTACCATAAGTAGTCAAGAGAAAAGAGACCTCTCCTTTAACACTTGTGCTTAGAAATTTCCTCAGCCAAATCCTGTGCCATTGCTCACAGGTTCTCCCACAAAACACTCAGATGGGAACACAATTCAGCCAAGTTCCTTGCCACTTTGTACCAAGGATCGCCTTTCTCTAGTTTCCAGTAATACGTTCCTCATTTCCATCTGAGCCCTCATCAGAACGACCTTTACTATCCATATTTCTACCAACATTCTGTTCACTACCGCTCAGTCATACTCTGAGAAGACTGAGGCTTTCTCTGAAGCTCAGAGAGAGCTCTGTCCTCTCCTTCCAAACACTCAAGAGACTCACCCTTTACAGTTAATTCATGGCAACGGAGGCTTTTCCCAACATGCGCCCCTGGACTCTTCTAGCCTCTCCCCATCACCCAGTTCCAAAGCCACTTCCACAGTTTTAGGTATTTATTGCAGCAACATCCCACTCTTGGCACCAATTTTTTTTTTGCCTTAGTCCATTCAGACTGCTATAATAAAATACCACAGGTTGAGTGGCTTATCGAAAACAGAAATTTATTTCTCAGAGTTCTGGAGGCTGGAAGTCCAAGACCAGGGTGTCAGCCAGCATGGTCAGATTCTGGTGAGAGTCCGCTTCCAGGTTGCAGACTGCTGACTAGACTTCTTGCTGTGTCCTCAGCAAGGAGGAAGGGGTGAGCTAGCTCTCTGGGGCCTCATTTATAAGAGTACTAATCCCATTTATGAGATGTCTGCCCCCATGTCCTAATCACCTGGGAAGGTCTCACCTCCCTAATACTGTCACCTTGGCATTAGATTTTCAACATATAAATTTGGGGGTGGGGTACACAAACATTCAGAGCATTGTTGTATCTTCTGCCATTACTCTATCCCCACCCCGTATCCTCAGATTCCATCATTTTTTATTGCCAGTGCTAAGAAATGGAAAAAGTAAGTAGGCAATGGGAGAAGTGACATTTACTGAGTGCCTGCCTATATGAGACACTTTGCCGCTTCATTACATACATTATCACATTTGATTCTCAAAGTAACCCATTGGGTAGGGTTTGTTACCCACATTTCAGAGATAAGAAAACGAAGCCTCCAAGGTACCCCTCTCCCCACTCTGGCACAACTTGTAAGAATAGAAGAAGTTTATTGAGCCTGGATATATTTAAATCCAGAGTCAAGAAGAGGCTACACTATTTGCAAAAGAACCCCTTTCAATGGATGCAGCATAGAGTTACTCAAAGGAAAGGAGTCAGGGAGCCTTCTGTTTGGAGTCCTGATACAGGTTTCAACAAAGAGCATCCCCCCTTTTGTGCCCAGGACTATTGTCCTTTTTATGCTACTGGGAGTTCAGACATGCACAACACTTCCAAAAAAGGCAAGAGACATAGGGACATGGACACAATAAAATGTTAGTGAGGATGACTCCCTGGGGAGACAAAGGACGTAGGAGGAAATGTTCAGTGTTTGTGCATTTTTGTGGCGTTTTTTTATGGGTTATGTTTTATGATCAATCACAAAGGATTATTCACAGGGGAAATGGTGTCTCTCTGAAAAATTGCTAGGAACATATTGATCTTAAAACGATGAGAAAATTTCAATAAGATGAAAAACAAATGGTGAGTAGAGGCAAAAGTGCTTCAATCCTTTGTCCTTTCACGAGGACATGGTAATGATTTGGTACTAAGTTACAAATGACTTATCACTAATGGTGTTGGCTATGTGTTGATGTTGGAATCCCACTGAAACTTATGGATAAATCTAAAAAAAATTTGATACCAATGAATTTATTTACAAAACAGATACCGACTCAAAGACTTCAAAAACAAATTTATGGTTACCAAAGGGAAGGGGGGTAGGGATAAATTAGGAGTTTGGGATTAACATATACACACTACTATTATAAAATAGATAATAACAAGGACCTACTGTGTAGCACAGGGAACTCTACTCATATCCTGTAATAACCTAGATGGGAAAAGAATCTGAAAAAGAATGGACATATGTATAACTGAATCAACTAATACACCATTGTAAGTCAACTATACTCCAATATAAAATAAAAATTAAATTAAAAATTAAGGGGGCTTCCCTGGTGGCGCAGTCGTTGAGAGTCCGCCTGACGATGCAGGGGATACGGGTTCGTGCCCCGGTCCGGGAAGATCCCACATGAGAGAGAGAGAGAGAGAAACAGAGAGAGAAAGCTGTTCCCGAGACTCCCTGAGCCCTACAGATAGGAAGCAGGAGTAAACACTATCTTCAAATGCAAGAAGCAATATTTACTGATCCCTCCCCCAGAGCAAGGAGCTATGCCAAACCTAGAAGGAAATAATGTATTCCTTACTAAGAACCTGCCACAGAGTAAAAATAAAAGAAAAAGGAAAGATTTTTAAAAAGAATACAAGTAAAAAATTTTTTCAAAACTCCCATCAAGGAGGAGCACAATTCTCTAATTTTTTTCACAGTAGGAATGCCCTCTGTGTCATTAAAGTTGCAGCATATTTGTTCCCCATGTTTAGGTTATATTTATTTTTCTGTTAATTGATCAGTGTGAAGCATCTATAAGTCAAATATGACTACTTTAATCTATAAAAACAAAACAAAACAAAAACTCAAAAAAAAAAAAAAAAATTAAGGGACTTCCCTGGTGGCACAGTGGTTAAGAATCCACCTGCCAATTCAGGGGACACGGGTTCGAGCCCTGCTCCAGGAAGATCCCACATGCCGCAAAGCAACTAAGCCCGTCTGCCACAACTACTGAGCCTATGCTCTAGAGCCCACGAGCCACAATTACTGAGTCTGCGTGCCACAACTACTGAAGCCCACGTGCCTAGAGCCCATGCTCTGCAACAAGAGAAGCCACCGCAATATGAAGCGTGCGAACTGCAATGAAAAGTAGCCCCCGCTCACCGCAACGAGAGAAAGAAAGCCCGTGCAATGAAGACCCAATGCAGCCAAAAATAAATAAATAAATTTAAAAATTAAAAAAAGATCGTTTATAAAGACTAATTGCAACCAATAGTATCCATGGATAGATAATTCAATTCAAAAATATTTTTTAGGAGCCTGTAAACACCCATGTACATTTATTGAACATCCACTAGACACTAAACCTGGGGAGACCCATATAAACATAATAAATTACTACAATCGAACCCATTTTTAACGGAATATTTATTAACATCTTAGGGACAAAATGAGGGAAGAATCCCTAAGTGTTAATGAATATTCCACTAAGATGGGTTCAATTGTCATGTGACCTTTTGGAAATGCAACAGGACTTCACATTGATTTTAATACGCTGGTAGGTATTGTGATCTCCAAGAGCAATTAACGTACTGTCTTTCCAGAACCTGTTCCTTCATGGAGTGTTTTTATGAAAAAAAAAATTAAGAAATGCTAGTGATGGGGAAAAAACAAATATGGGAAATGTCAAAAGTCCAAAGTGGAATAAGATAAACATGTTAAAACAAGTACATTCTGTCACTCTTGACACCCCAGTTATAGCCCACAAATCACAGAAGAACATAGAAAGAATAGCGACCATTGCCATGTGCACAATCTTAAAGGATTTTCATTACCTTGCTATGACAGCCATTATCATCAAAGGAAGCAAACTGATTGCTTATAGGCATTGGCTCATACAAAGCCATAAACATCCCAAGATGCCCCCCACCATCACCATAGCAACCGTATTCCTAATTACCAATTGTGCCAGCTCTGGTGTAACAACCTCTTTTGTTCAAGTCTGTTTTTGCAGAACTACTGCTCAAGCTCCCAGAATGAAAGCAGTGAGACCCAAGAGCACCACCTGGTGGCTACCACTCTCTCCTGCACGCTCCAGCCGGTTTTGAGGTGCAATGCCAGCCATTCAGAACGACAAAGTCTGCTCAACTGCATGAATCCTCCTGATTTCCAGAAAGAAATACATCATCATCATACAGAATTTACACACTAATAAACTTCCACTTTTGGGACCTCCCTGGTGGCGCAGTGGTTAAGAATCTGCCTGCCAATGCAGGGGTCACAGGCTCGAGCCCTGCTCCGGAAAGATCCCACATGCCACGGAGCAACTAAGCCCGTGCGCCACAACTACTGTGCCCATGTGCCACAATTACTGAAGCCGGTGCGCCTAGAGCCCCAGCTTCACAAGAGAAGCCACTGCAATGAGAAGCCTGCGCACCGTAACGAAGAGTAGCCCCCGCTCGCCGCAACTAGAGAAAGACTGTGCGAAGCAATGAAGACACAATGCAGCCATCAATCAATAAATAAATAAATAAATTTATTTTTAAAAAAACCCAAACTGGGCT
>NW_006792985.1:3507966-3509859 GCF_000442215.2 Lipotes vexillifer | reverse complement strand
GGTGGCGCAGTGGTTGAGAGTCTGCCTGCCGATGCAGGGGACACGGGTTCGTGCCCCGATCCGGGAAGATCCCACATGCCGCAGAGCGGCTAGGCCCGTGAGCCATGGCCACTGAGCCTGCGCTTCCAGAGCCTGTGCTCCGCAATGGAGAGGCCACAACAGTGAGAGGCCCGCGTACTGCAAAAAAAAAAAAAAACCCAAAAAACTTCCATCCTTATGTCAATGAAGAAAGAAGTCCCAAACCCAGGGGCAAACTCTCAAAACATAATAGGAAAGTAGGAACTAGAATGTGGAAATAGAATCACGTTTGGTCTTTAAGTTAATTTATAGAAAATAAGCCTTCCCATAGACTCTTTGCTGAGATCTACTATAACAGCATTCACTATTGTCAGTAAATAATGCATAAATAAGTAAATAAATATTCCCTTTTAAATGAATAGTTAGCCCAATGCCATAAAGGAAAAAAAAAAAAAGGGTGAAAGTGACTCTAGAACATTTTAGGATAGACAGTTATGGAACAGCAGCCTAGAGACACTCTTGAAGCCAAAAACCCTCTCAGACCTCCTGGTTATGTGAGCCCGCAAATTCCCTTTGATGCCAAAATTTGTTTGAGATGAATTTCTATTATCTGTACCAAAAGAATGCATATTAATAGTGTACCTTCTATTCATTTGTTGTTCACTTTAAATTTTTTATTTCTCTTTTTCCCTCTGTATTCTGGGAGAAATCTTTAAGCTTGTATTACACTTAGCTTAAATAATCTCTTTGTGATGAGTGATTTATTTATTTATTTTCGTATTCTAATACATGTCTTAATTCTGGCACACATCTTTCTTTTCCTTCAATACCTCCCAATATTGTATGCATCCGCAAATTTCTTTCTCTTTCTTCTCAGTCCATTTCATATTAATGTGTTTCCTTATCATCTTTTAGCTTTGATTTGACCTGTAGCTTGTTGAATTTTATTGAAAGACAAGGCAGGTGCTATTTAAAATTTCTTTCTCTGTTCCATGATAGTAAATATTTCTCAAAACAATACCAAGTATTCCTATACAACTTGAGTGCTATGAAAGCCTTATTGTGCACTTTCATCTCTTTTCACAGTCTCAGATTGGTTTTTCCCTGTTTACACATCCTTGAGCAAGGGCAATTCTAACTGGCCGAATCAGTAGATTCTATTTGTGCCCCTTCCATGTCCCTCTAATTTATGTAGAGTCCTTATCACAGATCATAAACTAAAAGACAGGTTGACAATAATCTACATTACCACTCAGGGATATAGTAGCTTACATGACAGAAGAGAAAAATCTATAGGGGACCCCAGGAGGCAAAATTATCCCTTTGCAGTTTCTTCTGCTTGCTATGGTGAAGCTGCAGCATTAAGAAGCAGCTTTCTCCAGGGAATTTTATCTTTGGTTTGACAGCACCCCAAGGTTCCCAGTTGGCTGCCCCTGGCTTTTTTCCTGGAGCACTTGTCCCCTGGGTCAGGGACTCCTAAGGCCCCTCTGGTTTTCTGCCTAGTAGAACAGTGCAGGGACACTGGCCTCCCAGTTCCTCCCACTGTTCTCTATTGTTTTTCATAGCAACAGGAATCCCAAGATTCATCTATCCCTTGACCCTTTAAATTAGTGTGGGTGGCAGGCAGAATTCTAAAGATGGACCCTGATATTCCCATGCCCTGGGAATGGGGTTGTTCAAAGATTGTGTAGGTGCTGCTACAAAGGCATTTTGCAGATATTTTTAAAGTCCCAGATCCATTGACCTTAAGATATGGAGATGATCCAGCTAGGTCTGACCTAATGATCTGAGCCTTTTAAAGAAAAAAAAAAAAGTCAGAGGGACTTGAAGCATAAGAAGGATTTGCTGTGTTCTTATCAGCTTGAAGATAGAGGG
>NW_006792985.1:3470905-3507956 GCF_000442215.2 Lipotes vexillifer | reverse complement strand
GAAATGTGGGTAGCCTCTAAGAGCAGAGAGCAGACCCCAGATGCAGCCAGCAAGGAAGTGGGGACCTCAGATATACAACAAGGAGCAACTGGATTTTGACAACCTGAATAAGCTTAGAAGTGGATTTTTCCCCATAACCTCCAGATCAGAGTCCAGCCTAGCCAACACCTTGATTTCAGTACTGTGAGACCCTGAACAGAGAACCCAGCAGAGCCCAGGCTGTACTTCTGACACACAGAACTATGAACTAGTAAGTGGGCACTGTTTGAAGCTGCTAAATCCAACAGCAATAGAAAATGAACACAGGGTATATTAGTGAGTTTCTTCTAGAATTTCCTCTGCTCTCTTCCTGAGATTCTGCCACTTTCCTGGGGAAAGAGCTTCATGTCAGCCCTCAGCATCTATCTTCAAACTGGACGTAGCCCTAGATGTATCAAGAATTCCTTGAGATAATGTTTCTACTTTACGTATGAGTAAAGCTCAGAAATATTAATTTACATGATATTATACAGTTATTCATTATAGAGCTAAGATTTGAAAGCAAGTCCAAAGATCTTTTTTTTTTTTTTTGCGGTACGTGGGCCTCTCACTGTTGTGGCCTCTCCTGTTGCGGAGCACAGGCTCTGGACGCGCAGGCTCAGCAGCCATGGCTCACGGGCCCAGCCGCTCCGCGGCATGTGGGATCTTCCCGGACCAGGGCACGAACCTGCGTCCCCTGCATCGGCAGGCGGACTCTCAACCACTGCACCACCAGGGAAGCCCGATAACCCATTTTCTTTTCTTTTCTTTTTTTTTGGCTCTACCACACGCATGCGGGATCTTCCCGACCAGGGATGGAACCTGTGCTCCCTGCACTGGAAGGTCAGAGTCTTAACCACTGGACCACCAGGGAAGTCCAAGATACCCGATTTTCCAACCATTTCCTCTCTCTGCTTCAGGGTCCCATCATCTGACAACAGAGCTTCATACTCATAATACTCTATTTCTACTTCTAAGTGAATGACAATTCCATGAAATAACAATGGAGAGAAAGAAGTCAGAAAACTAAACGCACATTACCATGACTGTGCAAATACTTTTATTGAATTTTAGAAGATAAAGAAAGCAGATTAATATCCTGTTTGAGATATTCAAGACTTCTGAAACAAAATGCCTGAAATAGCCCAGTAATAAGATATTCCCATGTTCTTAAAGCTTCCCATATGGATACTCCTGACCTTTCATGGAATCATATGGTTTATATATAAAGAGATTCAGTGACCTAAAGTGTCTCAGAATTTCTCAGTTATTCCTCTTGTCTCACTGAGGTCAGAGCATTTCAAGTGGCTCCAGAAGACTCTTTTCTGCATAGATTTAAGGGCTCCAAATAAAATTGCTAACAAGAAAAAAATGTATGAGTGCTATATTTGCTTCCCATGAGAAATTTAGACCAGAGTAACGTGTGTGCCTCATTTCAAGGTTCCCAGAAGCATCTCCTTTGGGAATTCAAACCATAATTTAGTTTATCTCATTAAGATCATACAACTTGTCCAGGTTCTCTTAGCCTAGGAAAGAGAGTCAGAATATTCTCAGTGTTTTAGAAAGGACATGGGTTCTGTTGTCAAGCTGAGTAGAGTTTAAATCCTGGTTCTGCCATTTAGAAACAATCTGGACAGTAGCCTCAATCTCCGAGATGCTCAGCTCCTTCTGGAAAATAGATGCAATAATGCCTATCTGGTAGGGTCATAGTGATGATTAAAGTAAATGAGGTAATGCAGGCAAAGTGCCCAGGAGAAAAAAGGCACACTGTAGGGGCTACACGTCTGTTTTCTTCTCCTGTCCCCAGTACGAAATATAGTTTTAAGGGTTTAACATTTCCCTTTGGTACTTATAAAGAATAAATCTGAAATTAAACAAATACCACATATAGTACCTCTAGAAACTCCATCAAAAAAGACATCTAGCATCTATTACCATCAGCCTGCAGAGAAGCCACAAAAATAGACCAAGGAAGAAAGTGTGACGATCTCATGACAAATAAATTTAGAGACAGTTTTCTCCTTCCCTAAGGCAGATATGTTCCATGGTTTTAATTAAACTTTTCAAAATTCATCTCAATCCTTCCTTCCATTCCTTTGAAATCTTTTCTGATACAAGTCTTCAGGCTTTCTTCTCTCCCCTATCTGGAGCCTCTATTAAACATGGACACATACACATCTCTATTAAACATGCACCCATATACATGCACACACTCTCTCACTCAAACTGTCTTTCTCTCTCTGTCTCCGTCTCTCACTGTCTGTGTTTGTGTGTATGTGTGTCTCTCCCTCACTTCCTCCTTTCCTTCCTCCAACTCCCACCTCTTGCCCAAAAAGTTATTTCAATCCCTTGGAAGAAAACTGTAATTATATTGTATTTCCACAGGGAGTTCTTTCACTATTTGGTTGGCAACAAGCTGATGTTCTGAATATAGAACCGTGCGATTATTGTCATGGCAGGCTGTAAATAGACTTCTTTTCTTTGCAGATCATTTGATGACTCTTAATTACCTGTAGATTAAGTTCAAATTCCTTCACTTGACATTCAGGGCCCTTCCCAATGACCCAATCATGCCAGGTTTATCTTCTGCCAACCCCATTGCATATGGGGTTCTGATCACTCTGGATAACTTACTGTTCCTTAAACACAGCAGCCTTCCAGAGAACACTGCCTAGAAGTTGTACATGCCCATCGCCTTTACTCATGCTGCATGATTTCTAAAATGCCCTTTCTCCACACCTTCCATACCTGGCGATAGCCTCCTTACACTACCTGGCGATACCTGGCGATAGCCTCCTTACACTACCTGGCGATACCTGGCGATAGCCTCCTTACACTAAGGATTCAGCTCAAAGTCGCTCTTACTCGGCTTGGGCTAAGGAGTCCCTCTTCTGTGTCCCCAGCAAACAACAATGGGAGCTATCATCTACTGGTGGTGTATGATTCTTCCCCAGTAGAATACTACAAGCTTTGGGGTCCTTTTATTCATATCTATCATTCCAGTGCTTTCAGTGCATTAGTACAATACCAGGATGTGGCTAGGACAAAAATTTTATATAAATTTTACTAATGAAACCAGAAAATAAATCCAATATGATTAGATCCAATTATGACTGACAGAAAAAAAATTCCAAAAAAGGGTTTAGTTCTCTTTTATACATCTGAAGGAAGTTTGGTGCCCATGGTGTTAGGGATCCAGGCTTCTGAGACCCTGTTATACACCCATGCATACCTCAGGATCCAAAGTGGTTGCTCCTGTTCCAGTTATCACACTCACATTCAATCCAGCAGGGGAGAGGAAAGGGAAGAAAAAGGACATACTCCTCCAATTAAAAACACTTCCTGTACAAATGAACTTATTTACAAAACAGAAATAGACTCACAGACATAGAAAGCAAACTTATGGTTACCAAAGGGGAGGGAGGAGGGGGCTAAATTAGGAGTTTGGGGTTAAAATATACACACTAATTATATAAAATAGGTAACCAACAAGGACCTACTGTATAGCACAGGGAACTCTACTCAGTAACTTGTAATAACCTATAATGGAAGAGAATGTAAAAAAAAATATGTACTTATATATATGTATAACTGAATCACTTTACTGTACACCTGAAACTAACACAATATTGTAAATCAGCTCTATGTCAATAAAAAATGTTTTTAATAAAATAAAAAAATAAAAACACTTCCTGGAAATTGTATGTACTATTTTCACTTCCTTGTCAGAAATTAATAAACCGGGGGCTTCCCTGGTGGTGCAGGGGTTAAGAATCTGCCTGCCGATGCAGGGGACACGGGTTCGGGCCCTGGGCCGGGAAGATCCCACCTGCTGTGGAGCAACCAAGCCCGTGCGCCACAACAAGAGAAGCCGCCGCAATGAGAAGCCCACGCACCGCATCAAAGACTAGCCCCCGCTCGCTCCAACTAGAGAAAGACCGCGCAGCAACGAAGACCCAACACAGACAAAAATAAATAAAATTATTAAAAAAAAAAAAGAAATTAAGAAACCAACGACACCTAGAATAGGGGAGGTTGGGAAGTGTAAAGTCTTTAAAGTTTTACTATGCAAATTAAACATGTACTCATGAAACAGATTCCCCGCAACCGCAATGACTTATGATAATGTGAAGTTATGCTCAAGAAAAGTTCATGTGCAATATATTTAGCATTAATTAGTTACTCTATATTCAAGCATACATTTTCATATGTATTTATAGCTCTAGCTTAACTTTATCTCAATCATGTGTTAGGATATTATTGCAGTCACTGCTTCTGAGATTGCCTGGGTCAATGCTTAGCAAGATTACTCTCCCCAGCTTTGGTCATTAAACACAGAGACTCATTACTCCCTAACGGTGTTAATGAAAAACAGCTCATAAGCAAGTTATATAACTTAATTGTAATCAAGAAATCAGCTTAGTTATATTATTTAAAGAAATCACGGGGCTTCCCTGGTGGCGCAGTGGTTAAGAATCTGCCTGCCAATACAGGAGACATGGGTTCGAGCCCTGGTCCGGGAAGATCCCACATACTGCAGAACAACTAAGCCCGTGCGCCCCAACTAATGAGCCCGTGAGCCACAACTACTAAGCCTGCGCGCCTAGAGCCTGTGCTCCCAACAAGAGAAGCCACCATAATGAGAAGCCTGCTCACCGCAACGGAGTAGCCCCCGCTCGCCGTAACCAGAGAAAAGCCCGCGTGCAGCAACGAAGACCCAACGCAGCCAAAAATAAAATAAATGTATATTAAAAAAATCACATCTTGAATTCACCGTCCCCCAAACTGAATCCTTCCCTATGGAACCTTCCCCATCCTCAGATATTCATATTTTCATCTTAATGGTAGCACCACAATCTGCCCACCTGCTCAAGCCGGAAACCTGGAAATCTATTAAGTCACTAAATTCCATTGATTCTTCCTGTTTCAATCCTTCCCTCCAGCACCTCCCCATCACACTCTTCGTTCAGGCTCTCACCCTGCCTGACCTCCTCCTCCTAAACTTTCCCCGCCAGACTCCAGAGCTGCTTCGGGTCAGAG
This sequence comes from Lipotes vexillifer, assembly GCF_000442215.2. NCBI lineage: Eukaryota > Metazoa > Chordata > Mammalia > Artiodactyla > Lipotidae > Lipotes > Lipotes vexillifer. Next base: position 3,502,898 of record NW_006792985.1, on the reverse strand, counting down.
TCCCTTCCTTTCTGCTGTCAGAATGACTTTCCTAATTACAAGTGCATTGGTCTCCTACTTTAAATCCTCTGGAACACTCAACAGGAAAGAGTCCACACTCTCAAACTCCTACCCCTTCCAGCTACATGAAGAATCTGGGTCCTGCCAATCCTTGTAGCTCTCGCTCCTGGCACTTCCCTTATTATTATCAATCCTTGCTTTAGGGAAATACTTGTCACTTCCAGAATGCCATGTAGCATTCCTACTTTGCACGGGCTGTTCTCTCAGTCTGGAAGGCCCTCTGTTCTCTTCCCCCTACCCTCTGCTACCCATCCTCTGCCTACCTGACCTTCTCCTGGTTTTCCTCCAAAAATCAGCTCAGATATCTCTCCTCTGTGTAAACCTCTCCGTCCCCTCACCCTCCTCCCAGTCCACTGAAGAGGGAGGCTTTCCCATAAAACATATACTTTTATTATATGACTTTTCCCAATACTTTGAAACTTTATCTCGTCTAGATGACAGGACATTTCAGAGAAAGAATTTTTTTAAAAAAATCTTTATTGGAGTATAACTGCTTTACAATGGTGTGTTAGTTTCTGCTTTATAACAAAGTGAATCAGTTACACATATACATATATCCCCATATCTCTTCCCTCTTGCGTCTCCCTCCCGCCCTCCCTATCCCACCCCTCTAGGTGGTCACAAAGCACCGAGCTGATCTCTCTGTGCTATGCGGCTGCTTCCCACTAGCTATCTATTTTACGTTTGGTAGTGTATATATGTCCATGCCACTGTCTCACTTCGTCCCAGCTTACCCTTCCCTCTCCCAGTGTCCTCAAGTCCATTCTCTACGTCTGCGTCTTTTCCTGTCCTGCCCGTAGGTTCTTCATAATCTTTTCTTTATTTTTTTCCTTAGATTCCATATATATGCATTAGCATGCAGTATTTGTTTTTCTCTTTCTGACTTCCTCACTCTGTATGACAGTCTCTAGGTTCATCCACCTCACTATAAATAACTCAATTTCTTTTCTTTATATGGCTGAGTAATATTCCATTGTATAAATGTACCACATCTTCTTTATCCATTCATCTGTTGAGGGACACTTAGGTTGCTTCTGTGTCCTGGCTATTGTAAATAGAGCTGCAATGAACATTGTGATACATGATTCTTTTTGAATTATGGCTTTCTCAGGGTATATGCCCAGTAGTGGGATTGCTGGGTTGTATGTTAGTTCTATTTTTAATTTTTTAAGGAACCTCCATACTGTTCTCCATTGTGGCTGTATCAATTTACATTCCTACCAACAGTGCAAGAGGGTTCCCTTTTCTCCACACCCTCTCCACCACTTATTTTTTGTAGATGTTTTGATGATGGTCATTCTGACAGGTGTGAAGTGATACCTCATTGTAGTTTTGATTTGCATTTCTCTAATGATTAGTGATGTTGAGCATTCTTATATGTGTTTGTTGGCAATCTGTATATCTTCTTTGGAAAAGTCTATTAAGTTTTCTGCCCATTTTTGGATTGGGTTGTTTGCTTTTTTCATATTGAGCTGCATGAGCTGCTTGTATATTTTGGAGATTAGTCCTTTGTCAGTTGCTTATTTTGAAAATATTTTCTCACATTCTGAGGGTTGTCTTTTCCTCTTGTTTATGGTTTCCCTTGCTGTGCAACAGTTTTTAAGTTTCATTAGGTCCCATTTGTTTCTTTTTGTTTTTATTTCCATTTCTCTAGGAGGTGGGTCAAAAAGGATCTTGCTGTGATTTTTGTCATAGAGTGTTCTGCCTATGTTTTCCTCTAAGAGTGTTATAGTGTCTGCCCTTACATTTAGGTCTTTAATCCATTTTGAGTTTATTTTTGTGTATGTTAGGGGGTGTTCTAAGTTCATTCTTTTACATGTAGCTGTCCAGTTTTCCCAGCACCACTTATTGAAGAGGCTGCCTTTTCTCCATTGTATATTCTTTCCTCTGTTATAAAAAATAAGGTGAGAATATGTGCATGGGTTTATTCCTTTCTATCCTGTTCCATTGATCTATATTTCTGTTTTTGTGCCAGAACCATATTGTCTTGATTACTATAGCTTTGTAGTAGCTTGATTCCTCCAGCTCTGTTTTTCTTTCTCAAGATTGCTTTGGATATTTGGGGTCTTTTGTGTTTCCATACAAATTGTGAAATTTTTTGTTCTAGTTCTGTGAAAAATGCCATTGGTAGTTTGACAGGGATTGCATTGAATCCGTAGATTGCTTTGGGTAGTAGAGTCATTTTCACAAGGTTGATTCTTCCAATCCAAGAACATGGTATATCTCTCCATCTGTTTGTATCATCTTTAATTTCTTTCATCAGTGTCTTATAGTTTTCTGCATACAGGTCTTTTGTCTCCTTAGGTAGGTTTATTCCTAGGTATTTTATTCTTTTTGTTGCAATGGTAAATGGGAGTGTTTCCTTAATTTCTCTTTTAGATTTTTCATCATTAGTGTATAGGAATGCCAGAGATTTCTGTGCATTAATTTTGTATCTTGCTACTTTACCAAATTCATTGATTAGCTCTAGTAGTTTTCTGGTGGCATCTTTAGGATTCTCTATGTATAGTATCATGTCATCTGCAAACAGTGACAGCTTTACTTCTTCTTTTCTGATTTGGATTCCTTTTATTTCTTTTTCTTCTCTGATTGCTGTGGCTAAAACTTCCCAAACTATGTTGAATAATAGTGGTGAGAGTGGGCAACCTTGTCTTCTTCCTGATCTTTGTGGAAATGGTTTCAGTTTTTCACGATTGAGAACAATGTTGGCTGTGTGTCTGTCATATATGGCCTTAATTATGTTGAGGTAAGTTCCCTCTATGCCTGCTTTCTGGAGGGTTTTTATCATAAATGGTGTTGAATTTTGTTGAAAGCTTCTTCTGCATCTACTGAGATGATCATATGGTTTTTATCCTTCAATTTGTTAATATGGTTTATCACATAGACTGATTTGCCTATATTGAAGAATCCTTGCATTCCTGGGATAAACCCCACATGATCATGGTGTATGATCCTTTTAGTGTGCTTCTGGATTCTGTTTGCTAGTATTTCGTTGAGGATTTTTGCATCTATGTTCATCAGTAATATTGGTCTGTGGTTTTCTTTCTTTGTGACATCTTTGTCTGCTTTTGGTATCAGGGTGATGGTGGCCTCATAGAATGAGTTTGGGAATGCTCGTCCCTCTGCTATATTTTGGAAGAGTTTGAGAAGGATAGGTGTTAGCTCTTCTCTAAATGTTTGATAGAATTCGCCTGTGAAGCCGTCTGGTCCTAGGCTTTTGTTTGTTGGAAGTTTTTAATCACAGTCTCAATCTCAGTGCTTGTGATTGGTCTGTTTATATTTTCTGTTTCTTCCTGGTTCAGTCTTGGAAGGTTGTTCTTTTCAAAGAATTTGTCCATTTCTTCCAGGTTGTCCATTTTATTGGCATAGAGTTGCTTGTAGTAATCTCCCATGATCCTTTGTGTTTCTGCAGTGTCAGTTGTTGCTTCTCCTCTTTCATTTCTGATTCTATTGATTTGAGTCTTCTCCCTTTTTCTCTTGCTGAGTCTGGCTGATGGTTGATCAATTTTGTTTATCTTCTCAAAGAACCAGCTTTTAGTTTTATTGATCTTTGCTACCGTTTCCTTCATTTCTTTTTCATTTATTTCTGATCTGATCTTTATGATTTCTTTTCTTCTGCTAACTTTGGGGGTCTTTTTGTTCTTCTTTCTCTAATTGCTTTAGGTGTAAGGTTAGGTTGTTTATTTGAGATGTTTCTTGTTTCTTGAGGTAGGATTGTACTGCTATAAACTTCCCCTTAGAACTGCTTTTGCTGCACCCCATAGGATTGGGATTGTCGTGTTTTCATTGTCATTTGTTTCTAGGTATTTTTTGATTTCCTTTTTGATTTCTTCAGTGATCTCTTGGTTATTAAGTAGTGTATTGTTTAGCCTCCATGTGTTTGTATTTTTTACAGATTTTTTCCTGTAATTGATATCTAGTCTCATATCAATTACATCCATCTTGTTTAATGTATCATTTAAAGCTTGTGTTTCCTTATTTATTTTCATTTTGGATGATCTGTCCATTGGTGAAAGTGGGGTGTTAAAGTCCCCTACTGTGATTGTGTTACTGTCAATTTCCCCTTTTATGGCTGTTAGCATTTGCCTTATGTATTGAGGTGCTCCTATGTTGGGTGCATAAATATTTACAATTGTTATATCTTCTTCTTGGATCGATCCCTTGATCATTATGTAGTGTCCTTCTTTGTCTCTTGTAATAGTCTTTATTTTAAAGACTTGTTTTTGTATCCATTCAGCCAGTATATGTCTTTGTTTGGAGCATTTAATCCATTTACATTTAAGGCAGTTATCGACATGTATGTTCCTATTACCAGTTTCTTAATTGTTTTGGGTTTGTTACTGTAGGTCTTTTCCTTCTCTTGTGTTTCCTGCCTGGAGAAGTTCCTTTAGCATTTGTTGTAAAGCTGGTTTGGTGGTGTTGATTTCTCTTAGCTTTTGCTTGTCTGTAAAGGTTTTAATTTCTCCGTCGAATCTGAATGAGATCCTTTCTGGGTAGAGTAATCTTGGTTGTAGGTTTTTCCTATTCATCACTTTAAATATGTCCTGCCACTCCCTTCTGGCCTGCAGAGTTTCTGCTGAAAGATCAGCTGTTAACCTTATGGGGATTCCCTTGTATGTTATTTGTTGTTTTTCCCTTGCTGCTTTTAATATTTGTTCTTTGTATTTAATTTTTGATAGTTTCATTAATACGTGTCCTGGCATGTTTCTCCTTGGATTAATCCTGTATGGGACTCTCTGCACTTCCTGGACTTGGCTATTTCCTTTCCCATATTAGGGAAGTTTTCAACTATAATCTCCTCAAATATTTTCTCAGTTCCTTTCTTTTTCTCTTCTTCTTCTGTGACCCCTATAATTCGAATGTTGGTGCGTTTAATGTTGTCCCAGAGGTCTCTGAGACTGTCCTCAATTCTTTTCATTCTTTTTTCTTTATTCTGCTCTGCAGTAGTCATTTCCAATATTTTATCTTCCATGTCACTTATCCGTTCTTCTGCCTCAGTTATTCTGCTATTGATTCCTCCTAGAGAATTTTTTATTTCATTTATTGTGTTGTTCATCGTTGTTGTTTGCTCTTTAGTTCTTCTAGGTCCTTGTTAAACGTTTCTTGTATTTTCTCCATTCTATTTCCAAGATTTTGGATCATCTTTACTATCATTACTCTGAATTCTTTTTCAGGTAGACTGCCTATTTCCTCTTCCTTTGTTTGGTCTGATGGGTTTTCCCCTTGCTCCTTCATCTGCTGTGTGTTTCTCTGTCTTCTCATTTTGCTTAACTTACTGTGTTTGGGGTCTCCTTTTTGCAGGCTGCAGGTTCGTAGTTCCCGTTGTTTTTGGTGTCTGCCCCCAGTGGCTATGGTTGGTTCAGTGGGCTGTGTAGGCTTCCCGGTGGAGGGGCCTGGTGCCTGTGTTCTGGTGGATGAGGCTGAATCTTGTCTTTCTGGTGAGCAGGACCATGTCCAGGTGTTTATTCGGGGTGTGTTTTGGGGTGTCTGTGACCTTATTATGATTTTAGGCAGCCTCTCCGCTAATGGGTGGGGCTGTGTTCCTGTCTTGCTAGTTGTTTGGCATAGGGTGTCCAGCACTGTAGCTTGCTGGTCATTGAGTGGAGCTGGGTCTTAGCATTGAGGTGGAGATCTCTGGGAGAGCTTTTGCCATTTGATATTACATGGAGCCGGGAGGTCTCTGGTGGAGCAATGTCCTGAACTCGGCTCTCCCACCTCAGAGGCCCTCGCCTGACACCCAGCTGGAGCACCAAGACCCTGTCAGCCACACAGCTCAGAAGAAAAGTGAGAAAAAAAGAAAGAAAGAAAGAGAAAGTTATTAAAATAAAAAATTACTAAACATAAAAAATTAAAAAGTAATTTAAAAAAAAGAAAGAAGAGAGCAACCAAACGAAAAAACAAATCCACCAAAGATAACAAGTGTTAAAAACTATATTAAAAAAAGAATGGACAGACAGAACCCTAGGACAAATGGTAAAAGAAAAGCTATACAGACAAAATCACACAAAGAAGCATATACATACACACGCACAAAAAGAGAAAAAGGAAAAAAATATATATATCGTTGCTCCCAAAGTCCACCACCTCAATTTTGGGATGATTCGCTGTCCAATCAGGTATTCCACAAATGCAGGGTGCATCAAAGTTGATTGTGGGGATTTAATCCGTTTTTCCTGAGGCTGCTGGGAGAGATTTCCCTTTCTCTTCTTTGTTCTCACAGCTCCCGGGGCTCAGCTTTGCATTTAGCCCCGCCTCTGCGTGTAGGTCGCCGGAGGGCGGCTGTTCTTCGCTCAGACAGGACGGGGTTAAAGGAGCCGCTGATTCGGGGGCTCTGGCGCACTCTTTCTCTTCTTTGTTCTCACAGCTCCCAGGGTCTCAGCTTTGGATTTGGCCCCACCTCTGCATGTAGGTCGCCGGAGGGCGTCTGTTCTTCTCTCTGGACGAGGTTAAAGGAGCCGCTGATGCAGGGGCTCTGGCGCACTCAGGCCAGGGGAAGGGAGAGGCACGGAGTGTGGGGCGTGCCTGCGGCGGTAGAGGCCGGCGTGACGTTACACCAGCCTGAGGCGCGCCCTGCGTTCTCCCAGGGGAGTTGTCCCTGGGTCCCGGGACCCTGGCAGTGGCGGGCTGCACAGGCTCCCGGAAGGGGGGTGTGGATAGTGAGCTGTGCTCGCGCACAGGCTTCTTGGTGGCGGTAGCAGCAGCCTTAGCGTCTCATGCCCACCCCCAGTCCTCTCCCTGCGCTCCGACCGAAGCCCGAGCCTCAACTCCAGGCCCCGCCCGCCCCGGCGGGTGAGCAGACAAGCCTCTCGGGCTGGTGAGTGCCGGTCGGCACCGATCCTCTGTGCGGGAATCTCCCCGCTTTGCCCTCCGCACCCCTGTTGCTATGCTCCCCTCCTCGGCTTCGAAGCTCCCCCCTCCGCCACCCGCAGTCTCCGCCCGCGAGGGGGCTTCCTAGTGTGTGGAGACCTTTCCTCCTTCACAGCTCCCTCCCGCTGGTGCGGGTCCAGTCTCTGTTCTTTTGTCTCTGTTTTTCCTTTTTTCTTTTGCCCTACCCAGCTACGTGGGGAGTTACTTGCCTTTTGGGAGGTCTGAGGTCTTCTGCCAGCGTTCAGTAGGTGTTCTGTAGGAGTTGCTCCACATGTAGATGTATTTCTGATGTATTTGTGGGGAGGAAGGTGATCTCCGCGTCTTACTCTTCCGCCATCTTGAAGGTCTCTACAGAAAAAGAATTTTTATTGTATCTATTTGTATCCTCAGAAACTTGCACAATAACTAAATCATAATAGGATTTCAGCAGAACGAAAAGCTATACACATAAATTAGCATTCTGGTGTGTTTATGCATGTATAATTTTATATGGTTAAGAATTACTAAATTATATATAATTTGATGTCATGCTTTTTCCACTTAAAGTTATATAATTTTTTTTCGCATGGTCTGCTGAATCAAGCTCCCTATAACATTTGAAATTTTTCCAAACATTCACTGTATAACTGTCCCATACTTTTAAAATTATTTCCCTATTGACAGACAGTAACATTAGTTGCATTTTAATATTATATTTAATACCCTGATGAGCATTATTGTCCATAAACTTTGTATTTCAGAATATTTCTTTAAAATAGTTTCCTAGAAAGAAAGTAAATCAATGGTTATGGACATTTTTTAAGGGTCATGTTATATATCACCAAATGGTTTGCTAAAATGGCCGAACCCATTTGGATTCACAAAAGTAGTACATGACAGAGAGCATCACACTTTAAGAGAGATATAGGCTACCTAGAAAGCCTCTAGAGAAAATAAACATTATATGCAAGTAATCATTGGAGATACATGGAAAGTTTACCTGAGGAGAAGGGTGGACATGTTAGATATTTTTAAATATCTATCATGAGGAAGATATTATGATAACAATATCATGAGGAAGAGGAAGTAAACTTTGGTGTCATTTCAGAGAACAATGATGGAATATCACTAGTTACTATTCACTGAACATTAGCTGTGTGCCAGGCTCTGTGCTAAGCATTTTAGCTATAGTAGTTATTGAATCTTTATTTTAGAGATAGATAACTAAAACTTCAAAAGGTTTAGTCACTTACCAAGAGTCACAGAGCTAATTAACAGCAGATCCAGTATTCATAAACTCAGGTTGCAATGATTCTAATGGTCATTTTCAACCACTACACCAAGACTTCCCAAACTTTTCCACCAAAATGACCCTAATGGTAGAGAAGAGAGCAAGCCGATCCTTGGGGTATGTGGAGTATAGTGAATCTCTAGAATCCTTTGTTTTTTCCTCACACTTTTGCAACTGCTATGGAAAACAGTGTGATAGTTCTTCGAGAAACTAAAAACAATTACCATGTGATCCAGCAGTGCCATTTCTGGATGTATAGCCAAAAGAATTGAAGGAAGAGTCTTGAAGAGATATCTGTACACCCATATTCATATCAGCATTATTCCCATTAGCCAAGTGGTGGAAGTGACCCAAGTATACATCAATGGATGAATGGATAAACAAAATATGTACAATGGAATATTATTCAGCTTTAAAAAGGAAGGAAATCCTGTTACATGCTACAACATGGATGAAGCTTAAGGACATCATGCTAAGTGAAATAAGCCAGTCACAAAAAGACAAATACTGTCTGATTCCACTTATATGAGGGTATCTAATGCAGTCAAACGTGTAGAAATAGAAAGTAGAATGTGGTTACCAGGGGCTGGAGGGTGGGGGGAAAGGGAAGTTGTTGTTTAATGGGTGCAGAGCTTCAGCCTTGCGAGATTAAAAAGTTCTGGAAATCTGTTTCACAACAGTGTGAATATAATGAATATCACTGAACTGTACACTTAAAAATGGTTAGGATGGTAAATTTTACATTATGTGTTTTTAATACAATAAAAATATCTAGGTGCATTTTTGTTTGGTATTTGATTTTTATATTTTACCATAATAATATTTTCCCCCAACTTTCCAATAAAAACAATCTTCTAGGAAGATGTACAATTTTTGTCTTGTAGCTTTGTATATCCCTGAATATCGTGTGCCAGTTTGAGAAGCATTATTCTGCATCACACTTCCAAGGAATCCAAACTCAACATTATCCATGAGGTATTGTAGTTTTCATATTTTCACCCAGAGAAACAAATAGCTATTGTCTTTCTGTTTTGTTTTGGGTTTTTTTTTTGGGGGGGGGGGAGTTGTTTGTTTGTTTTTGGAGTGTTAAGAGGGAAGAGAGTATTGTATATGATAATATTTTGTACTTAAGTATAGTTAATTTACAGTGTTGTGTTACTTTCAAATATACAGCAAAGTGATTCAGTTATACATATATATACATATATTCTTTTTCAGATTCTTTTCCATTATAGGTTATTACAAGACACTGAGTATAGGCCCCTGTGCTATACAGTAGGTCCTTGTTGTTTATATATTTTATGTATAGTAGTGTGTATATGTCAATCCCAAACTTCCAATTTATCTTCCTGCACCCCATGCTCTCTCCTCTGATAACCGTGTTTGTTTTCTATGTCTGTGAGTCTATTTCTGTTTTGTAAATCAGTTCATTTGTATCATGTTTTTAGATTCCACATATAAGTGATATCATATGAAGTTTGTCTTTCTCTGTCTGACTAACTTCACTTAATATGATAATCTCCAGGTCCATCCACGTTGCTGCAAATGGCATTATTACGTTCTTTTCTTTGGCTGAGTAATATTCCATTGTGTATATATACCACATCTTCTTTGTCCATTCCTCTGTCGATGGACATTTAGGTTGCTTCCATGTCTTGGCTATTGCAAATAGCACTGCTATGATATTGGGGTGCATGTATCCTTTTGAATTACAGTTTTTTCCAGATATATGCCCAGGAGTGGGATTGCAGGATCATATAACTCTATTTTTAGTTTTTTAAGGAATCTCCATACTGTTCTCCATAGTGGCTGCACCAATTTACATTCCCACCAACAGTGTAAGAGGGTTCTCTTTTCTCGACTCCCTCTCCAGCATTTATTGTTTGTAGACTTTTTAATGATGGCCAGTCTGACTGGTGTGAGGTATGAGGTGATATTTCATTGTAGTTTTTATCTGCATTTCTCTAATAATTAGCAATACTGAGCATTTTTCATGTGCCTGTTGGCCATCTGTGTCTTTCTGTTTCTAATTTCCTTGATTTCTGCTCTTATCTTTTTGCTTTCCTTCTGGCTACTTTGGGTTTATTTTGTTCTTGCTTTTCTAAATTCTTAAGGTGAAAACTTAGATTATTGATTTGAGATCTTCCCTCTTTTCTAATATAAGCATTTAAAGTTATAAATTTCTCTTTAAGCATTTCTTTAGCTGCATCTCATAATTTGTGATATATTGTGCTTTTTGCATTTAGTTCAAAGTATTTCTAATTTTCCTTGTGATTTATGCTTTCCCTCATGGGTTATTTAGAGTGTGTAGTTTAATTCCCAAATATTTTAGAGTTTTCCAAAGATCCTTCTGTTACTAATTTTCTGCTTTAATTCCCTAGAGTCAGAAAATTTATTTTGTATGATTTCCATCCTATTGAACTTTTTTTTGCTGTACGCGGACCTCCCACTGCTGCGGCCTCTCCCGTTGCGGAGCACAGGCTCCGGACGCACAGGCTCAGCGGCCATGGCTCACGAGCCCAGCCGCTCCGTGGCATGTGGGATCTTCCCGGACCGGGGCACGAACCCGCATCCCCTGCATCGTCAGGCGGACCCCCAACCACTGCGCCACCAGGGAAACCCTATTGAACTTTTTGAAACTTGTTTTATTGCCCAGAATTTAGTCCATCTTGATGAATTCCACGTGCACTTGAAAAAGGATGTAGGAGCTTCCCTGGTGGCACAGTGGTTGAGAGTCCGCCTGCCGATGCAGGGGCACGGGTTTGTGCCCCGGTCCGGAAGGATCCCACATGCCATGGAGCAGCTGGGCCCGTGAGCCATGGCCGCTGAGCCTGCGCGTCTGGAGCCTGTGCTCTGCAATGGGAGAGGCCACAGCAGTGAGAGGCCCGCGTACCGAAAAAAAAAAAAAAAAAAAAAAAGGATGTATACTCTGCTGTTGTTGGATGTAGTGTTCTACTTGGTCAACTATTTCTCCTTTCAGTTTTAAGTTTTGCCCCATGTATTCTGAAGCTATGTTATTAGATGCACATATATTTAGAATTGTTTTCTCTTGATAAATTGCCTCCTTTATCATTATATATTGTCCCTTTTTGTGCCTGGTAGTAATTCTGAAATCTTACTTAGTTTGATAAGAATACGGTCACTCCAGCTTTCTTTTGATTAGTGCTTACATGATATACCTTTATCCTTTTACTTGTAACCTATCTTTGTATTTATATTGAAACTGGGTTACTTGTGTCTAGCACTCTATGCTTTGTAATTGGAGTGTTTAGACCGTTTAAGTTTAATGTAATTATCAACATGGTATCAACATGAAAGTTGTTAAGAGAGCAAATCTTATGAGTTCTCATCACTAGGGGAAAAAAAAACAATTTTGTGTGTGTTTCTATACAAGATGATAAATGTTAACTAAATTTATCCTGGTAATTTCACAATATATGTCAGTCAAATCATTAGGCTGTACACCTTAAACTTATACAGTGCTATAGGTTGATTGTATCTCAATAAAACTGTAAAAGAAAAAGTAAAGAAAAATATCTATATGGTTAGATATAAATATACCATTTGCTGTTTGTTTAACAATTGTCCCAGCGTTTTGTTCCTTTTTTCCTATCTTGTTTTGGATTGGATTGGACTTTTTTAATATTACACCTTATCTCCAGTCTTGGCTCGTTAGCTTTATCTCTTTGTTTTTGTGGTTGTCATCTTCCTTGTTGTCGTCATCACTGTTTTAGTTGTAGCTCTCGGGCTAGTTTCTACTGTACAGCGAAGTGAAGTAGCGTTCCCTGTGCTCTACAGCAGGTTCTCATTAGTTATATCTACTTTATACATATTAGTCACATTAGTGTATATACGTCAATCCCAGTCTCCCAATTCATCCCACCCTCTCTTTCCCCCCTTGGTGTCCATATGTTTGTTCTCTACATCTGTGTCTCTATTTCTGCCTTGCAAACTGGTTCATCTCTACCATTTTTCTAGATTCCACATATATGCGTTAATATACAATATTTGTTTTTCTCTTTCTGACTGACTTCACTCTGTATGACAGTCTGTAGGTCCATCCACGTCTCTACAAATGACCCAATTTCATTCCTTTTTATGGCTGAGTAATATTCCATTGTGTATATGTACCACATCTTCTTTATCCATTCGTCTGTTGATGGACATTTAGGTTGCTTCCATGACCTGGCTATTGGAAATAGTGCTGCAGTGAACTTTGGGATGCATGTGTCTTTTTGAATTATGGTTTTCTCTGGATATGTGCCCAGCAGTGGGATTGCTGGGTCATTTGGTAATCCTGTTTTTAGTTTTTTAAGGGACCTCCATGCTGTTCTCCATAGTGACCGTATCAATTTACATTCCCACAACAGTGCCAGAGGGTCCCTTTTCTAGTGGCTGTTTTTAAATCTTTGTCTATTAATTCCATCATAGCTGTCATTTCTATATTTGCTTCCATAGATTTTTCTCCTGATTATATGCAATATTATCGTGCTTCTTTGTATGCCTGTATGTAGATTTTTATTAGATGCCAGATATTTTTAATTTTACATCGTTGGACCCGGTTTGGACTTTGTTCTCGCATGCCTATAATTTACTTGAAAGCAGTATGATTCTTTCAAGGCTTGCTTTTAAGTTTTGTCATAGTGGGTCCAAATTAGCCTTTTGTCTGTGAGAAGGTGCTGATCAGGAGAAAAGAATCAAGTCCAAGGACAAAGTGAATGGAAAGGAATAGGACTCAGGAGCCAAGGACAGAGCACAGAGGAATGGATAGATCAGGGAGCTAAGACTGGCACAGCAGAGGAGTCACATTCCTGCAAAAGTCACTGGGGTGGAGTGGGAGGGAGTTTGTGTTCATATGTAACACTGAATTAGGTTCTGGGCTTGGATCATCATAAGCAAGTTTCTCACTTACATTCAGAGGCTGAGTGTGATGTGGACATTCTCTTGGTGAACATACTTTGTCTCCACCCACTCAAAGGAAGAGCTGAGTCAGCTCCACATATTAACCAAAATTCTTGCCACACAATTACAAAATGACCTCTAGGGGGCATTGCAGACCCCGTTGAAAACCACTGGTTTGGGAATCTCAGGATTTAAAATATGCCCTTACTCTGCCCTTTATTGGCACCAGTTTCTCAGCTTGCCACATCATGAGAAGCCTCCCAAAAGCCCTTTCCTTCAGATACTCTTCCTGGATGAAGAATTCATTCACTTCTGTGGCTGCAGCTGTATTGCCCAAGGTTCATGGCTCCCACACCTATATCCCAAGGCTTGTCCTCCTGTGCCTGCCTCTTCCTGTCTGCTCAAAGTCAGCTCACTCATTAAACCTCAGCTTAAGTGCCACCTATGCCATGAAGTCTTCTCCAGTGCCTCCAGTTGTCAGTAACCTGTCCCTCCTCTCGCCCTCAGAGATGCTGCCAATGGTTTAGTTTTTAATTGTGCAGAACTCCTCAAGCTGTAGTCCTGATTCTCTCCCTAAAAACCTGGAGAATGGCTTGTTAAAATGGAAGTGCCAAGGCAACGTCCTCAAAAGATAATAATTTCAATAAGCCTGGTCAATTATTTTCATTTACAAACACCCACATCAAAGCAATGTATATTTCAACAAACTCTCAGGGATTTTGATACAAATTGAAATTGGAAGAAAAATTGCCTTGGGCGTTTCATGTATGTCCCACATGGTTGTCCCCATTGAAAGGTTTTGTAAACCTTTTCAATGTGAGAATTGTTTTTTAATGCTTGGAAGTGAGCTCCATGCTGGGCATATAATTGGAAGTTTTAGTTTTCAGCATCAGGAATTGGAGATTAGTGGGACCCAGGGGTGTCCTGGTGATGGGTTTTAGTCTCCTGCATAATCTGGATCAACCACCTTTATTCCTTGATATGTGCAATTGATAGTGTTTTCTGAGTCCTACATACAGTGCTTCAGTCAAATTCAATACAAAGGAAGCTTCAAGACAAGTACCCTGGCCTTTCTTTCAGCCAGATTACTGCCTCTAATCCCATCCCATACAGACATGCTGGAGCAACCATTGCCTGGGACCCAAAGATTAATAAAACTAGTTTCTGTTTTCAAGGAATTTCAAGTCTAACATCTGAGAAAGATAGGTAAATATAATCATACAGTAATCAAAACATCTAAGAGGTACAGAAGTATTGGAAGAGTCAGGGAACTTAATATCTAAACTGAGTTTAAAAGAATGCATAGGAATTAATTCATCCAGGCAGGGAAGAGCAACTTAAGCAAGGGAACCTAAATGTGCAAACAATGGACGTGTGGATCAACACGGTTTATCAGGGAATGAATGGGAAGTGCAGGAGTTTGGTGAAAGAGGGTGGTGGGAATGGACCTTCCTCTTGACCTCGGGTATTCCAATGAAAAGATGAAGAAGCTGGTGGGATGAATTTGTGGGAAGAGACCCTTGAGGTCACTCTTGTCTCCTTTTACTCAGAAGCAGACAGTTCTTTTTTTTAAATTTTTTTATTAATTAGTTTATTTATTTATTTTTGGCTGCATTGGGTGTTCGTTGCTGCACGTGGGCTTTCTCTAGTTGTGGTGAGCAGGGGCTACTCTTTGTTACGATGTGCATGTTTCTCATTGCGGTGGCTTCTCTTGTTGCAGAGCATGGGCTGTAAGCACACGGGCTTCAGTAGTTGTGGCACATGGGCTCAGTAGTTGTGGCTCGCAGCTGTAGAGCGCAGGCTCAGTAGTTGTGGCGCACGGGCTTAGTTGCTCTGTGGCATGTGGGATCTTCCCTCAGCAGGGCTCGAACCTGTGTCCCCTGCATTGGTGGGCGGATTCTTAACCACCGCGCCACCAGGGAAGTCCCCAGAAGCAGACAGTTCTTGATGGTATGGTCACAGCCTCTCACTGTCTCAAGCACAGCAGGTTTCCAAAGCCCCTGGGGCTACAGCTTTGGGCTCCTTATTCATTCTAGGGCAGTGACTTTCCAAAGGTTTGACTGCAACTTCTAGTAAGAAATACATCTTCTTTTCCCATTTAGGTTGTTACATAATATTGAGCAAAGAATTTGAAAAAGAATAGATAACATGTATGTGTATAACTGAATCACTTTGCTGTACACCTGAAACTAACATGACATTGTTAATCAACTGTACTCCAATATAAAGTAAAAAGTTAAAAAAAATACATCTTATGACCTGGAACTTACATACAAATATAAAATTGAAATACAATTTCCATAAAACAATATCTCCATTACTGCCTGGAATCACTTTGATATGTTATTTTCTATTTCCGTTTCCATTTAAATTCTCTTCTGTTGCTATTTTTAAAAAATTAAATTTGGGTGGCACACACTAAGTTGATTTCACAATCCAATGAGTTACAACTCGCAGTCTGAGGAACACTGTCCTAAGACTTATATTCTAGTTCGAGAGTGTTGAGAAGCAGCACAGTGCAGGAGCTACGAACTTGGACTCTGGAAGCAAAACACCAGAATTGACATCTTTGTTCTCTCACTTACAACCTGTGTGGCCTTGGGCAAGTTACTTAACCTTTCTAAGCCTCAGTTGCCTTGTCTGCAAAATGGGATAATAGAGTTGTTGTGAGGATTAAGTGAGTATATATATATATATACTGACTCAGAAAATCGTCAGGCATCTAGTAAATGTTGCCTATGTGTTAGCTGCCACCACCACCATCATCATCATCATCATCATCATCATCACCATCATCATCATCTCTGATCCCTCCTGTTATCCTATTCTAAAATGAAGCTAAATTGCAGTGCCACGAGTGGGGGCGGAGGGGATAGCAATACCAAACGATTTATTTACAAAGCTGTACAAAACTACAGTGTAGGGGCAGAGGTGCCCTGGGATCCTGTTCACACAGGCTGCCCCCACCCCACTCCTGTTTGCAGGGATAGGAGGAGGGAGACTCCTTTTCCAGCCGTGGTTTGGCGTTCTGGATAAAGGGATGACAGCTGGATCTGAAATGATCCCCTCTGCTTTCCACTAACAAACGTTTTATTTCCTCACTAGCTCGCTATTTGTGACCACCTAGCATCCCACACCCCTAAAGTAAGGACTTCCTTCTTACTCTGCATCTTGGGGACCACATTAGAATGTCAATCCATTCAAAGGAAAATTGGATTTGTTTTCTTACCAGTTCAGTGCACTCAGTCCAACACAGGGCAGCCCACAAGCGGGGGATGGGGGGCGGTGGGCAGGGTGGTAAAAGGAAGGCTGGCATGTTTCAACCCTCCTCACCCAGCACCTCAGATACTCTGATGGTCCAACTAAGGAATAAAAGGGGCATCTGGCACCTGACGGGCAGAAACCAAATTCAAGAACATTCTATCAATTACACAAAGGACAAATTCAAGAAATAAAAAACCGGAGACTTGGAGTAAATGTTTCATTATTGGTCATGATGATCAAAAGATGATGGTTAAAACACACACACGCACGCGCACGCGCGCACACACACACACACACACACACACACTCAGACATCCCCCAGCCGCAGGACCCCACCCCCACCCCCTGCTGGCGTCTCTGGCCACGCCCTGCAGCCCTTGCTCCACCCAGGACTCCGCCCTTCACTCGGAATTCCACCGCCTGATTTTAACTTCCCTCGAGGCGGTACCCGGATGCTCACTGTGAAGAAAAGCTGAGGACTTGCCCTGGGCTGGGTAGCAAATGCCCCCCGAGTCCTCCTCTATCTCCCTTTCCAAACCTCGCTCCTTTTCTCCCCTCTCCCACCCCATCATTGTTCCCCTGAAACAAACAGGATGGCTTCACAGGTCAATTCTTAACATGTACAAACACCAAAAGCAGAGGAAACGCCCCTGGCCACCCCCCTCCCCCCAAACCCCAGTGCTGGGAGAGCAGCCAGCGGTGGGCGAGGCTGCCTCGGGAACTGCGGAGCCGCAGGAGCTGTCCGGCGTTCTGGAAACTTCTTTGCCTCTGGGCTTTACCGGGAGGCCTCCTCCTTCAGCTCCTTGTTTTTCCGCACCTCCTCCGCGTGCTTGTCCTGGGAAGGAAGGGAGGGAAAAGGACAGGTCACACGGGCTTTCCCGGGATAAAGGGAGGCCGAGGGGCAGGAGAGCCAAAGCAAAGAGTGTGGCCACCACAGGAAGTGACGAGCAGGGTCTGCAAAGGCGTCCTGAGAAGGGGCAGAAGGTTGCAGGTGAGCGAGCCTGCTGGTGGAGCCCCTGGATGCTCGTTGACTAGACACAGCCTCCCTGGGGGGAACCCACCTGGCAGGGACCACCAGTCTCCACCGCCCTTACCTGGCCGTCTGGGGGCTGCACTGATTACACTGCTTGACTTAATGTAAGGTGTAGCTCCATGTAGCTTGTGCCAGAAGAGCAGGTAGAACTCACTGCAGGTGGCCCCTGCACACAGGCAACTGGACTGCCCTTGTGTTTCCTGTCCATCTCCTTAGTGAGGGTTGTCTTAAGCCCCCTGACGAAAGGTGAGGGCTTGTAAAGTATAAATCGACTAAAGAACTTCTGGAAATGTCCAGCTCCACAAAGTGGCTTTTTTTTTTGTAAGTGTGGTAAAAGAATCCTCTTTTGTGTGCCAGCATCATCAAACCAAATGATAGGATCTGACTTCAAACGCCCATCAGCTGTGTGTCTTTGACCAGCTCACTTCACCAGTCAGGCTCAGTTCTGTGGTATTAAAAGGGAGGGGCATGGATGGGAAGCTCTTTTACCTCTAGAATTCTGTGATTTTAGTGTTCACTTCTAGGGCTTATCTCGGTCTACCTTACATCCCTGCTCATGGTGAAGACATCTGGGTCCTCCTTGTGGGCAGGGAGCACGCCTTTTCCTCTTTGTATCTCTCAGTTCCTCATATGGCACCTTGTGCATGGTAGGTGCTCAATAAATCCTCTCTCTGCCAGAGCCTGGCATCCACCCAGATATCATCACATCCAGGTATGGATCAGCCTGGGGGAGACCCACTGAGGCAGCCCAGGGTCCCAGGATGTACCTTAAACTACAGATCTGTCCCTGGAGAGGCCCTAGAACTTTCCACGTCCCTGGGGAAAATGTGGGGAGTGGTACGTCTAGCAGTGGTTCTCAACCTTGCTGTTCGTCAGCATGACCTGAGAAGCTTGTTAAACTGAGGTCCTCAGGCACCATCCCTAGAGAGCCGGGATTGGTAGGTCTGGAGTAGGGTCCAGGTATCTGTAGCTTTCAACTTTACACCAAGTGAGCCTGGTGCGGATGGCCAGTGATTCACACAAGTACTGACAAAGAGACATCGTTATAGGTGTCCCTGGCCTGGGGCAGAGCACACACCTGTCTCTCATCCCACCTCCTGTCTTCATTGTTGGGCAAAGGTGAAGAGTGGTCAAAATTCCAGAGGAGTGATGCTCACGCAGATGTCTGCTCTGACATCTTGCTTCTCTAAGGCTTATCTCACTTCCAAAGAGCTTCCTCCAGACTGTGGACCTTCCCAATCTCTCCAGCTCAGAATCTACTTCTATTCCCAAGTGAGCTCACTGAACAGAACCCTAGGTTTCTGGACTCCCTTTCCTTGGCCTCCAGTGGCTCCCTGTCTGCCAAAAGGCCGGCAGGATGATTGTGGGCTGGTCTCCCTGAAACAAGCATTGAAAGAGCCACCTGGGACTTCCCTGGTGGTCCAGTGGTTAAGATTCCGTGCTTCCAATGCAGGGACCGTGGGTTTGACACCTGGCCGGGGAACTAAGATCCCACATGCCACATGGCATGGCCAAATTTTTAAAAAAAAGAAAGAAAGAAAGAAAAAAAGAGCCACCTGGCCTCATATCCAAAGAACTGGGCTGTAGTCCCAGCTCCACTGCTTAGTGGCTGTGTGACCCTGGACAAGTCATTTGACCTTCTCTAACATGGTTTCCTCATCAGTAAAATAAGGATAACACCCATCCTGCTTACCTCATTGTGAGGATAGGGGTATGATGAAATAATAGTGTTTTGCAGTTTTTCAAATGCCATATCATGGCTCTAGCCTCAATATTTCCCTTGGGTTTAGCCTAAGAACCCATGCCCCATCCTATCCCAATCCCTAATTTTTTTTTTTCCTGCAAGAGTTTGCTCCTACCCATCCCTCAATAACTGGGGAAGCCTGAAATCAGACCTGGAACACTTCCCTCCCATGTGATACTTGATGGAGGCCTTGCTGCCCCTAGAAGGATGGAGAAAGAGAGCAGAGGACCTGCCACATGCTGGCCAGCTGCAGGGCCTACACAACATCCAGATCCCCTGTGAAGAAACCAGATCTTTCTAGTAGCTTTGCCAAGGGCCTGGGAATCTAGGTGGTTGGGCAGAAAGGAGCGGGGACCACGCAGCTCACCATGGGACGAGGCCACCGATCGGGTCCCGGGAGTCACCGCGCAGCAGGCGGCGCCTGGAAATAAAACACAGAGCTGGAGCTCTCCCAGGAGCCGCAGGAGAAACTGGGGCAGCCTTGGGACTCAGGAAATGAGGCCAGCATGTTCTCAGCAGAACGGGCTGTTATTCCACTGACACGTGGGACCAACCCCAGTCTCTCACGTTTCTCATATTCAGGTGACACCATTTGGTTTATTGACGAAAGGCAGAATATTGGAAAGACCAGTGACTCACTCGGTCCATATCAAGAGATTTGGAGAGGATTGTGTTTCCTGCTCAGTGGGCAACTCAGCTCATCATGCCCTTGGCTTAGAGCCAAGAGCTCAAGTCAGCATCTTTCATTAAGTCAAATCGGTCCATTCAAGGATGAAGCCAGGAATGTATAACTGCTTGTTCATCCCTACTCCCCTGCATTAGGCAGGCTTTCTCTAGAAGATAAGAGGTCTGATCTCCCTCAGACAATAAGAAATTTCAGTTGTGTAGCTGGGCAGCATGTCACCCAAGGAACTCCAAAGCTCAGTTCATTTTTCTTGCCTGTGACTTCCCCAATCATCCCTTGGAACTCTCTAAGGATCCACCCTAACAGAATTCTTGCCTGAGGCTGCCTGCTCCCTGAAATGGTCTGCGTGTCCATTATACTTGCCGTGGAAGGAGGAACAGGTCCCAAGAGTCTCCTCTCTGATCCAAGACCGCTTACCTTCTCTTGCAGCCGTTCCAACATGGCGGCAAGGTGGGCCTCCCGGTTCTCCTTGTTGGACTCCATCTTCTGAGCCAGTTTTTCCTTTGCCATCTTGATGAAGTTGTTGTTTTCCTCAATGGCTTTTTGGATCACCTCCCGCTCATGTTCTCGCTTCTCTGCCAGGTGCTTCAGAAGCTCAGCTTCCTGGTACTAGTGGAGCATGGGGGGAGAAAGAGGCCCTTGAAGGTGAGCATGCCAGGGTGTGTTTTTAGCATCATGACTTAAGAGCTCCACACTCAGAACACACGCCTCCCTGAGCCTGGTTGCCTGGCCCATTGGCAGGAAGCAAGGACACTTCCTGGAGTCTCCCACTGGACCCTCGGTCCTCTTTTTCATTCGTTCACAAATGTGGAGTGACCAGATACTAAGTACCAGGCACTATTCCAGCAACTTGGGAAAGAAAAAAGTCTACTAGAGACAAGAATGTATAAATAACTCTAACCCAGGCTAGCATGTGACATATGCCTTGAGAGATAGAAAAGGAGTGCTATAGGAATTCAAGGGTGATAATTTTCAGCTTCAGATATGAAGGAAAGCTTACGCAGAAATGGCATAAGAGTTGGGCCATAAGAATCCATAGAAAGCAAGGAAGGCACACCAAGGGGTGAAGGTACACCATGCCATGACCTTCTTTCCCCTACCCCAGTTAAGGACCCCTTTCCTTAATTGTCTAGCCTTTCCCTAAATCCTTAGTGTTGGTCAATGTCTTCCCTTGTCACGATAAGGTCACCTCTGGGAGTTATGTAATTCAGTGACTTATCCCCCTAACCAAACTCCTAGAGACCCGGGGCTTTTACTTCTTTGTTTCCCTCAGTGGTGTCTCATTCTCTGCCCGGTACCTGGAAGAGCTGCCTAAATATCTATAGGTTGATGGTGACCTGACCCCCAGCTCAGAGCCACCGCCTGTCTTCCTCAGCATCTTCCCCCTCATGCTCAGACAGAGGGGAAAAAGGGACAGCACCGACCTTCCTTCGCTCCTCAGCAGCTTCCAGTTTCTTCTGGATTTCTTCCAGCGATGGGTCTCGCCTCCGGGGGAGGGAGGCATTGAACTCGGGCACCCCATCAAAGGAGGGTGGCTTCAGGATGACTTCAAAGGACTGGCCAGAGGTGCATTTGTTCAGCTCGATGACTTCCATGTCGGAAATTACACACCAGTTCAGGTCCACCGTGTCTGCTGCAGAGAGCAGAAAAGGGGCTGCTCACCCCCTGAAGACCATATGGGGCCCCCCCCTAAAGCATGCACACATGCACACATACATGGGAGGTCTGGGGTCCCCAAGGCAGACCAATGACCAGGGTTCTGGGTCTGTCCTAAACATGGCACCAAACATCGCTGGGCTCTGATGGGGCTGAAGGAGTTGGTAGCCACAGGAAGGTCTCAGACTCTGCGAGCAGGGGCCCCAGGATAAGGGATTTCTAATAATGGCAACTGGCTTTGCTTCTGCTTCTGACAAGGTTCCTCCGGTGGCTGAGCTCTTGCTTATATTGGCACACGCTGAGGCGTTTACTTACCACCCACCTCCCATCCACTCCTCGCCCCGCTACCGATCCGATGGCTCAGCCTTCCGACACCTCTCCCCTTGCCCCGTCCTACCCTGCTCTCTTCTTTCTCTCCAGTCAGTACTGTCTCTCCGCTGGCTTTCATCTTTTCTCCTACACTCTCTCCCACACCAACCTAAACAGAAAAAACAATCTCAGGTGACCCAAGCACTCCCACCTGTCATTTCCAGACCAAACCCATCCTTTCCTTTGAAGCCCCAGGAAGCTAGAGGTGACCTATGCCCTGATCACCACCTCCAATCAGGACGTGGCCATCCAGTGCTCCCTGCCAGTGTCCTGGGACCTGTCACAGGGCTCAGGTGGCATAGCGATCCCAGAGCCTCCTTGGGTGGCTGAAGAGCGGAAGTCCCTTGCCGCATCTGGACCTGCTCAGAGCATTCTCGACCCTTCACTGAGGAGAGCTGTGGGCGGCTCATTTACACCATGACTGTCCCCCTTCTAGGCTAAGTGACCCCGAGGGCAGACCCCCTGTCTACTCGGCCTCTGCGTCCTCCACGGCGCATGAACAAAAGCTGAGATCGAGGGCACTCTGCAGAGGGTCTGACTCAGACCCCCAGCTGCTGTCTGGTCCCCCAGGCCGCAGCCCCATGCCCACCTTCGCGTGGGACTTAGCCCCTCAGAATCAGCTGTGGTGATTTTACTGGCTCTGGGAAAGAGAATGCGATGTAGGGGGGGAGATTTTCAGGAAACTGCGGTGGAGGTGCTGGCCTCCTGGATGCAAGCTACAGGAAGCTTCCGTCTTTACTCTTCCGACTGTGACCCTCACGTACCTTCATATTTATAGGATGACTTATTCAGGGGGTCCGCCAGGAAACAGGAGCAGAACAAGGACACCAGCGGGAGTTCCTTCATCTTCTCTTTGTAGGCTGTGGAAACACGCAACAGGTGAAGAGGGCGACCCTCTTCCTAGGCTCAGAAGCCAGCACTCATGCAAGTGTGGGTGCCTGAGCAGCGGGGGTCACCGAGCGTTACAGAGGCACCCAAACCACCCAAATCCACCCCTTGGTTGGAGACCCAGCCCCTTTTGCCCTGAGCAGCTCTGTTCAGGATCCCTGCGTGTGATTTGGACCCACTTCCGTCTACCTGCGCCTTCCAGGGCACCCAGAGGCCCCCATCTTCTCTCCAGCACATCATCTCCCTTTGTGGTACTGAATGCAAAATGCCTGCAGGTATGGACCCCAAGCACCAGTGCCCTCGCCACCGCCGGCACCCTGGACCTCAATTTCTATGTCCCCGTACGTGCCCAGGATATTCTGTTCCTTTTGCTCCAGGACGGAGGAAACCCACACTCCATTCTCAAAGTACTTGGCAGTGCTTCCCTGAAGGTAAAGAAGGCTACTACCATCGCTGTGGTCCTGCCTCTCCCTGGGTGACAAGGTCAGGCTGTGAGCTTTCCCTGACCATCCCAGTGTAGTGGTCAAAGCCAGTGGGGCTGGTTTCCATGAGGGCTGGAGGGGTCCCCCCCACCCCCATTTGGTCTCTCAGTGTTTGGGGAGGATTTGGAAACTGCGAGGTCACGAGTTAGAGCTGATAACTGTTGGGTTTTTTTTTTTTGCCACGTCGCACAGCTTGTGGGATCTTAGTTTCCTGGCTAGGGATCGAACCCAGGCCCTCAGCAGTGCAAGCGCCGAGTCTTAACCACCGGATCACCAGGGAATTCTCTAGAGTTGATATGTTGGGTCCAGTCCAGCCCACCTCCTCTGGGCCCCTCCCCCATCCCTACTGCCCTGAACTCCCCCCTCATTTCCTTTTACAAATTGAAAACAGAATTAACTGCAAAAATAATACATGGGCATCGTAAAGACTTTTTTAAAAACAAGTGCAAATGAGTAAAAGGAAGCAGAGCTCAACTGTGATCCCACCCCTCATCCAAAGATAACCTCTTTTAACCCTTAGGTGTATTTCCTGTCAGCCTTTTGTCTTTTCTATGCACATGTAAGTACATCTATGCATGTACAGAAATACCCTATGGTGTAGTGCCCCATTACGTAAACGGTTTTTGTACCTACCCGCGAGGGTCATGTTTTCTGGAATGTGAGAGGTGAGTCCTAGTGAAAGTCAGGGTAGGTCTGCCACCAGCTCAGGACACTGTCACAAATCCGAAAAGCAGATCATTTTAGCTGACAGGTTATTTGCATAAGGAAGGTCTTTACACAACTGGGGAGGAAATCCCAGGAGGTACGTCATCTGCCCCCACCTCCAGGCTGACTCTCCCTTCCCCAAACACCGACCCCCCTCTTCCACGTCACTCAGTCAAGTTCAGTTTCCCTCTTCCACGTCACTCAGTCAAGTTCAGTTTCCAAGCACTGAACTTGGAAAATTTCATAATTGAGAAGTTTATCATTTCATAATTGGTTTCCCAATCGCAAGACCCCCTGAGACTCAAACATGGGTTTCCCCAAACTGAATGTATCAATGGATGTTGATCTGTCTCCCTGTGCAGCTCAGTGGCCTGGTCCGAAGGAAAGGTTAAGGTGAGAAACAAACCCTAAGTCAGAATCACCTGGGAGGTATTTGCAAAATAACTCTGTGTCCTGAATTCCTCCCTACACCCAGCCCGGACCTTCCTGCCCAGAGCATTCTGACATTGGACAGAGGATGTCAAGATACCTCTTCAGTTCCCCCTCACTCTCTTGCCTCCTGCCTGCTCCGAACCAGTGTTCTAAGCACTGCTTGACTCCCTTTAAGACAACCCTGGAGTATGAGAATAAACAAATACTAAGGAATAACGTAATCATTATGTGATTCGTGCAGAGATGGAAATCTGCATTCAGGATTACTGTGGGAGCTCAGAGACAGGGCTACAGACTCAGCACAAGGCCTGGGGAGCTAGGAAGGGCCCCCTGATGTTACCAGCACTGGAACTGCTGAATGATGAGTCGAAATGAAGCAGGAGATGGCAGGAAGGGCGTTCTGCCGGGGGAACAGCACGTGAAGAGTCGGGCTGAGAAAGCCCGGTGTCTATGGGGTCTCAAGCTGGTTGATGCCGGACCAGAAAGCGTGAAGGAGGCGAAACAGGAGAGGCAGGGAGGAAGCAGATTGGGGAGCGTCTGGGGGGACAGGAGGTGACAGGAATCTCCTGAAAGCTACTATCTGATGGAGTGAGAAATAGCCAGCAGCGAGTGGCCGTCATGGGGACCACTTGATCCTTGGCCGCTGTGATGGTTAATTTTTGTGTCAACTCGACTGGGCTGAGAGATGCCCAGATAGCTGGTCAGCATCATCCTTGGGTGTGTCTGTGAGGTTGTCTCTGGAAGAGACGAGCGTTTGCGTGACAGACTGAGTAAAGAAGATGATCCTCCCCAATGTGGGTGGGCATCACCCAATCCATTGAGGGAGTAGAACAAAAAGGCGGAGAAAGGGAGAATTTTCCCTGTCTGCTTGAGCTGGGGCGTCTGTCTTCTCCTGACCTCAGGCATGGGAGCTCCTGGCCCTCTGGCCTTCAGACTTGGACTAGATTTACACCACTGGCCTTCCTGGGCCTCCAGCTTGCAGCCAGCTCTGATCGTGAGACTTCTCAGCCTCCATAATTGCATGAGCCAATCCTTCATAATAAATCTCTTTCTATGTGTATCCTATTGATCTGTTTATCTGGAGAACCCTGACAAACACAGCCACTCTCAGTGGTTGCTGTGCCCACAGAGGGTGGCACGAGCCCACAGCTTCCCTGTCTGCCGCTCCATGAGCCAGAGGGACTCCGAGACCAACTGAGAAGCCCTTTCCCTGCTTACTGAGGTGTTTTCCCTCTGGGGACCAGGGTCTGTCCTGGCTGGGGATGGGCAGGGGAGCGGATGGGGTCAGCAGGCTCAGTTCTGGCTGCAGGGCTGGGCCAGTGTGGCGTCAGACAGACTTCATCTCTCTCGTAGATGTTACTGGTTACTTCACATGTCTAACCTTGCTCGGCTCATCTTAATTCTGCACAGAGTTGTACAAATTAAACGAGAAAAGCGTCCAGCAAGAGGGAACGTTTCATAAATATTAGTTCCTTTCCCCCTGCTTTTTACAACAAGATCACTACCGGGTACCACACACCTGCTTCCGAGGCCTCACCAGCCCTGCGGGTAAGGACTGTGGTCCCCATTTGCAGGTGAGGAAACGGAGGCACAGAGGGTTTGTGTGGCTCGCTCAGGGTCACGCAGCTAAAAAGTGAAAGTGCAGAGATTTGAAACCAGGTCAGCTGGCCTTGAAGGGCTCTGTTCCCTGCAGCATCTCTGTGTTCTCCTTGTGCTTTGGAGCCAGAGGCCCCTGTCGTGCCCCTCCCGATGCAGCACAATGGGCCCTCTCTCCTCAGAGTCAAGTTGATCCTGGCAGTACCAGCGAGTCCCCAAACAGGGATGTGGGCTAAGTGCCTGGATATGACAGTCCTGGTCATGAGCTCTGTTCCACACCATCTCCCATTCATGTCCAGGCTGATTGATGGGGTGACTGGCAGAGGGAGTGAGCCGTTGCCAGGAGAGGGCACGGCCTTGGACCTTAACCTGGATAATGAATCAGAAGTGGGGGTCCAAATAGGAAAGAGGAGGCAGAGAAGGCACCCTGAGAAAGCAGGGGACTGAGCTGGGCTTTTTCTGTAGGCGTGGGTACCAGGAGTCAGAGACCTCACCCTTTGGCTTGAGCTGGAAATGATAATTAAGACCCTACACTCATGGAGCACTTTACTGATTACAGTTCTGGTCACCTACATTATCCCAGTTGATGTTTGCAGGAGGCTGGTCTGGGCTGTTAAGACAGGCATCATCAGCTTTGCTTTTCATAAAGAACCTGGGGCTCAGAGATGTTAAGACTCTTAGCTAAGGTCACACAGCTAGCTGGTGTAGAGCTGGCTGTAGGATCCAGTTCTTCTGACTTATAAGCTCTTCTCTTGTGGCCAGTGGAAGGACTGGATGCTAACTGCTGTCTCCTCCATGGTCCTGGGGACTCGGGGAAAAACAGTCTAGCCTCAGGATATGATTGAATGAAAAATATGTATTAAGTGCTCTCTACACGTCAATGGAAGATGTTATGCTAGGAGTTTTAGGTGTAGGAGGAATCCAGTAGAGAACACAGGTCAGAGAGACAGAGAAGGAAGATGGGGCAGGGAAGAGGAGACATCCTAAAGATGGGCAGAGGGGACTTCCCTGGCGGTCCAGTGGTTAAGACTCCACGCTTCCAACGCAGGGGGCATTGATTTGACAGCTGGTTGGCGAACTAAGATCTCACAGGCCGTGCAGTGTGACCAAAAGATAAGGTTAAATAAATTAAAAAAAAAAAAGATGAGCAGAGGTATGCATGGCCAAGGGATTTGCGATTGAGATCTCTCAGCTTCACAGGGCTGGAATCTGCATCATTAAGCATGTGTATTTATAGAGCATCTACTATGTGACAAATGATTTCACTTTTTCATCGTGACCTTGTGATGTAGGAATTACTATCCCTGTTTTATACAGGTGCGAATTGTGGCTCAGAGAGGCTAAGTGGCATTTCCAGGGTCACTCAGTGTAATGGGTTGAATGGTGTCCCCCAGTAAGGTAATGTCCACATCCTAATCCCTGCAATTTGGGAATGTGACTTTCTTTGGAAAGGGTCTTTGCAGATTTAAGTAAGTTAAGGATCTCAAGACGAGATCATTCTGTATTATCTGGGTGGCACCTAAATCCAATGACAAGTGTCCTTCTAAGAAACATGCAGGGGAGGGGCTTCCCTGGTGGCGCAGTGGTTGAGAG
Organism: Lipotes vexillifer; assembly: GCF_000442215.2. Classification (NCBI taxonomy): domain Eukaryota; kingdom Metazoa; phylum Chordata; class Mammalia; order Artiodactyla; family Lipotidae; genus Lipotes; species Lipotes vexillifer. The sequence continues at coordinate 3,475,352 of NW_006792985.1, read as the reverse complement.
TCCGCCTGCCGATGCAGGGGACACGGGTTCGTGACCTGGTCCGGGGAGATCCCACGTGCCACGGAGCGGCTGGGCCCGTGAGCCATGGGCGCTGGGCCTGCGCGTCCGGAGCCTGTGCCCCGCAGCGGGAGAGGCCACAACAGTGAGAGGCCCGCGTACTGCAAAAAGAAAAAAAAAAAAGAAACATGCAGGGGAGAGATACACAGAGAGAAGAAGACCATGTAAACATGGAGACAGAGGTTGGAGTGAAGCTGCCACGAGCCAAGGAATGCCTGGAACACTGGAAGCTGGCAGAAGCAGGAAGGACCCTCCCCTAGAGTTTCTGGGGGAGTGAGGCCCTGCTGACACCTTCATTTTTGGACTTCTGGACACCAGAACTTCGAGAGAAGGATTTGTTGTTGATTTAAGCCTTTAAGTTTGTGATAATTTGTTACAGTGGCCGCAGGAAACTAATACACTCAGTAAGTGACAGAGCCAGGGTTCAAATCCATGATTCGTTCATTGCATCTCAGCTCCCAGTGTTTACACGTGGTCTGATTTGTTCCTCAAAATAATCTGTGTATGTGTACCTGTGGGTACAGGTGCCCTGATAATTTCTCATGCCAATAGTCACATCATTTCTATTGCACTCAAGACCCAGAAGAACATTCTGAGAAAGGCTATAACGGGATAGGAGGAGGGCAAGACTCTCCTGGAAGGCCCAGCAATGCAAAGGAATCCTGAGTCCCTGGGTGGTGACAGCCACAGCAGAGACCCTGACTTTATCTGTAATTAACCTGTGGCATCAACATTGGATGGGACCAGTCACACCCCACTCCCCGGCACTCAGCCTGACTGCCTGAGGACTCCGGGGACTGCCAGAGAACGGCAAGAACACGTGTTATTGCCAAGGTCAGAGAGGACAGAATGCCAGGAATTCAGGGAGGCAGGTGAAGATTAATAGACAATAAAGGCTAGAGTAGGCGGGAGGCCATGAGGACAGACCCATCAGTGGGAGATTCTATCCAACACATCAGATATCAGAGCATCATCAGGTAAAAGCCCTCCTGAGCCAAACCTCAGGCCCTCCCAGAGGCTCCTTGTGAGTTTTCTATTAAGGCAGAGGCCAATCCCAGGCCTTGGGTTGCTCCTAAGGAAGACCAGGACACTGACTGAATCCAGCAATAGCAAAGATCAAAAAAGGGGCCCCCAACTGAAGGTGGATGCATCCAGGTCACTCAGCCGATAACCACAGAACCAGAGCCTGAGCTCAGGACGGTGGCTTCCCGAGCCCCGCCCAGGGCTCACTCCCACGCATTTCTGATGGGTGCAGACTTGTTGGTCGAGAAGCAGGGCCTCTCTGGGCGGCCCAGCCCCTGTGCTGTCAGTTATTGATCCAGCCTAGTCAGTGGTGAGAGGACTCAAGCTTCAGGTGGCAAAGGTAGGAATGTGATGGGGTTATGATGCAATTTATAATAGATTCTGCCTTGCCTCTAACTTTGCAATGGCTCTGGAACTTGACTGTGTGCTGGGCATGTGTACTTTATCTTCTATTCAGTAGGAAGCCACTGACATCTTTGGAATAAAATGGAAGAGAGGAAATGGTGATGCCGAGGATCATCTCCACAATGATAGCTATCACTTCTTGTGGCCAGTGGTGGACAGAGACGAGCATCCAGCTCTCAGATGACACATGGCCTTTTACTGTGTGCACGCCTGGTCTCCGGAGGCATCTCTGACCGCCAACACGACCCAAGTGAGCAAGCGTTTTATTTGTCACTGCAAACACTGCCCAGATAATGCCATCAGGATGTGTCACATCTCATGTGGACTGTTTTTGAGAGAAAATAAGCTAATGCACATCTAAATGGTTTGAATAGAGTGGACCTTGGCAAGAGTGTTCAGAGACAGTAAAAGAACTCTGGTACGGAATCAGGCCGTGGAAGCGCTGAGTTCTGACCCACGTGCTTTAGCCACAAGCAGACAGGAAGCTGGCTCTTTAGGTTATGCCAATTATCAGTCTTTTTAAAAGTCCTGTTGAAATTATAATATTCACCGGAAATAAGCTGCACGAGCTACTTAAATGTCATAGAATCATATCCATACATATCATGTCCATATAGTAACCTGGTTATTTCGTGCTGATTGGCAGCCTTATGTCTTCTTTGGGTTTTTAAAAAGAAAAGGAGATAAATTATTTTTTCATGATTGTGGTTTTCATTCCTTCCACAATATTTATTAAGTATTTAATTCTGTGCCAAGCCCTCAGCTAGTTCCTAAAATAACCACAGGGGTTTTCAATAATGAAAGAATGAAATGGGTCCCCTGGGTGGGAATTTGGAGGCTCTGGAAGTTTCTGCTAGCCTTTGGCAATTCTCTGGCAGTAACAAGGACCATGTTCTACAGGGAGAAAGAGTAGATTTTAGAGCACAGGCCAAGAAGGGACTGTTGAGATTCACAGACGGACACTGGGCAAAGCAGAATATAGTCATGCCTCCGGATCCACGTGGGATCTGTTCCAGGACCCCCACGGATACCAGAATCCATGGATGCTCAAGTCCCAGGCATGGTACAGTCAGCCCTCCATGTCCGTGGATGTGGAACCTTCAGATACTGAGGGTTGACCGTCATTTGGCATTAACTGACTTTGGGGAACTGGTGCTTGTCTGATCACTGCCCCGCTCCGCGCCCCCGCCGTTAGGTTTGCTTCCGAGGCTTCAAAGGGAAGAAATGGTGGGAGCCCCAGACAGTCCCTAACACGCTGAGAAATGCAGCTTCGTTTCCTAGAAATGGTGTTTCCAGGAAATAAGGAGGTGTCACCTGTTGGCAAATGCAGAGCTCTGGTGGCCTAAGTGTGAGGAGCCCCTCCTAATTGTAGGCAAGCCAGAGGAAGAAAATTAAGTCTGCAAAATGGACAACCCCAAATAATCCACAGTGATGGCACTTTCTGGGCTAATTTTATTTTCCATTCAATAGATGCAGAAGAGTCAATATATTTGAAGTAAAAGTCAAGGGCATGTGCAGGGTTGCTGGATGGAGTGCAAGGGATTGGAACCCACCTCTGTGTGAGGTCCTGGGGTCAAAGCACTTGAAAGTATCAACATATAGAACACGTGTCTGTAATCTAACTCCTGGTCACAACAGGAATATTTTGTAGTGCTTTACAGTTTACCAGGCACTTTCAAGTGCATATATATATATATATATATATATATATATGCATCTATTCCTTTTATCTATAATGTTTTAATTACAAACATATTAATATCATATTTCAGAACATCTATGTGACAGAGAAAAGGAAACAGATCCCTGTCATCTTACTGCTTTTTGGTATTGGCATTTCCTTCTAGTTTTCTTTTTATGTCTATTATTTTTACATAGTTGTAATCTGGGCATATATATTTTTATCATTTCATTCTCTCCAACTCCTATCAAACAGATACTAATATACCCATTTTACAGATGATCAATTCAGGTAGGTGACTTGATTTGCTTAAAGTTGTATAAGTGGAAAATGATAAAGATGGGATTTCAACCAGAGTCTTCTTGTGTCAAAGTTCCATGGTACTTCTTCAGACACAAGGCCAAGTGTAAATGTAAAGCAAGATGAATGATTGCCTGGGGCATGTGGCTGAAGGACACACAAGGTCTTGCCTGTGCCAGATCGGCCTCCCAACCATGGGTGGCCCAGTCTCACCATTAAGCTCTCTTTTGTGTCAGGCATTGCCTCAGAAAGTCCCTGTTAAAATGCACACACATGACCTACCAAGTGTAGTAAATTAAATCATTTTCACAACAGCAGAGAACAAGCAATAGATTTGTGAACATTTCCAGGGGTCAAGCTCTCTGCCCATAGTGGGAGGAGCCATGGAGATCTTTAGCGTTTCCGGTTCACACCCTTTTCCAGAGGGCCCAAGAGGTCCAGTGTCATTCCCAAGATTAAGTAGAAGGAGCAAAGCCTTGTTTCTGGCCCAACATTTAGCTACCTTAATGCGAGACCCTTCTCTTTCGCAATATTACTCTTATTTCTTTGTTCTTTCATTCTTCTCCAGTGCTTTGTAAGTTTTACATCTTGCTTTTATCTTTAAGTTAAAATCATTTATGTCTACAGGCAGACCTTGGAGACATAGCGGGTTCAGTTCCAGACCACCACAGCAAAGCGAATGTCGCAATAAAACAAGTCACATGAATTTTTTGGTTTCCCGGTGCATATAAAAGTTATGTTTACACTATCCAGTAGTCTATTAAATGTGCAATAGCATTATGTCTAAAAAATACTTTATTGTTAAATAATAATTATCCATCATCTGACAACACAGGGTTGCCACAGACCTTCAGTGTGTAAAAAAAAAAGCAATATCTCTGAAGCACAATAAAATGAGGTATGCATGTACATCTCATCACATGAAGAATAAAACAGTATCTAATAATTTTCTTTATGAGATAAGAGTTTTAGCATACTTTT
>NW_006792985.1:3467455-3470895 GCF_000442215.2 Lipotes vexillifer | reverse complement strand
TCCCTACAAAAATGATTTTGTCACAATGACTTGGATTTTCAGTTCTGGAGTATCATTATTGATTTCTTTCTTGCATTATTCATTCAACAGATATTTACGAAGAACCTACTATATGCACTAGGTGAGGTACTAAGGAGAAATACAATGATGAATTTAATAGATCTATTCCCCAGCCTCAAGATATTTGACATTTGCATTCAGCTTTATGAACGTGTTGATTATAATTAGACAATGACTAAATTCTAGTGTTTTCTTTCTTGGTGATCATTATCAATAGCCTGTCTTTTTTGTACTTGAGTTCTTTAATTTGATAAAACTTTTTGATGAGCTAGACTACTTCTGGAGTAGTTTTTTTTCCAGGAGGGACTCATGGAATCTTTGTTGAGTCCATACATATCTGGTTTCGTGGCAGGTTTAGGAAACAGACAGACCCGTCCTGGGATCTATAGCCCAGTTGTGTTTGGGCCATCAGCAGACCGTGTCTATCCACCTATTTCCACATACTCAGTCTGAACCTTGCTCCCTACCTGGTCTGGATTTCTGGGCACCAACGCCCAAATGATCCACTGTTAACTCTGCACTCTGCCCATCCCCCTCCCCGCCAGGTCTTTTACCCCAGAGTCTGCGCTCAGCTCTTTTCTCTGTACTCACATTCACTGGTTTGTTCTCTGAACTCTCAGGTTGCCTGTGCCCTGTCATAAATTAGGCCACCCGGCCAGATGCCTGCCCCTTCTGTTCTGTCCTCTTGCCTCTCACCACCCACCGTGGACAGCAGGACCCTGAGAGAGTAGACACACAATGATCAGTCTGGAATGATGGAAAAGGCCAGCGAGCTTTGCTGGGGAAACAAGATAGGTGTGTGTGAGAAGGCAGGGGTGGTGTACCTTTATCTGTGTGTCTCCCTGTCTTCCTCGTGGGACCAAAAATGTAAAACACTGAAAAGTGCTTTTTAAAATGTCGGGGGAGATTTATTTTTTCTTTGGTCCTTACACTTCCCCAAAGAAAAGCAGAAAAAGTAAACTTTTCCAAAAGACTATCACATCTCTAAATACAGCGAGTTCTAATTTAATAAGCAAATTAGATTATACATGATGTATGTTTATTTCCCAAGCCAAAATAAAAGGGGAGGGGGGTAGGATGGGGAAGGAGAGAGTTTCGTTCCCTACACGGCATTATAAAAATTACATATTGCATGTTTTAGAATTTTCCTCCAAATTTCTATCCTCCTTCCCACCCCACCCCCCCAAACTGTCTATCTACTCATGATTTCAAAATCTCTGGGAATTCTGGATCTCCAAATGATACTCTCCAGGTAAGTAGGAAATAATACGGAGATATCAAGGGGGTCTGGAGAGAGGATCTTAGGGGTTCAGGAAAAATGAAGCCTTTCTTTGGTTATGCTCTTGATTTTTTAGATATCCAATTGTTTAAAATCAAGAACACAAAAGATCTGAATTTTCCCATTCGATATGGTTGGTTTCATGTAGACAGTCTCGCTTTAGCTCTCTCTTACCCTCCTTCTTTGCCGTGTCCTTGTTTCCTGTTCCACGACCTCGCTCCCTGCATCTCAGTTTATGGCTTGATTGCTCTATTTTAAATCTTGTCAGTCAGCCTGCTTCCGTCCCACAGGGCAAATGTGGTTAAAGTGGCCTCGTTGTATGAGAGAAGGCAGCTAATCTCCCTTCGCCCTAGGATTTCTATGATTGAGCAGCAATGAGATATACATAAGGAAGTAAGAAATGCAAGACACTCCCGCTACCATGCCAGCAATAACATGTCTGTCCAACAATCTGCTCAAGCGGGACAATGTTAGACCAGACTTCTCTGACTTTGATGGGTCCTTTAGAGCAAAGTCTCTCCTTAAAGAGACAACAGTTTTCCATTTAAAACAACACTTGGACTCTGGGCACTTATTTTGTACATGGGACACTTATGAACAAAACAGTTCTCCTTGTAAGAAGTTCACAGTCTATGACATGGATGAGCCTTGAGGACATTCAGCTAAGTGAAATGAGCCAGTCACAAAAAGACAAACACTATGATTCCACTTATATGAGGGACCTAGAGTAGTCAGATTCATAGACAGAAAGTAGAATGGGGGTAGCCAGGGGCTTGGGGGGGTGAGAAGAATGGTGAGTCATTGTTTAGTGGGGGCAGAGTTTCAGTTTGGGAAAGTGAAAAAGTTCTGGAGATGAATGGTGGTGATGGTTGCACAACAATGTGAAGCACTTAATATCACTGAACTATACACTTAAAAATGGCTAAAATGGTAAATTTCACATTATGTGTATTTTATCACAGTCGAAAATCTTTTTAAATTTTAAATGAACTTCACAGTCTAATAAGAGTTATCCATAGGCTTACAGTCTTATAGTTAGAAAAAATAATTAGAGGTTACTTAGCCCAATTTTTCTCAATCCTTTTTCTTACTGAAATCCGCAATAAAGACCTACATTTTATATCATGATCCAATAGGTATATGTCATGATACTGACATATATATGTATATGTGTATATATGTGTACATACACATATATATATAACTGAAATATAAACATAAATATATTCATATTTACTTATAACACTATTATTAAATATATTTATAAACATAATAATATATTTATATTTAACATAACTGAGAATATATAACTAAAAATGGTATAGGAAACATTACTATATGAGATGCATTTTGACTTTTTTTTCTCTACTTTATCCCATTTTATCTAAAAAAAATACCAGTCACAACCCACAAAATTGATTTCACAATCCACTAACAGGTCTCAACCTGCAGTTTGAAAAACACTAATCTAGTCCAGTCTCCAACACAACACAGAAATCTCCTCTACAGCTACCCTGCTGGGTGGTCATCCAACTTCTGCTTGGATGCCTTCAGCGATGGGGAGCTCACTCCCTACAGTGCTCTGTGGCGGATCCATCCAGCAGTTGAGGATCCTTGCCCACTTCAAACCTGTTCCCCAAGCAGCCTAGGTGAAGCTGGGGATCCCAGAAGGGCCAGGACCTGCTGACAGGTGCTCTGGCTCTGGCAGTGATAAGTGCGCGTCAAGGAGGGGCGGAAGAATAGTTCCCAGTGGCAAGGTGAGGGTGTGGTGCCAGCTGAGGAGAGGGGGTCTGGCTGACCCTAGAGGGTGGGGCAGGGTCTCCAGGCAACTCCAGCTCTGTTCTGTGGAGCTGTGGATCAGACCTTTCCCCTCTGCCCCCTCACGGCTGGCTCTAGCGCTAAGATTATCTCCTTATCTGAAGGATGATCTCATCCCCCCCCGCCCCCCCAACCCCGGCACCCTGACTCCCTGCCTGTGGGAGAGGCTTCCTACCCCTAGAGGGAGCCTCAGCCTCAGTGGAGATAGATTCCCCCGCATCCCCTCTCAACCTCCCACCCACCCCGCAGGACTCCTGCAGGCCACCGCTGGCTGTCCCTCCCC
>NW_006792985.1:3458046-3467285 GCF_000442215.2 Lipotes vexillifer | reverse complement strand
CCCCCCCCCACTATTCTCTTGGTCTTGAGACATGGGGGTCCCTGCACAAGGTATTTCGAGACGTGCTGCCTGGATGTTTCTGAGCCACCCAAGAGGGTCCTGGAGACCTGCCCTTTTCAGGACAATGAGACTCCTTCACACCTGACCGTGCCTTCCAAGAGGAATAAAACAAAGGCAGCACCACCACGTGGGGAAAGAGCTGGCCACTGGCTGTCAAATCCCTGGTTCCTGGGGATGAGGTGGGGACAATGCCTAAACTCCTGGCCAGGGCGGCGGGCTGAGCGCCAGGGGTGGGCGGCTGGGTCACAGGCAGGGACCAGGGTGTGGCAGGTGTAGGTTCCAGCAGTTCGCAGCTTTACAGCCAGCCATCCCTGCCCAGGTAGGACCAGGTTGACCTCAGGGTTGGGCGGGGCGAGAAGAGATGGTGATCTCATTGTACCCTTAGAACCAGGAGAAAAAAGTAACCCAGTGCAGACAGAGGAGAAAGCAAAGGATGATGCAAATGGGAAAAGGAGACAGAACAGCTGTGGCTGAGAAAGGCAATGTAAACCACAGGGCAGCGTCCAGCTTGAAAGTGCTCTGGTGGGCCAGAGCCGCTCCAGGGAAAGCCAGACTCTGAACAAAACCTTTCTGCCTCAGCAACAAAACGTTTTTATGCAGAAAGAACTCACAGTGGACATCCGATCTGAAAGAAACTGGCGATTCCCACCCACCCTCTGTCCCCTGAGCTCCAGAATAGAAGAAACACCTGGAGCTCACCCTCGCCCCTCTGCCAGGCACCATCCTTTTCACCTCGCCCCGTTTCCACCAGGATTTGACAAAGTTTAATTGATTGAGTGAAACCGAAAGGCAACACAATAGGTGCCAGACTCCTTGCTTCTCTCTGCAGCTGCTGGGTTGTTTTCGTTTTTGTTTTCTTTTGTCTGAAAAGCCTCAAATAATTTGCATTCTATTTCTACTTACCTGCAGTCCAGTTAGAAGTGAGCTGCTCCCTTCTTCACTCCCTCAATTAGTGGTACCCTGGGCTTCTCTCCACATCAGCACCACTGCTCAGCTCTTGCCATGACATCACCTCCAAGCTCCGTGATTGGCCAACAGTGGGTTGCTTGGCAATTGGACAGTCTCCTCTGGCGGAGCAGGGATTGCCTGAGTGAGTAACTCTTAGCAGGCCGGGGAGTAGAAGATGATGTCAAATAGCTTGCTTTCTGTGCTGCCTCTGGAGCTGGTGAACCAGAGGGTGAGGGTGGGGATGAAGAAAGAAAGAGGGAGTGGTACGGGAAGGTGAGGGTGAGAGCCCAGCTTGCAAACCGAGCTGCCCAGTGAAGAAAGAGCACCTAGACAGAGGGAATGATTGATGATTTCCAGATTCTTTACCTTTTTCGGATCTGGGGGTGGGAGAATATGGAATCTAGAGGAGAAATCAGAAAGAACAGACGAACCCTAAAAATAGCTCCCTGGAGGGCTTGGTGTCTGCTTCTAGCTCTGTCAGAAGGGCTGGTGGGTTTGAACAGTGAATCAGAAGGCAAGGAGGGGCTGCAGGTACCCCGGGCCCTGGAGCTGATGTGGGCATGGCACAGGGGTCCCAGGAGAACAACGCTTCCCTCTCGTCGCCTGGCTGGCACATGGCCCACACATTTGCTGTGGCCACCTGGCCAGCACTGGTGGGTCCTCACAGCCCACCTCGCCCACCTGCACCTTCCAGAGGAAGGGGGACCATGACTGAAGCTCAAAGTCATCACCACCCTGGTGATTCCTAAATGAGATGGAACCCTACAGGGAGGTGACGGGTCCTCCGTGGTGGCTTCAGCAAATGGGGGCAGGGAGCCCAGGACACAAACCTCTCAGCCTGCCCACCCTCAGCCAGTTGGCTGGAGGTGGCAGAGTGAGGCAGTTAGGGGTGCAGAGGTCTATGGAGCACTGCAGAACACTGCTCCCCATCAAAGCCTTCTTGAGGAAGCCCTGCGTCCTCCCACCTCCACGGCAGGAACAGCTAGCCACCTGGCCGCCAACCAGCCTCACCTCCCCCCTTTTTTGCGGGCAGTGATTTTTGTTATTGTGGTAAAATACACATAACATAAAATTTACCATTTCGACCATTTTTAAAAATAAATGTATTTATGGCTGTGTTGGGTCTTCATTGCTGTGCTCGGGCTTTCTCTAGTTGCGGCGAGTGAGGGCTACCCTTTGTTGCGGTGCGCGGGCTTCTCGTTGCGGTGTCTTCTCTTGTTGCGGAGCACGGGCTCTAGGCACGGGGGCTTCAGTAGTTGTGGCACACGGGCTCTAGAGCGCAGGCTCAGTAGTTGTGGCTCACAGGCTTAGTTGCTCCACAGCATGTGGGATCTTCCTGGACCAGGGCTCGAACCTGTGTCCCCTGTATTGGCAGGCGGACTCTCAACCACTGCGCCACCAGGGAAGTCCCATTTCACATTTTTAAGTGTGCCGTTCAGTGGCATTAAGTACATTCACAGTGTTGCGCTACCGTCACCCTCCACCCATGGAGGTCCCATGTGGACGTGTATCACCAAGCCCCCCACTTCACTTCAGGAGGGGAGACCTTTCATAAGTCTGCTCCGCTCTGGCCAACCACACTGGGAGTGGCCAGAATAACGAACGCCCCCCGACAGCCTTTGGCATTTGCAAAGCTCATCGCCACTGGTTCTAAAGTGTAATCATAGATAGAACCAGCAGTGCTGCAAGAGCAGCAGAAGAGACCCATCTTCTGTTTGAACATCACGCTTACCTACCATGCATGCCACACGCCACTAGCCCATCACCCTCGGGCCCCATGCTGGCCCATCTCAGAGGGAATCAGGAGTGCCTAGGGCTACCTAAAAGGTTTCCTCAGCAGGCGGGGACAACAGAGGCCACACTGCATACCTGGCTGGGATGGAGTTTCCAAGCCGACCTGAACCCTGTGGCTGCCCCTGTAGTCAAGGGAGCTTCTCTCCCCTCCCCCAGTCTCTTTCTTCTTCCCTCCCAGCCCTGAGAAGTCTGGAACTCCACAAATCTGTCGGCTCTGGAAAGTGAGGGGAGGGGGGTAGAAGGCAGTGAGTTGCCATGGTGATGGCAGCCAGTGAGCCATCCTCCTCTGCTGGGGAAGCAGAGTGCTCTGTGAGTACCCCTGACTGACTGATAAGAGGGTGGGGCTGGGACAAGGGAGTGGGGGACAGGTCGTCACGACCTGCGAGCAGAGACCAAGATGGGGGACAGAAAGGGGGAGGGCTGCCCATTTCTAGAATTATCTAGTTACGATCTGAGTACTAAGATGTGATGGGATATATAAATATATTTACAATGACGTGCTGCCATCCATCTCCAGAACGTTTCATCTTCCCAAACTGAACATATGTGCCCATTAAACAAGGATTCCTTCTCCTCACAGCCCTTGGTGTAACATAATCCATAAATCTCACAACAGCCTTGTGAGAAAGGGACTCACGAAAAAGGACCCCATTTATACAAGAAACAGAGTCAGAGGTTTCCCTGGTGGCGCAGTGGTTGGGAGTCTGCCTGCCGATGCAGGGGACACGGGTTCGTGCCCCGGTCCGGGAAGATCCCACGTGCCGCGGAGCGGCTGGGCCGCTGAGCCTGCGCGTCCGGAGCCTGTGCTCCGCAACGGGAGAGGCCACAACAGTGAGAGGCCCGCGTACCGCAAAAAAAGAAAAAGAAAAAGAAAAAGAAAAAGAAACAGAGTCAGATGGGAAAGGTAACTTGCAAACAGCCTAGCTGGTAAGTGGTGAGGCCTGGAGTTGAACTGCGGGGAGGGGGAGAGAAAAGAATATTGGGAAGAGGGAGAGTGGGTAGAACCACCCCTGGAACCTTATTGGAAGGGAGAGTCCCAGGGCTGCCTCCCTGACGTGGCATGAGGCAACATGGTGACGGAGCAAAGAAAGAAACACGGTTTGTAAGAAAATGGACCAAGCATCAAGTCCAAAGGACAAAGGGTGAGGAGAGAAAAGAGCAAGGTCAAAGCTGGGAGGCTCAGAGGGCTGGGGGTGGGGGCGGTGCCCAGGGAACAGATGGAGGGGAGGGTGGGTGGGCTGCGTGCACCTCACACCTCAGTGTCCAAAGCTTCCGTGAACTTCGCTGAGAAAGACGGGCAGGGCAGAGGATGTTCCTGGACGTGCTGGGTCTGCTGGGGGTTGGGACAGCTGACTGTGATCAATCCATCGAAACGCAGCAGCTGGATATTGGTCAAAGTGACTTGGGTCCATGATGTGCAGATCTGCAGCTTCACTCTGCTGACACCACCCTTCACTGTGGCAATGGCATGTGTGGTCACTCCCTGAATCCCATGTGCTGCCCGGCTGCACCATGGGGACCCCATTCATTTGCCTCTTCCAAGGGTGGAAACGTGACTGTCTAACATGTGGGAATGGGCTCTGCATCCTCCTGTTGATTGGAAGTGTGAAAAGAAGCAGCAGCACAGATGATTGATCATCCAGAAGCCAGGTGCCCAAGGGCAATCCTGCTCAATGACTCGCCAGTAACTCACACTGACAGCCCCGGGGCACAGAGGAGCGCGTCCAGTCCCCAAAGGGGCCCTGCCCGTCACAGGGTGGTTCTCCTGTTTGGCCAACTGTGCAGTCACCTTGGGGACCCTGAACAAACTTCCCATCTCTTTCCAAACCTCAGGAAATATGGTCCCAACCTCATCCAGGAACTCAGAATATCTGATCACTGCATGTGTATCTGCTTCACTCACACCAATGCGGGTTTTTAAAAACTATGTAATGGGGGAGGGTAGGAGGGAGGCTCAAGAGGGAGGGGATATATGTATACATATGGCTGATTCACTTTGTTGTACAGTAGAAACTAACACAACATTGTAAAGCAATTATAATCCAATAAAGGCGTTAAAAAATAAAAATAAAACATAAAAAAAGAAACTATGTAATGTAAATGGGCATTTATTTTCTGCCCTTGTTTTAGGAGGAAACTAAAGTTTGGGGGATTTTTTTTTTGTAGAATGTGTCGAACTGAACAAGGTCAGATATTTACTTAAAACAAATACAAAGGTGTGTACTATGTGATATGTTTTAACTGTGAGCACTGTTATTCCACTTGAAGAGCGGCTATCCTGACTTGTGTATCAGTGCCTTAGAATTTTTTCAATCAACTGGAACACAAATAAACTCAGCCAATTTGAATTTAGGCAATGCCAGAGCTGTTTGTTTGTGCTGACAGTTATTTGTAAACTAAATTGTAACAGCGGGTAATGTTTAGAACAACAATATATGATGTTTGTAAACAACGAATATCCAGTGAGCTAAAACCTGGGAGTCACTTAGGACAGTGCCTGACACAGTGTGTGCTCAATAAACATTAGATGTTATTATGATTGTCACTAAATACAAAGTAGACTACCTATAAGTTTGCAAGTAGCAACAGCCCATTTCAAACTTGTTAACAAAACAAGATAATTTATATCAAAACTTAATAGTACTGGGATTGACATATATACACTAATATGTGTAAAATAGATAACTAGTAAGAACCTGCTATATAGCACAGGGAACTCCACTTCACTGTACAGTAGAAACTAACATAACATTGTAAAACAACTATACCCCAATAATAAAATAAACAAATAACTAAATTCAATTATAAAATACTAAAAAAAAAAAAAGATGTTGGAGGAGATGCATCCTCATCCAAAACAAACAAACAAACAAACTTGAGAGTAAACACACACACACATCAGTTAGAAATGGGCAGGGCTTCCCTGGTGGCGCAGTGGTTAAGAATCCACCTGCCAATGCGTGGGTCACGGGTTCAATCCTTGGTCCGGGAAGATCCCACAAGCAGCGGAGCAACTAAGCCTGTGCGCCACAACTACTGAGCCTGCCCTCTAGAGCCCGCGAGCCACAACTACTGAGCCCATGTGCCACATCTACTGAAGCCCACGCACCTAGAGCCCGTGCTCCGCAACAAGAGAAGCCACCGCAATGAGAAGCCCATGCCCCGCAACAAAGAGCAGCCCCCGCTCGCCACAACTAGAGAAAGCCTGCATACAGCAATGAAGACCCAATGCAGCCAAAACTAAATAAATAAAATAAATAAATTAAAAAAAAAGAAAATGAGCAAAAGATATGAAGAGACATTTCATCAATTAGGGCATGCAGACAACAAACATACCTGTGAAAAAATGTTCAACATTACTAGCAATAAAGGAAATAAAATTTAAGACCACCAGGAGATATCACTCTACACCTATGAGAGCAGGTAAAATAAAAAATGACGATACCAAATGCTGGCAAGGATGCAGAGAAATTGGAATTCTCGTGCACAGCTGCTGTGAACATAAAATGGTAAGTCACTCCAGAAAATAGTCAGTTTCTTAAAAAAAAACAAAACGTACGCTCACCATAATTGCACTCCTGGCATTATTCCCAGAGAAATGAATACAAGTTCACACGAAAACCTGTACACAAATGCTCACAGCAGCTTTATTTATAATAGCCCCAAACTGGAAACAACCAAAATGTCCCTCCCTGGGTGAATGGTTCAAAAAACCCTGGTCCATCCGTGCCATGGGCTACTAGTCATCAATAACGTGAGTGGACTAGTGATACACACCCTAACTTGGATGGATCTCAAGGGAATTATGCTGAGGAAAAGAAGCCAGTCTCAGAAAGTCACAAACTGTGATTCCACTCGTGGAATATTCTCAAAATAATGAAATTATAGAGATGAAAAACAGATTGGTAGTTGCTGGGGATTAGGAATGGTGGGAGGAGGGGTGACTATATCGAGGTAGCAGTAAGATCTTTATGGGATGCATAGTTCTGTATCTTGACTGCAGTGGTGGTTACACAAATCCACACGTGATAAAATAGCACACATTATACTGATGTCAATTTCCTGCTTTGATATTATATTACAGTTATGTAAATTGTAACCGTGGGCGAAACACTGACGGACACATGGGACCTCCCTGTCCTGTCTTGCAACTTCCTCTGGATCTATAATTATTTCACAACTAAAAGTTTGGGGTTTTTTGTTTGTGTGTGTGTGTGTGTGTGTGTGTGTGGTACACGGGCCTCTCACTGTTGTGGCCTCTCCCGTTGCGGAGCACAGGCTCCGGATGCACAGGCTCAGCGGCCATGGCTCACGGGCCCAGCTGCTCCGCGGCACGTGGGATCTTCCCGGACCGGGGCACGAACCCGTGTCCGCTGCATCGGCAGGCGGACTCTCAACCACCGCGCCCCCAGGGAAGCCCTAAAAGTTTGTTTTTAAGGCGGAGGGAGTATCAGGGATGGAGTCCAAAGCAGGGTGCAACACCTCCCCCCAGGAAACAAACAGCAGGAAAGCAATCAAGAATCAGTCTGTCTCCCTGTCTCTCTCTTTCTGTATCTCTCTATCTTTATCTCTGTCTCTGTCTCTCCTCTTTGCAAAGGTGCTTCCTTCTCTCTTTGTAGACTACTGTCTCTGCTGCTCTGTGTGTGTGCCTGCTTCACGGCCATGAGGGACCCCGTTGCCTCTGGCCTTGCTGGTATACTTTGTAGTTGGGCCACACAGAGAAATCCATTAGCTCTCTTTGATTCAATTCAAAATTTCCAGGAAAACAAAATGAACCAGGCCTGTCTGGGCCTGGAGTCCTGCCTCATCCCATGGCAGGGGGTCACGCAGCACGGATGTGCCTGCCAACGTCAACACCTTCACCTCTCCCACTGAGGCTCTATTCCCAGACAACGCCTCCTTCTCCAAGTCAGTCCCAAGCCTGTTCAGTCTGTAGAGGACATGACAAAAACCTGCCACCTATATCCCATCTGATACAGAATGCAGGGAGAGAGACCAGACAATAACCACAAAGCCTCCACTTAAAAATGAAGACAGAGGGGGCCTCCAAGACAGCAGCCCCAAGTCGGTCACTGGTTATCTGATGAAGTGTGTGGCCATCGCCTGTTGAATCCTGCAGGATGAGCTCCTTGGTTCTCTGGTAGAGCCACTCCAGGTTCCTCCCCCGAGGACCTGGCCCTTGTCCTGGGTCCTCCAGGGCCACCCCTGGAAGGAGACTGGGAAGGACTTAGCTGTGGGGCGTGTGACACCTTCTGAATGGAGCTGGCAGCCTCTGAGCTTGAGCCTGGGTTTGCCTGAGGGATCAAAAAGCCCCGGGGCGTGGATTTGTGTCCCTCCAAAGACCCTGTTCTCCAGGCTTGAGGTTTCCTGGCAGTGTAATGCCTGTAAGACCTTAACTGGCAGCCCGTTAAGTTAGAGAAATTCAACTTGTAGGATGCCTTTTCTAGACGTCTTGTTCAGCTGGGCAGTCAGAGGTGGGCCATGCATGGTGGGCTTCAGTTTCTTAGAAGGGCTGTGCCCAGTTCTCTGCTTAATGGGTTTCACCTTAGGGTGCAAGAGGGAAGCAGAGAGCCTGTTTCACCTCTTTAGCTCAATAGAACATCCAAAACCTGTCCTAAGGAGTGCTTCACAGTGGCAGGTGTCAGCACCTCTGTCCTGCAAGAGGGTGCAGCAGACAGACTTGGAAGAAGCGTTGAAAGATCAGGAATCCCCAACACCCCTGGCACATCCCAGATGTCCTCTTTCCAAGCGCTAGGACATCACTGTTTCATAACTGATTCACCACGTTTAGCTCTCAATGTAGGTTGTCCCACAGAGTGGAAGTGCTGCAGCTCAGTAAGTCCTACGATGAATTTTGAAAACGGACCAAAAGTGGTCTCAGCTCCTATACTATAAGCAGAAAGGACTTCCAGGAGCAGAGTTGCATAACTGACCTGTTTTCCCCCATCCATTTTAAGCCAGGCAGCCTCAGACTGGTGCATGTCTCCCGTGCACCATACTGAAGTCCCAAGGAGTCGCCAGCATGGTCAGACATCCTTCAAGGCGGCCTCCTAAAGTCTCAGCCTCAAAAGGAAAACTATTGAAGTCCCTGAAACAACTGACACCAATTTCACTGGCTGCTTTAGTCTCTGTTCCATTAACATTCCTCCGTGTCCCGGGATGGAGGAATCCTTACCGTTCCCAAGCCCTGAAATGGGCCAGTTCTGTGGTTATGGGCAACTTCATTTCCTGATACCAGGTTGCATTTTATTCAGAGTCTTTTGGCTTCAGATTAACAGGAAACTACTCCAAATTACCATAGGCAAAAACAGGAAGTTCATTCAAGTTTACCGGGCTATCGTATAGAAGTGAACACAAAAGAACAGCTGGGCTGGAACTAGGAACTAGGAAACCAACAGAATCTGAGCAGTGGATTTTTCTCTCCCTCTCCCCCTCTT